>NC_140007.1:8652198-9177407 GCF_964263955.1 Coregonus lavaretus | reverse complement strand
AGTAGGATAGTGAACAAAAGTGAAATAATAATCTCTCTCTCTCTCTCTCTCTCTCTCTCTCTCTCTCTCTCTCTCTCTCTCTCTCTCTCTCTCTCTCTCTCTCTCTCTCTCTCTCTCTCTCTCTCTCTCTCTATCCCTGTCACAATGAGTGATCTGTAGTTTGTGGCACATTGATATCCAAGTGTCAGTGTTGATTGGAAAAGCTCTGCCCACTCCCTTGGGTCATGTCTGTAGACACAGAGAGAGAAACTAATTAAGAAACACTGCAGAGTCATTTGCTTTTTACCACATTATCTGCCAATGACATGCTCCCCTCAGCCAAGGTGTCACCCTGACATTTGTTTAGGCAGGAACATGAATTGAAGCAGAAGAGGGAGAGAGGGATGAAAAAAAGGGGTGGAACAGGAGGGAGGCATGCAGAAGCAGAGAGCAGGCCAAACAGCCAGACAGACAGACAGTGGGCTGGTGCTGGCGGGCAGTGCCACCCCTACTATGCCCTCTCCATGCCAGCCAGAGCCAGAGCCAGAGTCACAGCCAGAGAGCCGTGCCTCCCAGCAGCAGCAGCTGTAGCCCCACCACACTGCACCATACACACTAATCCTGTGTCACACACTCTGCGTGATGCTCTCATCACTGATGCTCTTCTCCATGTGTATTTGGACGGTTATAGTGCTGCCTGTTTACTTGTGCTGTTAGTGTCTTTGGAATCATGTCTTGAGGATATCAGCTTTGCATATTATTTGGATGCATACCTGGATGCATAACAAAAGTTTCATTAGAGTCTCCCTTTTTTAGTTACAGATTTGTGAAGTTCAAAGTTTACCACAACCATTAATCTGAGAGAAAACAAGAGTAATTACAGAGTGGTGAAAGGTCAAGTTTACGGTGAGCTTCAGAGGAAAGTGTCAGGAAATAAAGGTTAAAAGGAGGGGAGTTATAGAATCCAGACTGCACACACCTGCAGCTCAGGGACCAAATGCCACAGGTCAGGGTTGAATGTTGGAACAGCAGGGGGTGGTTGTCAGTCTGACCCCTAGGGAAAAGGGGGCAGGGGGTCAGTCCGGAGCAGCTAGAGGAAATGTGTAATACAGAAGTAGTTACACATTAGTCTGACCTTCACCAGCCCTTGGTGCTGATGGGTATATGGTGACTCACTCTGGCCATAAAGAGAGAAACGGCCAATGGAGGGAGTTGAAAAGAGAGACCTTTTAATGAGGTTTTGATACGACTTTGATAGGACCACTGTGTCATGTCATTCAGATACAGAGTTACAGATAAATACAACACAGAAACTAGAATTTATATCAAACAACCAAACCAATCTCATTCTGTGGGATATTGGGGAAAAATTAACTATTTTTCATGTTGGGGTCATTAGTGAGGATGTCAGTCTGTGGGTTTCTAGATGATGACTTAGTCGCGGGGTTTGATGCATGTTTGATTTGGTCCAACAGGCTCTATGTGCCCGTGTCTCCCACAATGCAAAGCATCTCCATCCCCACTGACAGCCTTATTCTGTTGTCGCAGGTCTAATGATCTGTTTTCAAAGTGCCACACTTTAGGATTCTTCTTTCAGTTCTTATAGTTGTTTTATTTTTTCTCTTTGTTTGAGGGTGGCGTTAAGCATTGTCTTTTGCGGTTTCACCGTTGTCGTCACCGAGCATGCACAGTGGCGGGCATGCACAGTCACAAAACATGTTGCAGCAGGACTACAAAGAAATGTGACTTCTGTTACACCAAGGGAGACACGTTTTTAATGTATGTTTGATTGTTTGTTTGTTTTTTTGCTTGTGTGATGTTAACCAGCCACGGTAATTAGACCCTACCCTGGCAGCCATGATGGGTCTATCTGTCTCAGGTCTGTCTGCCAGAAGAATACAGTAGCCTAACCCTCATTAAAGCAGCAATACACTGCTCTCTCTGCTCTGGGAGCTAAGAGGCTATTTATCTACTGGCGAGGTCGAGGGCAGCTCACTGGGGTCCTGGCATTATAACACCGTAGGAGGGTGTCATGCTGCTACCTCCAGCCTCTGAAGTGCTACTCATTACGGGCTCTTCCAGGGAAACTTTGCTACTGTGCTCAGAGCCGTATTGGTAAACACTTACATCTGTGTGTGGTTAGTGTGTTTGTATTGATTGAGATCCTTGACCATCTTGACCATTACTCCTTCAGCAGATGCCAGTAGTATCCATGCAACATACATTTAGCGCTGTTGGCTCCGTGCAGCCCCTCTCTCCTCCTCACTCCTCCCATCCTGCTATCCTCCTGCCCTCCACCTCCTCTTTCATGTGCCAAGAGACGGCGCTGTAGGCGAGCGCTGACAAAATGCTGTCATTATCTTAGCGTTAGAGGGCCGCCCACGCCATGCCTCTCATTCATTTCACAGCTAGCCTACTGGCCCCAGGGGGAGAGAGAGAAGGCCTCCTCTTCTGTGTTTCTACTCCTCCCTCTCTTCCTCGCTCTCCCCAAAGCCCTCGCAGAGCACATGACACCCTCATCAGAGCTGAGAGGGAGGGAGGGAGGGAGGGAGGGAGGGAGGGAGGGAGGGAGGGAGGGAGGGAGGGAGGGAGGCTGGTTGTAGCCAGAATGTGAGTGGTAGTAGCATAGATGGTAGCAGAGAGGACATAGGAAAACAACAGCGATTACGAGCCAAGATGATCTACTGAAATAGAGAAAGCAAGTCTAGAAGTAACAGGCATGAAATAAGGAAACTACTGTGATAGTTGGGCTGGCAGTTTCAACAGAGACGAGAGCTTGAGAAAGAGACATACATTTTCGGTATAGACATACAGATTGGTATAGTACACCTTTGTGCCATTTGCCACCACTCCTCACACTCTGTCCCCCAAGTCTCCCCTGTGGAGTCATTGCTATGGGTATAGATGTTTACAGCACATAACATCAAACACAAACACACACATATGCACAAATGCGAACTATCCCTGGGATTTCCCCACAGAGAGCAGTGTCTTGCTGGGAGTTTGTGACAGCGATGTCGGTGGGAGGGAGAGTGTGGGCCAGGATATGAAAAGACAAACTCAGCGCTGGTGATTCAGCAGCTCTTTAAGTCCAGCTGTGAAGCCTGATTCATTTGCTCTTTAATGGGAATCATAACTCACTGTGCATTTGTAATATCTTGTACATTAATAGTGGGGGAGCTTTATAATGGCCCAGGCCTTTGCTGGCTGAGTGTGTTTAATGTACCGCTACAGGGCGTAGAGTTCTCCTACAAATTCTGTGTTCAACGATCACTTTCCCCTCTCCAAGAGTTAGTCATCATTTGTTTTCTTAGGGCCTGTGCAATGTGCGCTTTATGGCGTTTTGAGTAAACGTTTTTAGAAGTACTCTTTATTTTAGAGCAGCAATTGTGTTGGGATGGTGTTTGTTTGGTTTCTGACAACTCCGGTCCAGTTGTTCCTAATTTAGCGAACAGAGGTTGAGGTTGCTTATTACAGCATGATTGTACCGTGGTAAATGTCACTTGTCACAGTGCGGAGCATGGTAAGATGCTAATGAGTAGATCTGAATGCCATTTCTCCTGGAGAGTGTGAGAGTGTGTGACCGTACGTGTGATCTCACTGCTGGAAGTGTCCCTTGCTGTATCTAGGAATAGAACCAATCATGAGTTAGGCTATAACAGGACCATTATAAATGTGTCTATGGGCTTAACACTGTTGAGGAGAAGATGGGTTCAACTGGTTCATACTGGTTCTATTCCACTCCTGTGTACAAGACAATGGACTGAGGTGTGATTGCAAGGAGAGACTCAGTCACTGTAAAGTCTCTAGAATAGCCAAACAACCATCATAGTAATTCTTGCCCCCCCCCCCTCCCCCCCAGCCCACCAGTATCCCTAAACCAGAAAACTGTAATTTCTCTCTCAGCATTAAATATTATTCAATGTATTTCATCTCCCTTCATCTTCATCTGTTTCCTCCTCCGGGGAGTTTTCCCTGCTTTGCTTTTGACACGGATAAACTTGTGAGGGTTTCCAGAAGTGACAAGGTATGACTGACAGGGGACTCTGTCTAAGCCGTAGCGCCGTACCCAACCCGCACACACACACACACACAGACACACACACACTACCATCCAGTTTACCCCCCCCTCCCTCCCGCCCCTCCTCCCCAAGGTTAGAAAACTTCCCCTCCACTCTCTTCACGCCTGTTTTGCCAGATACGTGGTGGGGATTAGCTGAAGCGATTATCAGGAGCTTTTGCAGTTTTGTGCAGATGAATCATGGTAATGCTACACAGTGAAGTGCCTCATGCATTCCTAAGCCTCCTCTACACACCTCTCTGATTCTCCCAAACGACTCGGCGAGCCAGTTGGCTTTGCCTCACTAAGCCAGGTGGAGGTGAGTCAACTCCAGCCAAGTTGGCGCCTTCAAACACACACACACACGTGTGAACGTGCACGCACACACGCACACACACACACCTGGATCTGTAGAGCTGCCAGGACAAATACAGGAATAAGCATCAATGCAGAGAAATAGCTAGTCTGTAAACTAGCCATTTTTCACTGCTGTGTACAGTTGTAACTAACTGCAGTGTACAGTTGTAACTAACTGCTGTGTACAGTTGTAACTAACAGTTGTAACTTCCTGGATTTGGATGTATACTGTGTCCTCGCCTACATCTCTAGTCTTAGACATTAAATGGGACATGATAGCTCTGTTTTTACACTCACTCAGATGTAGCACACACACACTCTATGGGGGAGAGAAGTGCCTTTGGCGCTTTCTGACTTTGCTACAATGCTAAACATTTCTCTAACATGTTTGCCTTGAGGGTAGTTGAACTCCAATGGGCGTGTACTGTTTAACATTACCGTAGCGGTAATGCTATCAAATGTCCATGCATCAACTCGAGCAATAAACCGTTTATGCTCCTATGATTACCATCACTGTTACCGTTATGACTTCTGTGGTCTAGCTGAAGTGAAGAACATTACGTTTCTCTCCCGTTTCTCTCCCGTTTCTCTCCCGTTTCTCTCCCGTTTCTCTCCCGTTTCCAACTCTTTCTTTCTTGTTCTCGCCGTTCCTCTCCTCCTGCAGATGGTGTGGACTAATTGCAAAGCCTTTTTACTGTTCTTTTTCACATTCTATCCCTCCTTTCCTCGGCGAACAGATGATGATGGCCCCTTTTTCCTTCTTCCCTCTTCCAAACAACTCTTGAGGATGTTCTCATTAACAAGACTTGTCACCACAACCAGCTAGCGGTGCTAATTTATCCCCCCCCCCCCCCCCCCTGTCCACCACCTACTCAACCCCTCCTCCTAGCGGGTGTGTGTGGTTTCTCCCTGGAAGCTCAAGGCCCTCTGCTTCCCAACCGCACAACAATTAGCTGCACTGAAGCCGTGTGGCATCACAGACAGCCTGTGTACAAGAGTGTGTGTGTCTGTGTGTGTGTGTCCAGTGTGTCCAGTGTGTGTGTCTGTGTGTGTGGGCATACGTACCACTAGGACCCCCGATTACTACCTGCCAGAAATCATTTTCCTATAGGACCACTCTACGTCTGGAGTGTGTACTGTAGAGTGTCTATGGAGTGTCTGAAGTGTCTGCATTGTATGAAGTTGTGTTACGTAACTAATTGGTCCATCATACGAGTGTCTCGTTAGAACAGCTGTATTCCCAGACACACTCTCACCTGAAGGAGGAGAGGAGGAGAGACGGAGAGAGAAAGATATGGCATGTTCACCTCCATATACTGTATCACTGCTATGTTGTTAGATGAGGTTTCTATTGAATCCTAGATATCCAAACTTTCACACACAATGACAAACAATCACAGATATACACACGCACGCACACACGCACGCACACACACACACACACTCTCACACACACACACACAAACACACACACACACACACACACACACACACACACACACACACACACACACACACACATACACACACACACAGTGTGGGATTTACCCTCCTAATGCCTCCAAGCCCTTAGAAACATTTAGCTGACAGCTGTAAGACCCATCGATCACCCCAGTGCAAAACCTCCTCATTCTGCCTGCAACAGGGGCTCAATGATGCAGGCTGGCATCAACACACACACACACACACACACACACATACACACTCCCTTGGGGAGGTTTTGATAGCGATCATCAGTGACAAATGGCTCTACTTCAGCTTGGTCATAAGACACCATACCCTAAGTACACAAGCTGAGGGCTTAGTGCACACTAGTCTCTGTGAGGAAGGAGCATACACACACACACACACACACACACACATACACACTTGCACACACACACACACACACACACACACACACACACACACACACACACACACACACACACACACTGTCTATGACCTTACCTGTGTCTGGTGTGACCACAACGGCTACCACAATTACAGCTGTAGGCTCCTAGCAATAGTAGGCTAGCTTTGTAGCCTGTTTCAATTGACACAGTACCACTGTTGCTGTATTGAAGGTTTTATTTTTGGCAGTACATGGATGTAGTTAAGCTGGAGTGCTCTACCTCTAGCCATGGATTCTGGTTTGACCGTGTCCTGAACTTTTCCCTCATGGCTCCTGTCTACGGGAAACTTTACAACCACTAATTGCATGGTTCACCCACCCAAGTCTCCTACAGGACTCTAGCCTGATGTGCATCTTTCCAGGAAAAATAAGGACAATACCCACCATCTTATTGAAAAACCACACTGCTTCATCATCCACCATACTGATCAAGTAATTACATGTGTATGTTTTTCTAGGGTTTGAGGGACTCAAAATGGATTTGTTTTCTCTCAACACAAAGATAGTAGAATCTAATTAGATCATTTGTTTTGGTACTGTCCATTTGTAGCTTGTTTTTGGACACAGGTCCAGGAATGGCTAAAGGATTGCAATATTTACCTGGAGCTAACCCTGCAGATGGCATTACTGGGTGATCTGAAAAGTCAATCGATCAATAACATAATAATACTTTTAGCAAAAATGTTTATTTTCAATTTACAATCTGTAGAAACAATGAGAATAGAAAGGTTCAGAACTTTTGTAAAACATCACAGTACAGTTGAAAAATAAATGGAAAATAAAAATCCAATATGGATGGTGTTAAGAGATAGATGGGTGCTGTTGAATGGAGTTGAAGGATGGGACTAATAACAACTAACAACAACTAATAACAACAAGATAACTAATGTAATGTAAACTGTGTCCATAATAAGTATATAGGTCAGGGGTGTCAAACTCATTTTAGCTCAGGGGCCACATGGAGGAAAATCTATTCCCAAGTGGGCCGGACCGGAAAAATCATGGTATACAGTGGGGAAAAAAAGTATTTAGTCAGCCACCAATTGTGCAAGTTCTCCCACTTAAAAAGATGAGAGAGAACTGTAATTTTCATCATAGGTACACGTCAACTATGACAGACAAATTGAGATTTTTTTTCTTCAGAAAATCACATTGTAGGATTTTTAATGAATTTATTTGCAAATTATGGTGGAAAATAAGTATTTGGTCACCTACAAACAAGCAAGATTTCTGGCTCTCACAGACCTGTAACTTCTTCTTTAAGAGGCTCCTCTGTCCTCCACTCGTTACCTGTATTAATGGCACCTGTTTGAACTTGTTATCAGTATAAAAGACACGTGTCCACAACCTCAAACAGTCACACTCCAAACTCCACTATGGCCAAGACCAAAGAGCTGTCAAAGGACACCAGAAACAAAATTGTAGACCTGCACCAGGCTGGGAAGACTGAATCTGCAATAGGTAAGCAGCTTGGTTTGAAGAAATCAACTGTGGGAGCAATTATTAGGAAATGGAAGACATACAAGACCACTGATAATCTCCCTCGATCTGGGGCTCCACGCAAGATCTCACCCCGTAGGGTCAAAATGATCACAAGAAGGGTGAGCAAAAATCCCAGAACCACACGGGGGGACCTAGTGAATGACCTGCAGAGAGCTGGGACCAAAGTAACAAAGCCTACCATCAGTAACACACTACGCCGCCAGGGACTCAAATCCTGCAGTGCCAGACGTGTCCCCCTGCTTAAGCCAGTACATGTCCAGGCCCGTCTGAAGTTTGCTAGAGTGCATTTGGATGATCCAGAAGAGGATTGGGAGAATGTCATATGGTCAGATGAAACCAAAATATAACTTTTTGGTAAAAACTCAACTCGTCGTGTTTGGAGGACAAAGAATGCTGAGTTGCATCCAAAGAACACCATACCTACTGTGAAGCATGGGGGTGGAAACATCATGCTTTGGGGCTGTTTTTCTGCAAAGGGACCAGGACGACTGATCCGTGTAAAGGAAAGAATGAATGGGACCGTGTATCATGAGATTTTGAGTGAAAACCTCCTTCCATCAGCAAGGGCATTGAAGATGAAACATGGCTGGGTCTTTCAGCATGACAATGATCCCAAACAAACCGCCCGGGCAACGAAGGAGTGGCTTCGTAAGAAGCATTTCAAGGTCCTGGAGTGGCCTAGCCAGTCTCCAGATCTCAACCCCATAGAAAATCTTTGGAGGGAGTTGAAAGTCTGTGTTGCCCAGCGACAGCCCCAAAACATCACTGCTCTTGAGGAGATCTGCATGGAGGAATGGGCCAAAATACCAGCAACAGTGTGTGAAAACCTTGTGAAGACTTACAGAAAACGTTTGACCTGTGTCATTGCCAACAAAGGGTATATAACAAAGTATTGAGAAACTTTTATTATTGACCAAATACTTATTTTCCACCATAATTTGCAAATAAATTCATTACAAATCCTACAATGTGATTTTCTGGATTTTTTTTTCTCATTTTGTCTGTCATAGTTGACGTGTACCTATGATGAAAATTACAGGCCTCTCTCATCTTTTTAAGTGGGAGAACTTGCACAATTGGTGGCTGACTAAATACTTTTTTTCCCCCACTGTATATAACTTAAAAACAACAACTTCAGATTGTTTTCTTTGTTTTAATACGATCAACATACAACATAAAGCTGGAGCCTGAGGACAGTGTGTCCAAAATAGTACAAGCACAACATCACTATTAATCATAAAACACGTCAAGTTTATTTGAACATTCTAAAGAAAAAGAACACACAAACACACAATGCCTCAGTGATTAACAGAACTGTTTCACAGATCACAGAACTATATCAGGGTGTCATTTCTCAGGCAGAAATGTAGATAAAAATAATGAAATCCTGTTCCCCAAACAAGTGCAAGAACCACAGAGTCAAGAATAGGTTAAATATACAAATAAAATAAAAACAATTAAAAACAATAGCACATCAACATAAAAACATATAAACATGAAGCTGGAGCCTGAGGACAGTGTCCAAAAGCACAACATCACTATTAATCATAAAACACCTCAAGTTATTTGAAAGTTCTGAGGACAAAGAACACACAAACACACAATGCCTCAGTGATTCACAGAAGTATATCACAGATCACAGAACTATATCAGGGTGTCATTTCTCAGGCAGAAATGTAGATAAAAATAATGAAATCCTGTTCCCCAAACAAGTGCAAGAACCACAGAGTCAAGAATAGGTTAAATATACAAATAAAATAAAAACAATTAAAAACAATAGCACATCAACATAAAAACATATAAACATAAATCTGAAAGCGTTGCTCAAACTCCCGTAACAGTCCCGTTATTTTATCTTTGAACCGCTTCATGTCTGCCACATGTTGGGTCGCGCACAAATTTTTCAGACAGGGGAAGTGAGCTGCATCACCACCGGCAAGTTGCGTCTCCCACAATGACAGCTTCAACTTGAAAGAACGTATGCTGTCATAATACTGCGTGACAACTTTGTTGCGCCCTTGCAGCTGTTTGTTCAAGTTATTCAGGTGCTCTGTAACATCCACCATAAATGCAAGGTCCTGCATCCATTCTGCGGAATGAAATTCTAACACTGGTTTGCCCTTTTCTTCCATGAACTGTTCAATTTCTTCTCGTAAATCAAAGAAACGCCTCAGCACAGCACCTCAGCTTAACCATCTTACCTCAGTGTGGTATGGCAGGCCATAGATGTGGTCTTTCTCTCTGAGAAGGCTGTCAAACTGACGGTGATTCAGGCTTCTGGATCGGATGAAATTAACAGTTTGGATGACCACCTTCATGACGTTATCCATCTTTAATGACTTGCAACACAAAGCCTCCTGGTGCAAAATACAGTGAAAAGTCAAAAAATCACGTCCTCCATTTGCAGATTGCACTTTCTCTCGGAACTTTGTCACAACGCCTGCTTTTTTCCCGATCATTGAGGGCGCACCATCTGTAGCCAGGCTGACAGCGCGGGACCAGTCACTCCGACCCTGTCCAGCGCGCCGACGAGTGCGGTAAAAATATCAGCTGCTGTCATTGTATCTGTCATCGGCACCAACTCCACGAACTCCTCGGTGACGGTCAATGTGTCATCAACTCCGCGGATGAAAATGGCCAGTTGTGCAACATCTGTAATGTCCGTGCTTTCATCAATTGCAACCGAAAACGCAATAAATGACTTTACTTTTTGCTTCAACTGGCTGTCCAAATCCACTGAAAGATCGAAAATCCTGTCTGCAACTGTGTTTCTTGTCAGGCTGATATTTGCAAAAGCCTGCCGCTTTTCAGGGCACACAATCTCCACTGCCTTCATCATGCATGTTTTTACAAATTCACCCTCACTAAATGGTTTTGAAGCCACTGCGATTTCATTAGCAATGAGGTAGCTAGCTTTCACTGCAGCGTCACTGATGTCTCGGCTGTGAGTAAACACAGACTGCTGTTTCTTCAGACCCGCCAACAGTTCATTCACCTTCTCTCATCTCCGCTGTCCTTGAAAGTTGTCATATTTGTCGGCATGAAGACTCACATAGTGGCGACGAAGGTTATATTCTTTCAGCACTGCAACATGCTCTGAACACACCAAACATACAGCTTTCCCATTCAATTCCGTGATTAAATAGGATGACCATTTTTCTTGGAACACTCTGCACTCTGCGTCCACTTTTCTCTTTTTTGACAGAGACATATTGGGGCAATGAGGGTGCCAAAGCACATAATGTTAAAAGTAGAAGCCGTAATAAATATTGCGGGCAAAACAAACTAGCTCATTGGCTGCACGTCCTTGACCTACTTGCTCTGCCCCGGTATAAACAGTTTGCTTGCTTAACACAATTGCTATTGCGGCATCCAGTGGACGCAATTGGAACAGCAGTTTTTTATTGAAAAATTGCAGCGCATTTTTATACTTTACAAAATTATTAATATTATTATTATTTTTATTTATTTTTATCATCTCGCGGGCCGGATTAAACCCGTTTGCGGGCCTGATCCGGCCCGCGGGCCGTACGTTTGACACCCCTGATATAGGTTATAGGTTGAGAGCTTTTGGGAAAGAGCACAGTTAGAAAGATATGGCATATAGAAGCAAACCAGATGGACATCATGAAAATGATCGGAGAGGTTGAGGGTAGAGGAAGTTCAGGAGTAAAAACAAACAGAATATAATTATTGTCAAATTGATTGTGTCCATAAAATGTATATAGTATGTATAAGCTGGAAGTAGAGGCCTAAGCATTGTATATGTGTATGTATGTGTATTTATATGTATGTATATGTATAGGTATGTATATATATATAGCGTGGCATTTGCAACGCCAGGGTTGTGGGTTCGATTCCCACGTGGGTCCAGTATGAAAAAATTAATAAAATAATAATAATAATAATGTATGCACTCACATAAGAGGGTCTGCTAAAATAAAAAATAAAAAAATATAAAAGAAATTACATTGATGGAAGTGGCAATATTAAAGCTGATCTACCCCTACATTTTTGTAAAAATAAATTAATTAAAAATTAATTTAAAAAAAGCTAGTAGGACCTCTTTTGTATATTGCCCGACCCATCAGAGAAACGGAACATCTGAAACACTTGATTGACTATATGTTGATTAGTTAAGAGAAACAAACCATTTTCTCCAACAGTTTGAGGAAGTAAATGTGTTTGGTATGTGTAGACCTCCACAGTCTGAGAAACTAATAGCCAAGGCAGCGCAGTCTGTTTGAATAGTGTGTTTGCATTGTCCTTTTATGATACTCGCTGTGAGAGGATGCTGGTGCTAGACTGGGATACAGTAGGTGGTGGGGGGATGGGTTGGGAGTTGGTTTTGGGGGTTGATGGATGGAGTGACAGGGATGGCGCATTGGCAGAGTGGGCAGATCGGCTGGGACTCTGGTCCCTCAACACCACACACACATGCACACACACACACACACACACACACACACACACACACACACACACACACACATTGACCCTGAGTACCCTTTCCCAGACAAATGCCACCTGAGCCCTGGTGGGTAGTGATACTGAAGGGGACAGGAGGGATGGGGGAGAAAATGTTGAATGTGTGTAAACAAACCCAAATCCTGCAGGGTCAGACTGTGTCTGCTGACTGAGTGGAAAGCGCTGAGAGCAGCAGTCTGTGTCAAAGTAAACTTGGTGTTCTCTGAAAGCCAGCCTCCTACCCCCTCCACATCTTTAAACTCTAAGGACACAGGGACATAGGCATACAGTAGTCCTTCTCTCTCTCTATCTCTCTTTCTCCCCTTAAGGAAAAACCACATGATTTCACATGTGGACAATCACATGATTTCACAAATGACATTTCCACATGTTTTGCATGAAATCATGTTTTCACATGTTGTCACGTGTAGTTTCATGTTATGACATGTTGCTTTACATGTTGTCACACTTTATCACATTAACTTCACATGAAATCATGTGAAACACGTGATCACGTGAAATTCATGTGTTTTTCCGTAAGGGTCTCTCTCTCTTTCTCTCTCTCTCTCTCTCTCTCTCTCTCTCTCTCTCTCTCTCTCTCTCTCTCTCTCTCTCTCTCTCTCTCTCTCTCTCTCTCTCTCTCTCTCTCTCTCTCTCTCTCTCTCTCTCTCTCTCTCTCTCTCTCTCCTCTCTCTCTCTCTCTCAATCAAGCACACACACACACACACACCCCATAAATCGATTATTGTACTTGGGTACGGTAAGAACACATATAAACACACTTTGGCCCTTGTCTTAGATCTCCTTTTTAGTGCCTTTACTTCTAGCAGTGATTGTTAATATCATAAAAGTGCCTAGACTTCAGTGAATATCTATCTAATCATTGATTTAGCATCACAGTAGTTGTAAGTGATACAGGATCAGGGCTGTGTGTCAAGGGAATGCCACGCTACATATTAAATTCATCATTGAATTTGTAGGTTATCGATCCACAGAACCCAATGAACAGCAACCACCAGAGTGCATTAAGGCTCTTCCCCCATAACCACAGAAAGCCAGGGTAAAAGGCCAAATTGAATGAAGTGGAGACATGATTGCTGTGTGGAAATGGGAGAAGCACATGGGGGATGGGGGCTTTGGTTAGCAGTGCCTGTGTGTGCCTGTGTGCGAGCGTATGTGAGCTGCAGCACTATGTCTGACAGTCCAGCCTCCAAACTAAGAGTGATCATTGGGGAGGTTCACAGACATGCCGCCTAAAGCTTAGTGTGTTTTGACTGGGGCTTTGGCACAACAGACTAGACGGCTGTAAAGAAAAGTTGGAAAAGTTGCTGCTTGCTTCTTCTCTATTCGTCTCCCCTCTGTGTTCTCTTCCTCTGCAGTGGAGGCTTTTCCATGCCTGGGATAAGCTTTATTTTCTCTGATCCCCCTCTTTCCCTCTCTCTCTCCCTCTCTTTCCCTGTATTATCTTCTAATCACCACTAAAGCCTTCTCTAATTGCCAAAAGAGTCTGCTTTCTCTCACAGGTCCTTCTCTTTCTCCTCCACCACGGCTCTATCTCCTCTCCTCTTTCTCTCTCTTCCTCCCGCTCTTTCTTCTGTCTGCATCTTGTTCTCTCGCTCGCTCTCCTTTCCCCCAAGACAGAGGGAAAATAAGAAAATATGAATAATGAATTAAACAGAATGAAGCAAATTTATGAAACTTTGTTTTTAATTATTTGAATATGATTTACTAAGCAAGGATAGTTAAGAGAATTGGCCTCTTGAGAAGAAAAATGTTGATTATTTTGTGTGTGTGTGTGTCTATATGTCACGGTGCTGTGTATGGGTGTGGTGTGGAATCAGGCGCAGGCAGCAGAGGGTAAGTCCAACAAGACTTTACTGTGCATGAAAAGTAATCCAAAACAGCCCGGAGGCAAAAGACGCACACAGGCGTAAATACAAGCGCACACACAGGTGCGTAAATCTCTCCTCACAACACAAGGAGGAAGCTCAGGAAAATAGCGTACCGACACGGGTAGCGCAACCACGACACGAACAATCACACACAACACAAACCTAACAACAAGGAAACTAAATAAGGTGCTAAATGAGACCTAACACAAAACAGGTGTGACTAACAGACAAAACCAAACAAACACGAAACATCGAGCGGTGGCAGCTAGAACTCCGGAGACGACGACCGGCGAAACCTGCCCGAACAAGGAGGAGGAGCCGCCTCGGCCGAAACCGTGACAGTACCCCCCCCTTGACGCGCGGCTCCAGCCGCGCGCCGCCTCCGGCCTCGGGGACGACCAGGGGGACGCGGAGCAGGGCGCGCAGGATGACCACGATGGAATTCGGTCATCAGGGACGGATCCAGAATGTCCCTCCTTGGCACCCAGCACCGCTCCTCCGGACCGTACCCCTCCCACTCCACGAGATATTGGAGACCCCCCATCCGGCGTCTCGAATCCAGGATGGTCCGAACCGTGTACGCCGGAGCCCCCTCGATGTCCAACGGGGGCGGAGGAGTCTCCTCAATCTCAAAGTCCTGGAGTGGACCAGCTACCACCGGCCTGAGGAGAGACACATGGAACGAGGGGTTAATATTCTTGTAATCAATAGGTAGTTCTAACCTGTAACTCACCTCGTTCAATCTCCTCAGGACTTTAAAAGGCCCCACAAACCGCCGACCCAGCTTCCGGCAGGGCAGGCGGAGGGGCAGGTTTCTGGTTGAGAGCCAGACTCGATCTCCAGGTGCGTACACTGGCCCCTCACTGCGGTGTAGGTCGGCGCTCGTCTTCTGTCGACATATGGCACGCTGCAGATGGACGTGTGCAGCGTCCCACGTCTCCTCCGAGCGCCGCACCCACTCATCCACAGCGGGGGCCTCGATCTGGCTCTCATGCCATGGTGCCAGAACCGGCTGGTACCCTAATACACACTGAAAAGGGGTTAGTTGGGTGGAGGAGTGGCGGAGAGAGTTCTGTGCCATCTCGGCCCAGGGCACATATCTCGCCCACTCCTCCGGCCGGCCCTGACAATATGACCTCAGAAACCTACCCACATCCTGGTTGACTCGTTCAACCTGCCCATTACTCTCCGGGTGGTAACCCGAGGTAAGGCTCACCGAGACCCCCAAACGTTCCATAAATGCTCTCCAGACTCTGGAGGTAAACTGGGGGCCTCGATCGGACACTATATCCTCGGGCACCCCGTAATGCCGGAAGACGTGAGTAAATAGAGCCTCAGCGGTCTGTAGGGCCGTAGGAAGACCCGGCATGGGAAGGAGACGACAGGCCTTCGAGAACCGATCCACAACGACCAGGATGGTGGTATTCCCCTGGGAGGAGGGAAGATCGGTAACAAAATCCACCGAGAGGTGAGACCAGGGTCGTTGTGGAACGGGCAGGGGCTGTAATTTACCCCTGGGCAAGTGTCTGGGCGCCTTACACTGGGCACATACTGAGCAGGAGGAGACATAAACCCTCACATCCCTGGCTAACGTTGGCCACCAGTACTTCGTACTAAGGCAGTGCACCGTCCGGCCAATACCCGGATGTCCAGAGGAGGGGGACGTGTGAGCCCAATAAATTAGCCGATCCCGGACCTCGAGCGGGACGTACACCCGACCCACCGGACACTGTGGAGGACTAGGCTCGGTGCGTAACGCCCGCTCGATCTCCGCATCGACCTCCCACACCACCGGTGCCACCAGACAAGACTCCGGTAGTATGGGAATGGACTCCACGCACCTCTCCTCCGTGTCATACCGACGGGACAGAGCATCTGCCTTCCCGTTCTGGGACCCAGGGATGTAAGTGATCTTGAACACAAACCGGGCGAGAAACATAGTCCATCGAGCCTGGCGAGGATTCAGTCTCCTAGCTGCCCGAATGTACTCCAGGTTACGATGGTCGGTCAGAATGAGGAAAGGGTGCTGAGCCCCCTCAAGCCAATGCCTCCACACCTTTAGGGCCTGTACTACGGCTAACAGCTCCCTGTCCCCTACGTCATAATTCCGCTCCGCCGGACTGAGCTTCTTAGAATAAAAAGCACAGGGGCGGAGCTTAGGTGGTGTACCGGATCGTTGAGAAAGAACTGCCCCGATACCGGCCTCAGACGCGTCCACCTCAACTTGGAAGGGTAAAGTGGGATCCGGGTGCGCCAACACCGGGGCCGAGGTAAACAGGTCCTTCAGTCTCCCAAAGGCCCTGTCCGCCTCAGCTGACCACTGCAGGCGCACCGGACCCCCCTTCAGAAGAGACGTTATGGGAGCTGCCACCTGTCCAAAACCCCGGATAAACCTCCGGTAGTAATTCGCAAAACCCAAGAACCGCTGCACCTCTTTAACCGTAGTTGGGGTTTGCCAATTACGCACGGCGGACACTCGGTCCACCTCCATTCTCACCCCTGACGCAGACAACTGGTAACCCAAAAAGGAAACTGACTCCTGGAAGAACAGACATTTCTCAGCTTTGACATACAGGTCATGCTCCAACAGTCTCCTCAATACCCTGCGCACCAGGGCTACATGCTCGGCCCGAGTAGCACTGTACACAAGAATATCATCTATGTACACCACTACTCCCTGCGCCTGCATGTCCCGGAAAAGTTCGTCTACAAACGATTGGAAGACTGATGGAGCATTCATTAACCCATATGGCATGACGAGATACTCGTAATGGCCGGATGTAGTACTAAATGCTGTCTTCCACTCATCGCCCTCCCTAATGCGCACCAAGTTATATGCGCTCCTGAGATCCAATTTTGTGAAGAACCTTGCCCCGTGTAAGGACTCCGTCATGGTCCCAATCAGAGGAAGTGGATAGCTGTACTTCACCGTCACCTGATTGAGACCGCGGTAATCAATACACGGACGCAAACCTCCATCCTTTTTCTTCACAAAAAAGAAGCTTGAGGACGCGGGAGAAGTGGAGGCCCGTATGTATCCCTGTCTCAGAGACTCGGCAATGTAAGTCTCCATTGCCCTCTTCTCCTCCTGTGACAAAGGATACACATGGCTCCGCGGAAGCGCTGCTCCTGTCTGGAGGTCTATCGCACAATCCCCTTGTCTATGAGGTGGCAACTGTGCCGCTCTGGTCTTACTGAACACGAGCGCCAAATCCTCATACTCAGGAGGAATGTGCAGTGCTGGCATCTGGTTCGGACTCTCCACCGAGGTCGCCCCTACGGAAACACCCAGACATAACCCCTCACACTGAGCAGACCACCCTTTAAGAGCTTTCTCTCGCCACGAAATAGTAGGATCATGGGTCATCAACCAGGGAAGCCCCAGTACCACCGGATACGCAGGAGAGTCGATAAGATAGAGTTGAATCGTCTCCTCATGACCCCCCTGCGTCATCATCCGAAGTGGCGCTGTGACCTCCCCAATCAACCCAGATCCTAACGGACGACTATCTAGGGCATGTACAGGAAAGGGTTTGTCGACTGGAAGGAGGGGAATCCCTAACTTAACACAGAATCTCCGGTCTACAAAATTCCCAGCTGCGCCTGAATCGACTAGCGCCTTACGCTGGGACCGAGGTGCAACCTGTGGGAAACAAACAGGTAAGGTAATGTGAACGACAGAAAGCTCTGGGTAAGTAGGGCGCCTACTCACCTGGGTGGACTCCCCACTGTACGACCTGCTCTCTCCCTCACCAGGGGACCCTCCCCAGCACCTAGCCGCGGTGTGCCCTCCGCGCCCACACTTGGTGCAGGAGACTGCCCCCCTCGGGCTCCTACCTCCTCTCCCTCTAGCGCCAGCACCTCCAAGCTCCATCGGACACTGCTCGGAGGCGCTGGAGGGTGGAATGGGGGACCCCCACCTGGGACGTCCGCGGGTCGCCAGCAGGTTGTCCAGTCGGATGGCCATGTCCACCAGCTGGTCAAATGTTAGTGTACTGTCCCTGCAGGCTAACTCCCTGCGGACGTCCTCCCGAAGGCTACATCGGAAGTGGTCTATGAGGGCCCTCTCATTCCACCCCGCATCAGCCGCTAGAGTCCGGAACTCCAGCGCGAACGCCTGAGCGCTCCTCATCCCCTGTCGGAGGTGGAATAGACGTTCCCCCGCCGCTCTCCCCTCTGGTGGATGGTCGAAGACCGCACGGAAGCGACGGGAGAACTCTGCATAGGTGACGGTGGCGGCGTCTATTCCCCTCCACTCGGCGTTGGCCCACTCCAACGCCTTGCCGGTGAGACAGGAGATGAGGGCGGAAACGCTCTCGTATCCCGAGGGCGCCGGGTGTATGGTGGCAATGTAGAGCTCCACTTGTAGGAGGAACCCCTGACACCCGGCAGCGGTGCCGTCGTACGCCCTCGGGAGCGAGAGCCGAATCCCACTGGGTTCCGGTCGATGGACGGGCTGGTTGTCCGGTGGTGAAGGTGATGGTGCGATAGGTGGGGCTATGGGAACCCCGCTGGTCTCCCATCGACGAAGGGTGTCCATGACGCCCTCCAAGGCGTGCCCGATACGGTTGATCCGGTGCTCGTGTCCAAGGAGACGCTCCTCCATGGGGTCGACGGGTGCTCCTGCTGATTCCATCTAATGGTGTGTGATTCTGTCACGGTGCTGTGTATGGGTGTGGTGTGGAATCAGGCGCAGGCAGCAGAGGGTAAGTCCAACAAGACTTTACTGTGCACGAAAAGTAATCCAAAACAGCCCGGAGGCAAAAGACGCACACAGGCGTAAATACAAGCGCACACACAGGTGCGTAAATCTCTCCTCACAACACAAGGAGGAAGCTCAGGAAAATAGCGTACCGACACGGGTAGCGCAACCACGACACGAACAATCACACACAACACAAACCTAACAACAAGGAAACTAAATAAGGTGCTAAATGAGACCTAACACAAAACAGGTGTGACTAACAGACAAAACCAAACAAACACGAAACATCGAGCGGTGGCAGCTAGAACTCCGGAGACGACGACCGGCGAAACCTGCCCGAACAAGGAGGAGGAGCCGCCTCGGCCGAAACCGTGACACTATATAGGTGTGTGCAACTCTGGCTCACACACATGGTAGATTGTTTGGAGCATGGATGTCTGTTGAGGTTCTTCTCCAGTCCCCTCTGTGGGAGTAGGGATGATGGTGGAGAATTGATAAAGCCCAATCAAGCATCCTGTAGCTTGTTAAGATTAATACTAATCCTTCATTAGAAGTGTGTGTGTGTGTGTCGTTGTGTTTGTGTGTGTGTGTGTGTGTGTGTGTGTGTGTGTGTGTGTGTGTGTGTGTGTGTGTGTGTGTGTGTGTGTGTGTGTGTGTCCAATATGGTAGATAGAATATTCAAGTAAATCAGGAAAGGAGGATTTCTTTGTTTTTTCATGTTTATATTTTTATATTAAAACATTTATAAGTCCTCAGATGGACCTAAGGTGGTGTGCTGCTGACATTTTCCCTTTTTCACCTGAAGAATATTGAGCATTGAAGTAAAGTTTCTCTATGGAAAGAAAAGCAGAGTAAAGCTTCTTAATGTTTATAAAAGACACTGCAGGCCTTCCATATTCAGACCTCACTCTCCACCACAGTCTAGTTCAACTCTGTTCTATTGACTCGCTGTTAGCCTGTCTTTGTGAATGCTCATTATGGTAAACACTGGGCTAAAGAGCCACTGATTGTTAACAAATAGGTTCTAAGTTGGACTTTTGGTCTGGGTCCATTGTTCAAATGGTGGGTTGGCAGACATCTTGGGAGGTGCTTTGTCTGTAGACAGTTCTAGCTCAGGACCTGCCTGCACGATCCCTAGAGTACTACACATGCATACACACACACACACACACACACACACACTGTACACGCACAATGGCAGAGAAAACCAACACACAGCATGCAGCCCACATGGAGGAGGGGGGGATATCTCATAGCTGCCCATCAATGGTGTGGTAGTAGTTTTGGCCATGCCCCGTCAGTCAGCCTGTCCTCAGCAAGCCTGCTCTAATACTCTGGTTATACACTACACACTCCCCACAGTCACTCTGATCACCAACCATACACCCCCCCCCCTCCCTCTCTCTCCATCCTCTGTCCCCTCACCTTCTATCTCTCACTCATTCCATCTCCCTCTCTCTCCATCTCTTTGGCCTGCCAACTCTCTCTCTCTCTCTCTTTGTCCCTCCCTCCATCCATCTCCTCTCTCTGTCTATCTCTGGGGAGGCCAGGCCAATTAACCTGTTTAAACAGCCATCTGAAGAACCATCAATTCCAGTAGGGTGTGTGTGAGAGAGAGCCAGTATACTGTCTGCACTGAGCCAGAGTCCCAGTGCCAGACACCATCAAATCCCACTCTTCCTAAACGAGTGGGCAGGCCCACAATATCCCACTGTCCACTAGAGCATTCAACTCTCTCTTCCTCCTTTCTGCCCTTCTCTAACAGTATCCCAGTATCCATTTATTTCGGACTCATTTCAACTCACTCTCCTCTCATTCTTTCCTGATTGGGTCCACTAGAGCATCCATCTCTCTCTTCTTGCCTAATCTCTGCCCCTCTATCCACACACTTCCACTATCCACTCCTTTCTTTCCTATTTTCTCAAAGTATCGTTTTTTCCATTACAGCTTCCATCTTTCTCTGCCTATCTCTAGCTATCTCCTCTCTTCCTTCCCTGATTATGTTCATTCCTAACATCACTTTCAACAGCGGTCAGACTGAATGGTCATAGAGGACATTGTGGCAGAGGGAGGCCTTACCAGACTTTTCCCTAATGAAGCATGTCAGCATGTCATCATCAGCATGTCATCATGTCAGCATGTCATCATGTCATCATGTCATCATGTCAGCATGTCAGCATTTCAGCATGTCAGCATGTCATCATGTCATCATGTCAGCATGTCAGCATCAGCATGTCAGCATCAGCATGTCATCATGTCATCATGTCAGCATGTTGGCATCAGCATGTCATCATGTCATCATGTCAGCATCAGCATGTCAGCATCAACATGTCAGCATCAGCATGTCAGCATCAACATGTCAGCATGTCATCATGTCATCATGTAAGCATGTCATCATGTCAGCATCAGCATGTCAGTCAGCATCAGCATGTCAGCATATCAGCATCAACATGTCAGCATCAGCATGTCAGCATATCAGCATCAACATGTCAGCATCAGCATGTCAGCATCAGCATGTCATCATGTCATCATGTCATCATGTCAGCATGTCAGCATGTCATCATGTCAGCATCAGCATGTCAGCATCAACATGTCAGCATCATCATGTCAGCATGTCAGCATGTCATCATGTCATCATGTCAGCATATCATCATGTCATCATGTCATCATGTCATCATGTCAGCATGTCAGCATGTCAGCATGTCCTTCCCCAACCCTGTTTATTCTCTCCAAAGGAATATTGATGGAGGGGAAATAAAAGAGATTCAACCCTGAGGATGGAACATTTGTTGCGTAGCTGTAGCCATAGCCGTAGCAGTTTATTGCCGTGACTGCTCTCTGGGTTAGAGGTGGTAGCGATTGAGCGCTAGCTGCGTTGCCACGGTGGGGGTTCGGTCCTATTTGTCAGATCAATAAAGAGCACCATCCTGCTTTAGAGGGTTTGTTTATGTTCAGCAGTGAAGTGGATCATTGGGCTTCAGTGCCGCTGTTGTGGGCATATTTTTATAATCGCTCTCATTCTGCCATCGAACCGCCCTAACTGTTAAGAAGTGGCACTCTTTTGAGTTTTGTTTGTGTGTGTGTTGTGTATCGGGGGCTGGGGGGGTTGTTGATAAAGAACCGCAACTGGCAGTGTCCTTGTATTTCTGATTGGTCCAACAATAGGAGTCCGCAATTGTTCCACTTTTGTCAACACACACACGCACACGCACACACACACACACACACACACACACAATACATATGTCATACATAGAGAGACAACTGAAGAGAGAGAAACAGAGGACCAAATGAGGTTGCCTCCATTTGTGATGGAGATAGAGAAAGGTGAAGGCCTCCACACAGAGACAAAGAGAGGGATATATTGGCAGGCAGCAGTGGTGCTTGTTTAGCTGGTTTTGACACATCCAACACACAGTTCCTTATGTAGCTCTCCTTTGGCCCTGTTGTGTCTGTATGAACACACAGAGATGCACTATGTAAATCTAATGGAAAAACAACTCTCAACTCAAGCAAAGCCAATGACAGAGGTACAACCAAAGTATAACCCTACCCATCAGCCAGTACAGAGGTGGTCCTCCACATGCTTGTCCAGAATACCAGAAGGAAGAGTGGAGGGAAGAGGGGGAATAGAGCTTTGTCTTTCCTTTGTTGTTTAGGCATCTGGCGTTGAAAGACAGGGAATGTATCAAATGTGTGGATATAAGGATAAGATTAATGGGCTGTGAAGATGAGCTAGTGGGTGTTTGTGAGTAGTGTGTGTTGTGTTGTGTGCTTAATACACACCTGCCTATTAGCACGTCTGAGTTAAGTCCCCATGTACTCCACCAAAGAGCCGGAATGACCCCCCTACACACACACACACACACACACACACACACACACACACACACACACACACACACACACACACACACACACACACACACACACACACACACACACACACACACACACACACACACACACACACACACACACACACACACACACACACACACACACACACACACACACACACACACACACACACACACACACACACACACAAACACAAACACACACACACATACAAGGCTATCAGTTTGAGAACCTTGAAGAAATCCTTTCCTCTCCCTCCCTTTCTCTGAGCTTCTTCTGTTGGGAGCTACTGCACCACTGGCTCTGTGCCCAGAGAGATGGAGAGAGAGAGAGAGAAGGGGGATGGAGAGACAGAGAGAGAGACCACCTGCTGCTCATTATATGCACATATTTGACTGCTGCAGCGATACATGAACACTTGTCATTACAATAAAGCATTTTCGAATTTGAATATGACTTCCTCTTTGCTAATATAATCAGGCAGCCTTCCAAAACTGTATCAGCGCTTGTTTGCCAACTGTAGTGTTTGTTTGTCCTGCAGAGAGAACACAGAGAGAGAGACGATAGATAGAGAGGGCAGAGAGAGAAGAGAGAGAGGACAGGGAGAGAAAGGGGAAGAGCGAGGGCAGGAAGAGAGGTAGAGGGAGGGAGAGGAAGCCACAGAGAGAGAGCCAAAGAGAGAAAAAGACAGAGAAAGAGAGTGTTGATAAATGTGTTGCGATACTGTATATTGATGTTTGTGGTGGATGGAGACAGGGGACTCTTCTGTTGTTTCACAAAACACAAAACTCTGGAAGTAATTTACAGTAGCCTTATCAGTTCCCCTAACACCACAGGCTAGACTGGTACGCCTGTCCTTAGACAACACCTGTTACCAGGAAATGACTGAGTGGTGTTGTGTCATTCTGTCTGGATTTAGTTTCAGAGAGAATGTTTTTAATGATGTTATACCAGATACATCACCACCACTGGGCCCAGAGGATGGAGGATTTAGTTACAGACAGACATAGACAGTTTAGATACTGTACTGTACATGGTTCAGCTGTTGTAGTGGTGGCTAGTGGCTGGAGGGACGGAAACGTTGAGAGGGAATGGGAACAGACTCTGGTGAGTTCCATCCTTCAGCCCCAAGGTTCCTCTTCCTCTCTCTCTCGCTGTCTAGACAAGGTAATCCCTGTGAAGGAGAAAAAGACAGAGAGAGACAGAGAGAGAGAGAAGTAAATTGCCCTAGCCCCTGAGCCTGGAGATGGGTGGGGTGGCAGGGGTCTGTTTGTGGTGGGCTGAAGAAAGAAAACGATAGTCTGGCTCTTCCAGTGGTCTGTAGCTGGTGGGAAAGTGTTGGGACACAGAATAATAAACCCATAATAGATAATATCACGTAATAATAAAATATTGTCTCAATAGGGCCTGAGTACAAGGACCACACAACTTAGGAACATAAATACAGCATTTTACACACATACATGTGTAAGACAGTATGTTTCCTTTATGACCTTTGTTTGATTTAATGTCTACATTGTGTTTGTGGAGTAACTGAATCTCGCCGCCTCCCCTCCATCCGTTGTTTAGTTTTTCAGGGAGGTGAAGGATAAGGACATTTTCTCAATTTCATGCTGATTTGCTGCATTTTAGCCCGTGGTTGAAGTCAATAGTGTGTTCAGTCAGCCACGGAGTCGGGAGGTTCAGACTCAGGGTTGGGTTTAGAGTTTCATTCAATCTCTGCTTCCTTCTAATAGGCTGTTCCACTGCCTCTGTTTAATGATTTTGTGTAATTAGTGAAACTGAATATACACACCTCTCTCTCTCTCTCTCTCTCTCTCTCTCTCTCTCTCTCTCTCTCTCTCTCTCTCTCTCTCTCTCTCTATATATATATATATACTTATCATTAACCCTTTAACAGACAGCTGAACTGGGTGGTTGAGCTAATTTTGACAACCGATTTTAAATTAAATTAAACATATGAATATTGTTTGGCATAATTATCATCTCAACCAATGCCTTTTATGTGACTTTCATTATCGGACTCACATCTTTTTTTAAACACCCATTCAAAGATGGTTGAAAACCAGAAAGTGTGAATGTGAGCAAAACAAACCTCATTTATCACACGTTTTGTGCTAATTGTGTATAACATTTTAAATTACAAGGTTGTACAATTTTGTTGACCGATAAAACATCACTTAAGAATGATTAAATTACTAATATCTTGTTGTTTTACAATTTTAAGAACTCTGGAAAAATATGCTCTTCCAGGAGGTTGAGTTGCCCATTAAAGGAATGCTATTAAGTCAAAGCTAGTGATAATGGACAATAGAGAAACTTTGTTACTCTAAGCATATAAACTGTAAACGCATTAATTTACATGAATTTGAATATTCATATTTTGACACACAAATGTATCATATTTGATTAATATTTGATATCAGTCATCATTTAACTAGGACTATCTTCCATTATAAGTAAATGAAGCAGGCATAATATAAATTAATGTATAATTATTTTGATTATTTAAAAAGTCTATGCAAATTCCAATGCAAAATTAGTTTACTCTAATTAGGCAACTCAACTCAATCTACTGTATCAAAGTTAAAGTCATGCAAACAAAAATTATTCATGTATGGCCTATATTGAGGCTAAATACACATTTTGCAGGAAAAATCAGATATTTTTTTTATTGGTGTGCCACTTAAAGGGTTAACATGACTCTAAACAGGACTTGGTGATATGGGTCATTTCATTTTGCATTCTCTGAATACTGTATTGTATTTGTAATGAATAGAATGAGAGTGTTTATTTGCCTTGTATCTGTGGCCATTGCACAAGACCTTATAGGCCTGTCCATTAAATTGTCTTATACTCTCCATGTACTTATATATTTGTATTAGAGCTTTTGGGTTTTGACCAGATACTCTATATTCTATAAGTGCAGTGGTGGAAAAAGTACTTGAGTAAAAGTAAAGATACCTTAATAGAAAATAACTCAAGTTAAAGTGAAAGTCACCCAGTAAAATCCTACTTGAGTAAAAGTCTAAAAGTATTTGGTTTTAAATATACTTAAGTATCAAAAGTAAATGTTATTGCTAAAATATACTTAAGTATCAAAAGTAAAAGGTAAAGTATAAATAATTTCAAATTCCTTATATTAAGCAAACCAGACGACACCATTTTCTTGTTTTTTTAATTTACAGATAGCTAGGGGCACGCTTCAACACTCAGACATCATTTACAAACGAAGCATGTGTTTAGTGAGTCCGCCAGATCAGAGGCGGTAGGGATGACCAGGGATGTTCTTTTGATAAGTGTGTGAAATAGACAATTTTCCTGTCCTGCTAAGCATTCAAAATGTAACGAGTACTTTTGGGTGTCAGGGAAAATGTATGGAGTAAAAAGTAAAAAATTTTTTTAGGAATGTAGTGAAGTAAAAGTAAAAGTCGTCAAAAATATAAATAATAAAGTAAAGTACAGATACCCCAAAAAACTACTTAAGTAGTACTTTCAAGTATTTTTACTTAAGTACTTTACACCACTGTATAAGTGTAAATGCGCTTTACAGTATACTAGCTTGTTCTCCTCTCTCCGACAGAGACGTTGAGACGGCAACGTGAAGCCCATCTCATTCTCTCCTCTATTTCCACCCTGTTCCTTTAGAAAGGTTGTGACATTATCAGGGCTATTTCTCCAAACATAATTTCCGGGTAAAGTCCACAGAAAGACAGACAGGCAGATGATGTATGCAAGCGTGAAGAGACAACATCAAACAGCTCAAGTGCAAAATACCACACTGCTGTATTCATAACCTTTTCGTAGAATAAGCACAGTATCCACCACCATGCATAAACGGTCATTCACATATGATAATGTGAACCATGTATTAGTAGTATTAACAGTATGCTCCAGTCATAACTATGCATGAATTACATATCCTCTCTCTCTCTCTCTCTCTCTCTCTCTCTCTCTCTCTCTCTCTCTCTCTCTCTCTCTCTTTCTCTAAAGTGAGGTTTGATGACTGTATGGAGAATGAGGGGGTGGTCTTTCAGAGCGGTGACCCCAGGTTCAGCGTTGGGACCGATGGTTCCATCTACACCCAGAGAGAGGTGGCAGGCCTGACCGGACCGGTCCAGTTCACGGTCACTGCCAGTGGTCCACACACACACGTGTGGGAGACCACGGTCAAACTGGCCCTGATGGGGCAACACACACCCTCACCACCAGGCAATCAGGTAAGAATATCATTCTGTTCATAGATGTGTGCGCACACACACGTACGTAAGTGCATACTCACGTCACACACACACACTCTCACATACCTTTGAAACATATATCCTCAAAGTACTCCAGAACCCTACCTAGAAAACCACCAACTCCCATCCTCAAGTGTCAGTCAGCGATCAGCCCAGTGTGATCTCCCTTACTCCCTTCTGCTGGGGTCAGGATAGCAACTAACAGCTGAGTGATACGATCTCACCTGTAAGCTGTTATTGGAAAAAATACCTCTGTCTGTCTGTCTGTCTGTCCCTCCCTGTCCCCGGTTGCCTCTGGCTGGCTTTCCCTGACAGTGTAAAAGACCAGGTAGACTACAGAGCTCTGACTACAGCGCGTCGTCTCATCTCATGTGATAGTCAGTGCCAGCCTAGAGGAGAGCAGCAGCGCTGCTAATGTTAACCACATTCAATAACAACAACACACACTATTATGGGCCTGTACCCATAGAAGGCGTCCAGCCACACAGATCAAATCCAGCAGAGACGGTGAGAGCGCTTACAGCCTTAATATCTGACAGCACTCACACTTGGTCTCAATTAGTCTGTAAAAGAGCCAGGGGGCACAGGTAGGAGTGGTGCAATGCATTGTGGGATTGAATCTCCTCTGGAAAGAATATATTGGGTGTCAGGGATGACTGTGTGTTCCTGGGTCAAGGGACTTGTGTGATACATTGTTAAGAATACCCCACACCCAAAAAAAATACTTATAGTCTAGCTGGCCCCTCACGGATTTTGTTCCAGCAAGCTTTCTCTGCCCTTAACCTTGTTCTGAACACCAATGCTCCTTATAGGACACATCACTGCACTCTGTACTCCTCTGTATACTGGCCATCTCTGTATACCCAACGCAAGACCCACTGGTTGATGCTTATTTATAAAACCCTCTTAGGCCTTACTCCCCCTATCTGAGATACCTACTGCAACTCTCTTTCCTCTACATACAGCACCCATTCTGTCATTCACATTCTGTTAAAGGTCCCCAAAGCACACACATCCCTGGGTCGCTCCTCTTTTCAGTTCGCTGCAGCTAGCGACTGGTAAGAGCTACAAAAAAACACTCAAACTGGACAGCTTTATCTCCATCTCTATGTTCAAAGACACAATCATGGACACTCTTACTGACACTTTGTGTGATGTATTGTTGTCTCTACCTTTTTGCCCTTTGTGCTGTTTTCTGTGCCTAACAATGTTTGTACCATGTTTGTGCTGCTGCCATGTTGTATTGCTGCCATGTTGTGTTGTTGTCTTAGGTCTCTCTTTATGTAGTGTTGTGGTGTCTCTCTTGTCGTGATGTGTGTTTTGTCCTACATTTTTATTTTTAATCCCAGACCCCGTCCCAACAGGAGGCCTTTTGCCTCTTGGTAGGCCGTCATTGTAAATAAGAATTTGTTCTTAATTGACTTGCCTAGTTAAATAAAGGTTAAATACATTTTTTAAAAGACTGAAAGAATGTGTGTTCTGTTTAAGTGTATCTGTGTATGTTTGTTTGCATGGTGCCTGTCTGTCCAGTGTGTGAATGCATGTTTCATTGTCTCGGAGGGTGTTTCTTAATGTGTGTTATGTATTGGTGCCCATGAACAATGTATATGTTTCTCTGTATTAGCCCCACTCTGCATAAACATGGCTACCCAGTGTCGTGACGTGACTTTAATTATTGTGATGACTATTATTTATTGAATAATTACCTACTATGTTTAATTGTTACTAGATTAAATTAATCATGTAACAATTAACTAATTAGGAATTTGGGGCATCACGGGAAAAGTTGTTTGATGAGTTATTGTTTCCCGAATTAACTATAAAGATATCTAGATACAGTTGAAGTCGGAAGTTTACATACACCTTAGCCAAATACATTTAAACTCAGTTCACAATTCCTGACATTTAATCCTAGTAAAAATTCCCTCTCTTAGGTCAGTTAGGATCACCACTTTATTTTAAGAATGTGAAATGTCAGAATAATAGTAGAGAAAATGATTTATTCCGAGTGGGTCAGAAGATTACATACACTCAATTAGTATTTCGTAGCATTGTCTTTAAATTGTTTAACTTGGGTCAAACGTTTCGGGTAGCCTTCCACAAGCACCCCACAGTAAGTTGGGTGAATTTTGGCCCATTGCTCCTGACAGAGCTGGTGTAACTGAGTCAGGTTTGTAGGCCTCCTTGCTCGCACACGCTTTTTCAGATCTGCTCACAAATGTTCTATAGGATTGAGGTCAGGGCTTTGTGATGGCCACTCCAATACCTTGACTTTGTTGTCCTTAAGCCATTTTTCCACAACTTTGGAAGTATGCTTGGGGTCATTGTCCATTTGGAAGACCCATTTGCGACCAAGCTTTAACTTCCTGACTGTTGTCTTGAGATGTTGCTTCAATATATCCACATAATTTTCCTTCCTCATGATGCCATCTATTTTGTGAAGTGCACCAGTCCCTCCTGCAGCAAAGCACCCCCACAGCATGATGCTGCCACCCCCGTGCTTCACGGTTGGGATGGTGTTCTTCGGCTTGCAAGCAACCCCCTTTTTCCTCCAAACATAACGATGGTCATTATGGCCAAACAGTTCTATTTTTGTTTCATCAGACCAGAGGACATTTCTCCAAAAAGTACGATCTTTGTCCCCATGTGCAGTTGCAAACCGAAGTCTGGAATTTTTATGGTGGTTTTGGAGCAGTGGCTTCTTCCTTGCTGAGCGGCCTTTCAGGTTATGTCGATATAGGACTCGTTTTACTGTGGATATAGTTAATTTTGTACCTGTTTCCTCCAGCATCTTCACAAGGTCCTTTGCTGTTGTTCTGGGATTGATTTGCACTTTTCGCACCAAAGTACGTTCATCTCTAGGAGACAGAACGCGTCTCCTTCCTGAGCAGTATGATGGCTGTGTGGTCCCATGGTGTTTATAGTTGCGTACTATTGTTTGTACAGATGAACGTGATACCTTCAGGCATTTGGAAATTGCTCCCAAGGGTGAACCAGACTGAGTTCTTGGCTGATTTCTTTTGATTTTCCCATGATGTCAAGCAAAGAGGCACTGAGTTTGAAGGTAGGCCTTGAAATACATCCACATGTACACCTCCAATTGACTTAAATAATGTCAGTTAGCCTATCAGAGGCTTCTAAAGCCATGACTTCATCTTCTGGAATTTTCCAAGCTGTTTAAAGGCACCGTCAACTTAGTGTATGTAAACTTCTGACCCACTGGAATTGTGATACAGTGAATTATAAGTGAAATAATCTCTCTGTAAACAATTGTTGGAAAAATTACTTGTGTCATGCACAAAGTAGATGTCCTAACCGACTTGCCAAAACTATAGTTTGTTAACAAGAAATTTGTGGAGTGGTTGAAAAACGAGTTTTAATGACTCCAACCTGAGTGTATGTAAACTTCCGACTTCAACAATCATTTAACAGTCATGTATTAATAATTTACCTCATATCAGTGTCATTGTGAAAGTCGTAGACTCTTTAAGTCTGCTCGAACCCGGGTCTTACTGATCTCTATTTTTTTTCAATTTTATTTTTGTCATTTAGCAGACGCTCTTATCCAGAGCGACTTACATGAGCAATTAGGGTTAAGTGCCTTGCTCAAGGGCACATCGACAGATTTTTCATCTAGTCGGCTCGGGGATTAGAACCAACGACCTTTCGGTTACTGGCACAACGCGCTTAACCACTAAGCTACCTGCCGCCCTAAATTGATCTAATTATTTATTTACTAACTAATAAAAAATGATAACACAAGATACAAACACGTACATGGTATAGGAAGGGATTAGAAAGTCAATACAATGAAAATGTGTCCCCAGCGGTCTAACACAATATGACACTTGTTACAAAAGATGGCGAGTTAAAGAGAGATAGAGAGAAAACATTTGGATACACATGGACCTACGCTCACAGTAATCCTAATATTTTTCTCCGAACTGCCTCCCGTTTGGGAAGAAAAGCAATGCATGTATTTACATGTTGGAGGTCTTCGTCGTGTATCTCTGTTGGACCCAGGCCTTCATGGGAAGGGGTCGATTGGGCCTTCTCTTTCGGATGGCCTTTTAGATGTAAGGCTCAGATTGTCCACAAGTGGTCACAATGTCCTTCTTCTTAGTTGTCTGTTTACTTTCACTCGTTCTGGAAGTGGTCTTCTGAGGACGGCTAATCAGCCGTGTCGATGATCCCCTGTGGGGTGATGAGAGCAGTGTAGTAGACGATGGTTTGAAGAGAGTAACAGGATGGTCCCACTTAAATTCACCTTCTTAGAGACAGTACTTGGAACAGCTACTCAGCCGTAACATTGATTGTTAGTGGAGGCAACTTTATCGTCTTCACCTCGTGTTGATTTTCAGGGTCAGGACCAATATGGACAAAAGCTTTAGCTTGAGGTCCGTCTAGTCTGATCTGATAATTATTTTTTCAATCTTTTATGAACTCTGGTAAAGAGGGGCATTTCCGTCATACGCTCTCCGCTCTCTGAGCTCCCTCGGGCGTGGCTAGTTACTAGGCAAAGGTATTATCATCATTATGATTTTGTTAGAAAGCTAAAATCACATTCCTATCTTCACGAAAACATTGTCTTCCTCCTTGATATTTTCTACACAAGGTAAAGGATGTAATCCTGATATACACAGTGTAAAAGCTCTTCAAGTTACAATGTTTTCATTATAATGCCTTTATACCATTTCTAATGACATTACAAAATAGACATTAATTTTCCATATTCCATTTCTCATCATTCCCAACGTTTGGATGTTGAAATATATTGTCCCAATGTTCATTTTTGGACGTTTTTGGGCGGCAAAAAGTATCTGAAACAAAGGCATTCCTTTCACCATACTAGAGGGCCAGAGATAGATTCTCCTCCTCTCTCATTTATGGCAGCATTAAGGTGTCAAGACCGGCACATGAGCGACCAATCATTGCCAAATTTGATTTCTTTAAGGATAAAGTAATGGTTAAAAGGCTAGGTAAAATACTTGCTGGCACAAAAATAGGCATGAATGATCAGTTCCCGAGGGAGATTGCAGAACGGCGCAAAGTTTTGTACTCAATCTTAAAGGAAAATAAATTAAAAGGTAAACGTTTTACTCTCGTAGTCGATAAACTGTATATTGACAACCAAATGTTCCGCGACACAAGGACTACTCCATGGCTATTCTGAAAGTTCTAATAGAGGAGTCGAATAATGGAACACACAATACTAGCCATGGTAAGGATTGTAATAATAAAGCACATTTCTAGTATTTAAAGTATTTTATAAAGGGATAAGATGGTATTACAAGAAAGGATAACAAGCAAAATAATCTTCAAATATAACTAATTAGAACACAAGGACTCAATCAACATAGTGGAGATAAAAACATAGCAAACAGAAGACATAGAAGGCACAGTATGTGGGTATGTGTGGATGTATTGTGATGGAAGGTGTTGTGTGTGTTTTTGTGTTTGGAAAAGTGTGGCATTAAGTGACTGAGAAAGGAAATGGTTGCATATCCCAGAACCAATGTGTGTCTGTGAGCAGGGGTCGTGAGAGAGAGAGCTTTCAATTTTATGCAGATGAGGGTGAGGGATATACATTTTAAAATAAAGTATACATCTAATCTATTTTTTTATTGTCCTATCATGATGGAACGGTCCCCAACCCTATATCCTAGACACCCACCTGAGCGACCCATACACCAAAGAGAAGTCCCCATCTGTTTTATAGCCCTGCTGTAAGTTGCTTATATGCGGCCAAAACAGAAAGATAAATGCGGTCAGAGACCTACTAGAGCAGCACCACCCCCTCAAGATTCTGAGCCTGCCTGGCAGGGTTGGTCCTACAAAGCCAGAGCCCTCTGATGGGAGAGCATAATATACAAAGAAATTATCAAAGCTGCTAATGAGAACCTTGACAACCTTGTACCTAGCCGGTGGGGATTCCGGTGGGGTACCCCCACCCAGGTAGTGGCAGTGCTGGCAACACTGGCTGCAGTAACCCATGGGGAGGGGGTCACACTCGGACAATCAGAGAGTCATAGTCAATCGATCAATAATATAATAATATTTATAGCAAAAATGTTTATTTTCAATTTACAATCTGTAGAAACAATGAGAATAGAAGTGTTCAGAACTTTTGTGAAACATCACAGTACAGTTGAAAATATATGGCAAATTGAAATCCAATATTGATGGTGTTAAGAGATAGATGGGAGGTGTTGAATGGAGATGAAGGATGGGACTAATAACAACAACTAATAACAACAAGATAACTAATGTAAAGCATACTGTGTCCATAATAAGTATATACAGTGGGGAAAATAAGTATTTAGTCAGCCACCAATTGTGCAAGTTCTCCCACTTAAAAAGATGAGAGAGGCCTGTAATTTTCATCATAGGTACACGTCAACTATGACAGACAAATTGAGATTTTTTTTCTCCAGAAAATCGCATTGTAGGATTTTTAATGAATTTATTTGCAAATTATGGTGGAAAATAAGTATTTGGTCACCTACAAACAAGCAAGATTTCTGGCTCTCACAGACCTGTAACTTCTTCTTTAAGAGGCTCCTCTGTCCTCCACTCGTTACCTGTATTAATGGCATCTGTTTGAACTTGTTATCAGTATAAAAGACACCTGTCCACAACCTCAAACAGTCACACTCCAAACTCCACTATGGCCAAGACCAAAGAGCTGTCAAAGGACACCAGAAGCAAAATTGTAGACCTGCACCAGGCTGGGAAGACTGAATCTGCAATAGGTAAGCAGCTTGGTTTGAAGAAATCAACTGTGGGAGCAATTATTAGGAAATGGAAGACATACAAGACCACTGATAATCTCCCTCGATCTGGGGCTCCACGCAAGATCTCACCCCGTGGGGTCAAAATGATCACAAGAACGGTGAGCAAAAATCCCAGAACCACACGGGGGGACCTAGTGAATGACCTGCAGAGAGCTGGGACCAAAGTAACAAAGCCTACCATCAGTAACACACTACGCCGCCAGGGACTCAAATCCTGCAGTGCCAGACGTGTCCCCCTGCTTAAGCCAGTACATGTCCAGGCCCATCTGAAGTTTGCTAGAATGCATTTGGATGATCCCGAAGAAGATTGGGAGAATGTCATATGGTCAGATGAAACCAAAATAGAACTTTTTGGTAAAAACTCAACTCGTCGTGTTTGGAGGACAAAGAATGCTCAGTTGCATCCAAAGAACACCATACCTACTGTGAAGCATGGGGGTGGAAACATCATGCTTTGGGGCTGTTTTTCTGCAAAGGGACCAGGACGACTGATCAGTGTAAAGGAAAGAATGAATGGGACCATGTATCGTGAGATTTTGAGTGAAAACCTCCTTCCATCAGCAAGGGCATTGAAGATTAAACGTGGCTGGGTCTTTCAGCATGACAATGATCCCAAACACACCACCCGGGCAACGAAGGAGTGGCTTCGTAAGAAGCATTTCAAGGTCCTGGAGTGGCCTAGCCAGTCTCCAGATCTCAACCCCATAGAAAATCTTTGGAGGGAGTTGAAAGTTCGTGTTGCCCAGCGACAGCCCCAAAACATCACTGCTCTAGAGGAGATCTGCATGGAGGAATGGGCCAATATACCAGCAACAGTGTGTGAAAACCTTGTGAAGACTTACAGAAAACGTTTGACCTGTGTCATTGCCAACAAAGGGTATATAACAAAGTATTGAGAAACTTTTGTTATTGACCAAATACTTATTTTCCACCATAATTTGCAAATAAATTCATAAAAAACCCTACAATGTGATCTTTTGGATTTTTTTTTCTCAATTTGTCTGTCATAGTTGACGTGTACCTATGATGAAAATTACAGGCCTCTCTCATATTTTTAAGTGGGAGAACTTGCACAATTGGTGGCTGACTAAATCCTTTTTTCCCCACTGTAGGTTATAGGTTGAGCGCTTTTGTGAAAGAGCACAGTTAGAAAGATATGGCATATAGAAGCAAACCGGATGGACATCATAAAAATTATTGGAGAGCTTGAGGGAAGAGGAAGTTCAGGAGTAAAAACAATAGAACAAAATATAATTATTGTAAAATTGACTGTGTCCATCAAATGTATATAGTATGTATAAGCTGGAAGTACAGGCCTAAGCGTTGTTGTTCACTAGTTTACTCCAATTAGGGAAGGGGTGGTGGGGTTGGAAAGTAATAAAGGGAAATAAAAAATTAAACATAAAAAGAAGCTGGGGATGCTGTGGATGGGTCACCTGATGGGGTTTTGGAATCTATTGCCAGTTTTCCGAAAATCGGGATTGCTTCCGTCCCAAAGGTGATCCTAGCATAAGACCTCATTAGGTGTTCCATTGCGCGTGTGCGCCTGTGTATATAGTAGGTGCACACGCCAAGGGCAATAAGAACAAGGATCATGGTACTCCCGAGTGGCGCAGTGGTCTAAGGCACTGCATTGCAGTGCTTGCTGTGCCACTAGAGATCCTGGTTCGAATCCAGGCTCTGTCGTAGCCGGCCGCGACCGGGAGACCCATGGGGCGGCGCGCAATTGGCCCAGCGTCGTCCAGGGTAGGGGAGGGAATGGCCGGCAGGGATGTAGCTCAGTTGGTAGAGCATGGCGTTTGCAACGCCAGGGTTGTGGGTTCGATTCCCACAGGGGGTATGAAAAAATAAAAAATAATGTATGCACTAACTGTAAGTAGCTCTGGATAAGAGCGTCTGCTAAATGACTAAAATGTAAATGTAACATTCAGGATACTGTCTGGCACTGTCCAAGAGTGGGTGACAGACCAATCTTTTGGCTTATAGCCAATCGGGTCAACTAAAAGTGCCTCATTCAGTACGCTAAGATCAACAGTCATCGGTCCCTCGTACTGAATTTGGTTTTGAATAGCTGGTGGTAACTCAAGGGAACGTTTAGCAAAAGCGTCAGGCATTTCAATATCTGTGTCTATCCTGTCGTCAGGAAGTTGGTATAGGGCTAGGTCGTCTATGTGGATAATCGCCCCCTCTGGTACGTTAACAAAAATTGTCTCATTGGGGAGGTTCAATTGGGTGGTTGAGTCATGGCGTTCGTAAGTCATAATGGCGGACGTGAATGGGGTGTTAATCAGCCATTGATTCCCTACCACTTCCACTTGCGTGGTGGTGACTTCACCTCTTGCTGTTAGTTTGGCTCTACAGCGTTCTTCACTGGTGATAGGCTTAAAGCCACAAAGGCGCTCAGTGTTATCCCTGATGAAGGGTTTGCTAGGACACAAGTAGTGGACGTCTTTGGTTACACATTAACAGGTTAGGGGTGAGATAGAAATCTGGATTGTGTTCCTGATAAGCTATGACTGGAGGTGTGATGATTTTCACATGGGTGTTGTTGTGCCAAAATCCTACGCTTAGAACTGTTTTTTTTAACCTATAGATATTCTCCAGTTCAACAACCGGCAGAGAAAATCCTCCAACAACAATCGAACCAATTGGACATGGGCATAGTCATGGTTCATGACCTCTACTAGTTTGCCTACCGTCAGGAGGGTTTTGTTCAGGAGAGTAGCGTGTGTGTTTACCACCAGAATAGTGTCCTGGAGAGACCTTCCCACATGCTGCAACCTGAGTGCCTGTGATTGCATCTGTTGCTGGATAAGTGGCATCTCTTCAATAATCTCCCTAACATTTATTTTCACCATGGCTAGACTGACTGCGTTGACGGCAGTGGTACCTAGAGCAAATAGTGACCCTACGGCTGCACCTATTAAGAGTAGCACCCAGAGGAATCGTTTTTCTCGCCTGGGCTCTGCTAGTTCTGACTGGGTGACTGTGAACTTTTGGAGTTGGGCCAACACGTGGGCAGTGTCTAGCTGAGCATGCTTAACTGCCTGGGTGGTCCAGTCAGCCCCAGCCCAACTCATATGTGCCACAGGGGAAATGTGTTGGCGTACACCCGCTGCGTGTGTACTCTGCAGTTGATTATAAGGAGTCCTGGATCATCACGGAGAACGACTCCCGTAGGGAGTCCACTCGTGAGTACATTTGCTGGATTGGTTTTGACCAGGGCGCAGAGTGTCAGGGTCATCCAAAAACGCATAATTAGAGATATTGTTTGATTATTTCAGTTGTGTTTTGATTTTGTTTGTTTGAAAGAAAAAAGTTTTGACAACAAATTTAGCTGATTTTCCTATTTTGAACAGCACACACAGGACAATATCAACAATGACAACGAAATGTGTGTCTTGTAGCTGGGAAGAGAAGAAAATATGTTAGGTGCAATGTACTGACCTCCGGGAAGGGATCAGCTGAGGATACTTAAGAATTTTGTTGGTACCTCTGATTGGCTAGGTTTCTATCTATTCGGGGCTGGCTTGCACCCCAACTTGATTTGGTTCCTGTGCACCCACTTGAACGTGATGTTCTGTTGACCTTTGCTGATTCTGATTTGATAAGCAACAGGTGACAGCTTTAACAAAATCTCATGTGGCCCTGTCCGGTGGGGCAGGAACTTTTTTTGCAACGCCCATGGGTTTGGTGTATACGTAGGGGGCTGATGTGAAGTCGGTTTCGTCTTCACAGCAGCGTTGACACACCGCCAAAGCCTCACCCAAAGGCAGGTTTTTCGCTTTTGCGTAGTTGACAACCACATCATGGCTTTGCAGCGTCATGAGCCAAGCCACTGTCCTGCTATTGTGTACAGCACCCTCACGGATTCTTTGGCTTTTCAGAAAAGTTACCGGCTGGTGACATGTTTCTATGACCACCTTTTGTCCGCCGACATAAGAGGTGAAGTGCTTGACCGCCCAGACTGTCGACAGCAGCGCTTTTTCGCAGTCTGAGTACTTGTGTTCAGCAGGGTTGAGTGTTTTGCTCGCGTAAGCAACCACACGTCTGTCTTGGTCGTATATCTGGTACAACCCAGCACTAAAGCAGTGCTCTGAGAAACCTACTTCCAAAAATAATGTCTTGTCTTTGTTGGGGTAGACCAGGCAAGGTGCTGAACAAAGCAGATCTTTCAAGGAAGTCACAGCTTCATCGTGAGTGGGATCCCAAACGAACGGAGTGTGTTTCTGAAGAAGACGGGTCAAAGTCGGCATAATCTTCGATGAATTGACAGGAGTAATTACATACTCCCAAGAAGCTGCGTACCTCATGAAGGTTTGCAGGTGTTTTGATGTTGCGGACTGCTTGGATTCTGCTAGATTGTGGCAGGATGCCCTCAGCACCCACCAGAAGTCCAACATAGTTGACCTTGGTCCTGCACCATTGTCCTTTCATGATAGCCAGCTTAGCCCCTGCCATTCCTAGTTGGTTAAGAACGTGGTCCATCTCAGTGAGGTGATGTGACCAAGTCTCGCTCCTCATGAGATCATCGCCCACATAGATTATCATTCCCCTGGTGGCTGCATCTGGCATTGCCTTGTGCAGGAAGATGTTGAACTTTGCGGGGGAGTTCGAATACCTGAACGATTGAACGTGAAGAACTTGTTAGAGAAAGAGAAAGCCAACTTGTGTTGGTCTCGAGTGTCGACTGTCATGGTCCAGAAACCATTCGCCACGTCGACAGTGGAGAAGTATTTGGCGTTTATCACCTTTGGCAACTCTTGGTCGAGCTGTGTCATAGGCCAACGAGACAACGGAACCAGCTTGTTGAGTTGTCTATAGTCAATGGTAAGACGCCATTTACCCGTTGGTTTCAAAACAGGCCACACGGGAGCACTGTACATACTGTTACAATCCCTGATTATCTGTTTAGCTAAAATTGAGTCGATAATCTCTTGTACCGCCAAGTACGCTACAAGCGGAATTTTGTATTGTCTCACAAACGTAGGAGCTGCTCCGGGTGCCGTAGGAATACGCACCACATGAATACCCGTAACCCCGCAATCCAGCTAGTCTGTCGACCAGATCTCTCTGTGTTTGTTAAATAAGTCCCTCAACTGATGTATTTCAGTGTCATTGACAAGTGCATCTGCCTCCGTCAGTAGCTGTAATACCTGTGCATGGAAACCAGAATATGGTTCAGCAGCATTGTACAGGTCTTCATCAGGTGGTGAATGCTTGTCAATGGTGGGGGAATCATTAGCAGTTACGTCATCAGTGTGTATTTCACGTGCAGAAGAAGACGCTGTATTATCCTCCATGACGGGATGTTGTCAAAATCGACATCCAGCCTGAACGTTGATGTGTCGTCCAGTGGCAATACGGGATTTATTGCGATTGCCTTTGATGGACAAGTAAAAAGCATCCCTTCCTCACCAAATAGGTATTGGGAGGACGTAAGAGGCCCAATCATGGGAACAACAAGTTCAAAATCATGGAATGAGTAATCAATCAATGTTTCGAGTGTGCCGAGGAATGGAGATATTCACTTGAGTCAGATTCTACACCAAGAGGTAAGTGGATCTAGCGTTTAGCTCCAACAGTGGGTTACCATTGATAGTTAGCCCCAATTCGAATAATTGCGACGAGGGTTGGAAGAACGCAGTGGTGCCTTCCATCTTGGTTCAGTCTTATAGAAACCTTGCCAAAGACCAAAGAACTTGGTATATGGTATCGAGTTTAACACCCAATCTCACCAAAATGTCCGCTCCCACATAGACTGTATGCGGGAGGTTCACAACAACCAGTAAGTAGTGAAATACTTCCTTGTTTCCAAAGCGGAACCATAGCGCACATACCCCTAAAGCGGTGAGTGTCGTCTGGGGAGTCGTTCCCAGTGGGAATCTGAACGTTTTCGGGAACCAGGTGGTGGCAGTTAGCCGCTTTTCAGATTTTTCGGACCAGGTTGCCAGTATGGCATCCTCAACCATTGTGCCGTTTAGGCACACACCGCCTATCAGTGGAGGGCGGTATGTATCAGCTGGTGATTCACCCAAGCTACATAGGAAAACCTCATGTTCGGTTAGTTTCCGAGTTGAACTAGTCACCCTGTCATCTGCCACAAATGGCGGACTCATTACCAAGATCACTGGGGGGATGTCAGTTGACAACGCCGATCCGTCGTCGGCGCATAACTTATTGCATTAGCCTTTGATGAAGGCGGTGGTGTCAGCAGAGTTATTGCGATTTGTCATCAGATTTGGTTGGATTTCCAATCCATCAATGGTACCAAACGGTCTATTAAATCCATCCCAATCAGCATCTGCTTGGTGTCAATGCTATTCACATACACAGCGTGGACAAGTGACACGCTTTCGAAGTTCAGTTTTAGTAGGATACGCTTGGTAAGAGGCGAGGTAGCCTGAGTGAAACCTCTAAGTTTAGTGTCGCATCGTTCTGTTTTTAACCAACGTTTCACTGGGTCCACTGCCCAGTTCATCCAGCAAAGTTTGAGATATGAGGGAAATAGTCTAACCCGAATCTATCAGTGCATCACAGGTCAAACAGTCCTCTAAGACAGCTTTGAGGTATGGCCTGTTCAAGTGGGTTGGCAGAACGGAGTGGTGAGTTATCTGTGTCGATTTTTAAGACAGATTGCTGTACTTCGTGACCCAGCAGCTGATTCCTCTCCCATTCTATCGGAATGGGAGAGAAATCAGCGGTTGCAACGCTGCTTACCTTGTGCGTCGCAACATCTATATTATGGTCTCAAGAGAAAGCCCACATGGGCTTGTGTCTAGATCGAGTGGGCCCTGGACTGGGATTTGAGGGAGGGTGGGCGGGGTTAAGGTGAACGCTTCCGACCTCGCAAATGGTGTTAATTTCGGGGGACCCATTCTCCGGCAATTTCACGCCTAGTCATGGTGACTTATTGTAACTGTATGGTAAATGTTTGTGAATATAAGACCCAAATGGCACAGTGTGTGAAAGAACAACAAATCATAATCCACTTCAGCAACTGGTAAGAAAGGCGGTTTAATATTACATTTGATCATAGGGATCTGATGTACAGTATGTAGGGAGGAGGTGATGGTAGCTACAGGGGGAATGGGAGGGGAAGAAAGATATGTTTGTTTCTATACTCTCTGATAGCGGTGAACACGATTGGCTGTTAATTAGAAAGTGATGGCTCTGAGCGAATCAGAGTGATGCGTCTGGAGGTATGGCAGGGTTATGTGTATTTTCTACGTATTTATGAGTAGAACATAAATAGTTTGTGTGCACAGATGTCCTCTGTAGCTCAATTGGTAGAGCATGGCGCTTGTAACGCCAGGGTAGTGGGTTCGATCCCCGGGACCACCCATACGTAAAAATGTATGCGCACATGACTGTAAGTCACTTTGGATAAAAGTGACTGCTAAATGGCATATTATTATTATTATCTTTTCCCCGTTTCTCTTTTTTTTTTTTGCTGCAGTACATCTCTTCTCAGAGCTTCTAGAGAGCTTTGGGTTATGTTTTGGCCGTCATCTAACCCTTTGATACTCTTGTTACGCGTGTTACCCTTGTTCCCTGACCATTTGTGAGGGTTAGAGGCAGAAACGTAGCAGGCCAGATCGACCTCTGCGGGGCCTGTTTGGTTTGGGATGTTCTTTGTAGCTATCGTTACTGCGGTGGTCATCGGTGTGGTATGTACCTGGTGCGTCATCTTTTTCCACTACTGTCCCTGATACCGCACCCTCCATCTGGAGTGATTGCACCCCCCCCCCCCCCCAATCTTGAAAACCGAGGTGTCCAGGCTTTTAGCCCGGCCCGCTTTGGATGCATCAAAAGCTGTGCTCGCAAGCTCTCGGAGTGCCGAGATTGGCAAACTAACGTGGGCAGTAGGTCCCAAGTAGTTAATGAAGTTGGGATACACGTTTGACAGAAACATTTGTTTGAATGGTAATAGCTCTTCCATTCCTGTTTCAGTGAGCATGCTAAATTAAGCTTAACAAAGCCTATGATAGTAGGCTTGTGGGTGTTCATTCCAAGCTTGTTTGACAGTGTTAGCCAGCGAGCTGTCGTGTTTGCCAGTCACAAAACCACTGAATTCTATTTTCAAAGCTGTGGCAAGTTTAGCGTAGTTGTTTTGCACGTGTTGCTGTTGTAGACGGATGAACCTTGTCATGTGTCTGTTGTACGTTCGCTTCAACAGGTAAGGCCTGTCAGTATTCGTAGCATTCGGGTAGCCATCCAAGGCGTCCTCTATGTCTGCTAAGAACGTCTCAGTGTCGTTTGGCTTACCTGGAACGATGTCAAAGATGCTGTAGTTTTTGACGATTTTGTCAAGGCATCCGCGCCAAGTGTGCGTTGAGCGTCTGCTTACACCTTTGGGGAATTTTTGACCGAAGGGCCAAGAGGAAAAGCCTAATTGAAATGTTGTTGGCGAAGAGGTGCCATGTTACTCTGGACTGAACGACCAAGATGAAAAGACTGAGGGACCCCTAATAGTGGTGAAGTCTGAAACCTCCTGTCGTCTACACTCCTTTGTTCCCCAGGCTCCGGTTGCGAGCTTGGTTGCTCAGTTGGGTAGTCACGCGGTGTTCTGCTGCATCGCAGAGTCCACTTGGGAGCTGAGGGTATTTATTTTAGATGCGTGAGTGTCGCAGTTGCTCCATTCGGCCTCATACTTATCTGTAATGGTTTGCAGGGAGAGGTCTTGAGTGCGGAGTGAGAGATTCAGTGATGAGATGTCCTTAGAGGGCAAGTTTTCCAACTTTCTCACCTGGGTTCTCTCATCGTTCATTCGGTCAGCGACTTCAATAAGTTCCGCTGTTTTGTCATCCAACTTGGTCAAGGTGTTCATTAACTGATCGTCTTTGGTCTGCTGCTTTTGGAATAGAACATTTTTGCTTTGAGTGGTGTCATTTAAAACTGCTTGCAGGGCATCAAGTTGGTCGCTCTTGTTTTTAGCTAGCTCGTCAGATTCATCTAGTTTTGCGTGGACTTCGTTGTATTTACTGTTGTTCTTGTAGAAAACAGATTTGTTCGAGAGTTTGTGCTCGTTCTTCGTCATAAGTGTTTGCCAGATCTTTTAATTGATCCATTCTCAAATGCAGCTCCTCGGCTAGCAGCATCTTGTCTTTGTCGGTTTTTGTCATTAGCTTCCTGGTTCTCTCCACCTGTCCCTTTATCTCAACAGTTTCTTGTTCGTACTTCTGCTGAGCACAGCGGTATTGGACCAATGTCCATCTCTGCTGGTAGGCATAGTTCAGGGCTAAACTGGAGAGAACCTTTATTCGGTTTACAGATATCAATGAATCATCAATACTGGATCAGTAATATTGGAGTTGGCTTTTAATGAACTTGCAAAAGCAATTTTAATAGATTAGTCAATGTTATTGATTAATCATACCTGTATAGGCTATCTGGGATAAAACTTTAATTAACCTGATAGCATTGTTGTATCTAGGTTAATATGGAAAACTTTAAATTGTTTCCTTTGTTGAACCAAATCAATCTGGATCTTATCCAAATGATCAACCTGAAAAGGTATGTTCGGCAATTTAACTTATTAAATTGAATGAGACAATGATATCCAATCATTTGGGATATGCTGGATATTCTAAGTGTAACCAGTAGTTCAAATGTGAGTATACATTCACCACCAGGGTACTTTTTCCTAAGGGCTGGAACCACATGGGATTCCCGTGAAGGCGGGACTTCCGTCAATACTGGACCGGTACCGTTGGAGTTGGCCCAATGAGCTTTGCAAAAGCAAATTGAATTGATTAATCAATGATAATGATCAATCATACCTGTATAGGCTATCTGGGAATTAAACTTTAATTAACCTTGGAAAGTGTTGCTGTATGTAGGTTAATATGGAGAAAGTTTAAAATGTCTCATTGGTTTGAACAAATAAATTTGGACCTTATCCAAATGACCAACCCTGAAATAGGTTTGTTTGGCGATTTACCTTCCCGGTTAAATCGAATGAGACAATGATATCCAACCAGGTGAGATTGGATTGATATCATACAGTGTAACCCATTGTAACAGTGGGTTAAGAGTATGCCCTCACATTAATTGTTTCAAAAACAATTACTGGCGATTCTTCACCACCAGAGGTCGCCGATCGCAGAAAGCTGAAATCAAACGGGAGTCCCGAGGGGCGGAACTTCCATTGGAATAAAGGGAAAAACAAAAATGGCTGCTCTCCCTTCGTTAGCTTAGCATCTACTGCAAAGCTACCCGACTTGTACAGGGAATCTAATTTCCACACATACACAGGGTCCCCTTTAACAAGGGAATTTGTTTTTTAATGACTTCTCACGTTAAACCTTTCGGCGATTATTTTGCTAGCAATGTTTTACCGGAACACGCTGAAACATAAAATAAATGTTTTTGCCGTTGGTCTTACTCACGCTACTGAAGCGCAATAGACAGAGAAATAATACTTTGCTTCGGCCAACAACTATATCTTCTCAAATTTCTTTAATTGATTGGCCCATATGTCCTAGCTCAAGAAATGAATACTGACCGAGTCTACTCGCTTCTGAAACGCGAGAGACAGAAATAGTACCACGGTTGGCTCAACTTATTATATTTCTCTTGATAACTGCATTGGCTGGATCATATGTCCTAGCTTGTAGCATTCAGTAAATCCCCTACACACTGACTTTTCATCAGATATACAACACCGGAGTCAATCTCTCCCTACCAGTATCTGGAGGAAAACGGACCACACACACACCACTCTCAACAATCCTGCCTACATCGCTATTGGTGTACAACGTATATTGCTACACAATTCCTATAGAATTCAACAGGAAGGCCTAGTTCTATCTTAGACTCCTCGCACGGGGGCTCCAATATCTCGTGACTTGACTTTCATTATTGTGATGACTATTATTTATAGAATAATTACCTACTATGTTTAATTGTTACTAGATTAAATTAATCATGTAACAATTAACTCATTAGGAATTTGGGGGACCACGGGAAAAGTTGTTTAACGAGTTAACGTTTCCCGAATTAACTCTAAAGATATCTAGATATCTCTTATCATTTAACAGTCATATATTAATCATTTACCTCATGTCAGTCTCATTCTGAAAGTTGTACAGTCGTGTTTTCATCGGCAGGGACTGGGAAACTGGTCAGAATGGAAAGAATGATGGATGGCGCTAAATACAGGGAAATTCTTGAGGCAAACCTGTTTCAGTCTTCCAGAGATTTGAGACTGGGACAGAGGTTCACCTTCCAGCAGGACAATGACCCTAAGCATACTGCTAAATCAACACTCAAGTGGTTTAAGGGGAAACATTTAAATGTCTTGGAATGGCCTAGTCAAAGCCCAGACCTCAATCCAATTCAGAATCTGTGGTATAACTTAAAGAGTGCTGTACACCAGCGGAACCCATCCAACTTGAAGGAGCTGGAGCAGTTTTGCCTTGAAGAATGAAAAATCCCAATGGCTAGATGTGCCAAGCTTATAGAGACATACCCCAAGAGACTTGCAGCTGTAATTGTGTGTAACAGGTTGTAAGGCAACAAAATAGGTAAAAATGCCAAGGGTGGTGAATACTTTTGCAAGCCACTGTACACAGTGTAAAAGCTCTTCAAGTCACAATGTTTTCGTTAAAACGCCTTTTTACCATTTTTAAAGACATCACAAAATAGACATTAATTTTCCATATTCCATTTCTCATCATTCCCAACGTTTGGATGTTGAAATATATTGTCCCAATGTTCATTGTTGGATGTTGAAGTTTTGGGCGGCAAAAAGTATCTGAAACAAAGGCATTCCTTTCACCATACTAGAGGGCCAGAGATAGAATCTCCTCCTCTCTCATTTATGGCAGCATTAAGGTGTCAAGACCGGCACAGCAACTGATGTGAGGCCTTTGATCCTCACCCAGGGAGAGTCATGACACCAGGAATACACTGAATAGTCCTATAATAGTAGCTCAAACCAGGCAACCCAGGAATATACTGAGTAGTGCTAAAATAGTATCTCAAACCTGGCAACCCAGGAAGACACTGAGTAGTCCTATATTAGTAGTCCTATGATTTATTAACTGAAGTTATCCTACAGCCAAGGTAGGGGGCTAAAAATACCCACAACTGAGATCACTCTGCTGCCTAGACAGAGGCTGTCACACATAGCTAGACCAGGACACTGGGTTCATCAGGGCTTGGCATGGCGTTTATCTAAACCCGTTATGTTAAAATTGAAGGCTATTTGAGGAGTGGAAGGTTAGGAAGGTAGGAAACAATATATATTAACGAAGTTAGAGTGACTGTAGCTTTGAGTCCAAGACTCGTCATTGGCCCGTTCCAATTCTCTCCCTGAGCCCCAATGGTCCATTTCAGCATCTAATCAGCATTTAATCAGTACAGTGATTCTCATGTCTCCCTGCCACCTGGTACTAAATGTCCCACTGGAGCAGAGAACTGTAGGGGCAGCCAGGGCACTCTGACATTGCTTAGACAGGGATCACAGGATCAGCCAAAATTCTCTCTGTCCAGAACAGACCATGTGCCAGTCAGTTCTCTGCCATCACACTGATCCACCAAGAGGACCTCTTATTGTGGGCAGCCAAGATGGGGTCACACCATGGCTGCAGTACTATGAGAGGAGAGTGTGTTGAGTCTAAGGGAGTGTGTGTGAAGCCAAGTGTGTGTGCGAGTACTCATGGAACTCAGGCAGCTTCACTGGGACTTTAACACCCAAATCCCACTGGGCTCACAGACTATGTGGCATAGATAGCCAGTCGAACTAAAGAGCAGGTCTTAGGCCCTAAGCAACTAATCCATTGTTTGTCTATTACACATTCATACTAATGAACTCTGATACGGAAGAGGGAGGAGAATAGAGTTGGGTCAGCCATTCTACTACAGCTGTAGTAATACAAACTGATATACCGACCGAGAAAACTAAGAGGATGCTGAACACAATGTGAAATGGCGTTTTGTGGCGCTCTGCTCTGTGGAGTAATAACTTCCAGATGTGTGTTTCGCCAGGGTCTGACTGATATCAAAACGTGCAGGGCGAAGGGGGGGCTGGGGAGGGTAGGGGAAGGCTGGGATAGGAGCCAGCTGGATGGGTTCTGGTGGCACCGGAGCTGGGCACTGCTTCCATTTCACACTCACTGACTCCTGTTCACACAGTGTGTGTGAGAGAATGTGTGTTTTTTTCTGTGTAAAAGGGATTATGTAGGATCATGTGAATGTTAAGTGTGTGTTTTAGTGTACATTTCTGGTTGTGGATAGAGTGTGTGCGTGCGTGCATGCATCAGTTCCTGCGTGCGTGTGTGTCTCTGTGTGTCTCTGTGTGTCTCTGTGTGTCTTGTGTCTGTGTGTGTCTGTGTGTCTTGTCTCTGTGTGTGTCTGTGTGTCTTGTGTGTGTGTGGGCTGGAGAAGGGAAGAACGTATGTTGGAAATCTGTTGACTCCGTTAAGCTGTTGTTCTAAAAGTCTGAGCGTATGTCTGGCTCGGCTCTCTTCCTCTCCTCCTCTGCCATCCCTCTGTTCCAGCAGTGGATGGAGGGAATGTGCTTCATTTGCTGCAGAGGAGAGCAGGCATTTCTGTGTTAACACTTAATCAACAGTGAGTTAAACATTGTGGTCTACATGGTCTCGTCGTCTGGGCTGGTAGTGGTACAATGTTTATTTAACATTCTAAGTGTTGTTGTCCGTTAGTTTACTCCAATTACAGGAGGGGTGGTAGGGTTAGGGGAAAATATGTATGCACTCACTAACTGTAAGTCGCTCTGGATAAGAGCGTCTGCTAAATGACAAAACATTTAAAAAATGTAAAAAATAATAACATATACAGTGGGGAAAAAAAGTATTTAGTCAGCCACCAATTGTGCAAGTTCTCCCACTTAAAAAGATGAGAGAGGCCTGTAATTTTCATCATAGGTACACGTCAACTATGACAGACAAAATGAGAAAAAAAATCCAGAAAATCACATTGTAGGATTTTTTATGAATTTATTTGCAAATTATGGTGGAAAATAAGTATTTGGTCAATAACTAAAGTTTCTCAATACTTTGTTATATACCCTTTGTTGGCAATGACACAGGTCAAATGTTTTCTGTAAGTCTTCACATGGTTTTCACACACTGTTGCTGGTATTTTGGCCCATTCCTCCATGCAGATCTCCTCTAGAGCAGTGATGTTTTGGGGCTGTCGCTGGGCAACACAGACTTTCAACTCCCTCCAAAGATTTTCTATGGGGTTGAGATCTGGAGACTGGCTAGGCCACTCCAGGACCTTGAAATGCTTCTTACGAAGCCACTCCTTCGTTGCCCGGGCGGTGTGTTTGGGATCATTGTCATGCTGAAAGACCCAGCCACGTTTCATCTTCAATGCCCTTGCTGATGGAAGGAGGTTTTCACTCAAAATCTGACGATACATGGCCCCATTCATTCTTTCCTTTACACGGATCAGTCGTCCTGGTCCCTTTGCAGAAAAACAGCCCCAAAGCATGATGTTTCCACCCCCATGCTTCACAGTAGGTATGGTGTTCTTTGGATGCAACTTGGCATTCTTTGTCCTCCAAACACGACGAGTTGAGTTTTTACCAAAAAGTTCTATTTTGGTTTCATCTGACCATATGACATTCTCCCAATCCTCTTCTGGATCATCCAAATGCACTCTGGCAAACTTCAGACGGGCCTGGACATGTACTGGCTTAATCAGGGGGACACGTCTGGCACTGCAGGATTTGAGTCCCTGGCGGCGTAGTGTGTTACTGATGGTAGGCTTTGTTACTTTGGTCCCAGCTCTCTGCAGGTCATTCACTAGGTCCCCCCGTGTGGTTCTGGGATTTTTGCTCACCGTTCTTGTGATCATTTTGACCCCACGGGGTGAGATCTTGCATGGAGCCCCAGATCGAGGGAGATTATCAGTGGTCTTGTATGTCTTCCATTTCCTAATAATTGCTCCCACAGTTGATTTCTTCAAACCAAGCTGCTTACCTATTGCAGATTCATTCTTCCCAGCCTGGTGCAGGTCTACCATTTTGTTTCTGGTGTCCTTTGACAGCTCTTTGGTCTTGGCCATAGTGGAGTTTGGAGTGTGACTGTTTGAGGTTGTGGACAGGTGTCTTTTATACAGATAACAAGTTCAAACAGGTGCCATTAATACAGGTAATGAGTGGAGGACAGAGGAGTCTCTTAAAGAAGAAGTTACAGGTCTGTGAGAGCCAGAAATCTTGATTGTTTGTAGGTGACCAAATACTTATTTTCCACCATACTTTGCAAATAAATTCATTAAAAATCCTACAATGTGATTTTCTGGAAAAAGAATGCTCAATTTGTCTGTCATAGTTGACGTGTACCTATGATGAAAATTACAGGCCTCTCTCATCTTTTTAAGTGGGAGAACTTGCACAATTGGTGGCTGACTAAATACTTTTTTCCCCACTGTATATTTAAAAAATATATACAGTACCGTTCAAAAGTTTGGGGTCACTTATACATTTCCTTGTTTTCCATGAAAAGTTTGAATAGGAAATATAGCAAAATGCATAGGAAATGTAGTCATTGACAAGGTTAGAAATAATGATTTTTAATAGAAATAATAATTGTGTCCTTCAAACTTTGCTTTCGGCAAAGAATCCTCCATTTGCAGCAATTACAGCCTTGCAGACCTTTGGCATTCTAGTTGTCAATTTGTTGAGGTAATCTGAAGAGATTTTACCCCATGCTTCCTGAAGCACCTCCCACAAGTTGGATTGGCTTGATGGGCACTTCTTACATAACATACGGTCAAGCTGCTCCCACAACAGCTCAATAGGGTTGAGATCCGGTGACTGTACTGGCCATTCCATTATAGAGAGAATACCAGCTGACTGCTTCTTCCCTAAATAGTTATTGCATAGTTTGGAGCTGTGCTTTGGGTCATTGTCCTGTTGTAGGAGGAAATTGGCTCCAATCAAGCGCTGTCCACAGGGCATGGCATGGCGTTGCAAAATGGAGTGATAGCCTTCCTTCTTCAAGATCCCTTTTACCCTGTACAAATCTCCCACTTTACCACCACCAAAGCACCCCCAGACCATCACATTGCCTCCACCATGCTTGACAGATGGCATCAAGCACTCCTCCAGCATCTTTTCATTTGGTCTGCGTCTCACAAATGTTCTTCTTTGTGATCCAAACACCTCAAACTTCGAATCGTCTGTCCATAACACTTTTTTCCAATCTTCCTCTGTCCAGTGTCTGTGTTCTTTTGCCCATCTTAATCTTTTCTTTTTATTGGCCAGTCTGAGATATGGCTTTTTCTATGTAACTCTGCCTAGAAGATCAGCATCCCGGATTCGCCTCTTCACTGTTGATGTTGAGACTGGTGTTTTGCGGGTACTATTTAATGAAGCTGCCAGTTGAGGACCTGTGAGGCGTCTGTTTCTCAAACTAGACACTCTAATGTATTTGTCCTCTTGCTCAGTTGTGCACCGGGGCCTCCCACTCCTCTTTCTATTCTGGTTAGAGTTTCAGAAGAAAGTTATTTGTTTCTGGCAATTTTGAGCCTGTAATCGAACCCAAAGTTGCTGATGCTCCAGATACTCAACTAGTCTCAAGAAGGCCAGTTTTATTGCTTCTTTAATCAGCACAACAGTTTTGAGCTGTGCTAACATAATTGCAAAAGGGTTTTCTAATGATCAATTAGCCTTTTAAAATGATAAACTTGGATTAGCAAACACAACGTGCCATTGGAACACAGGACTGATGTTTGCTGATAATGGGCCTCTGTACGCCTATGTAGATATTCCATAAAAAATCAGCCGTTTCCAGCTACAATAGCCATTTACAACATTAACAATGTCTACACTGTATTTCTGATCAATTTGATGTTATTTTAATGGACATTTATTATTTTCTTTCGAAAACAAGGACATTTCTAAGTGACCCCAAACTTTTGAACGGTAGTGGAAATGGAGGATTGGAAATGATGCAGACAATTACATTGATGGAAGCTACAATCTATCTGCAATATTAAAGCTGATCTACCCACAAAAAAAATAAAATAAATAAATAACATTCTACATTCAGTTATTTAATGCTCAGACCAGTGCAGCCAGATAATGGCAGACCTTTTATCAGCCTGTTGTATGATGATAGCCTGCGAGCTATAGGAAAGATGGTGAAATCCTGACTTAGCCCCTTGTTCGATGATTGACAATCTAACACAATCTCCTCCACACTATCTAGTAGTCCATTGTCTTAGGGTTGTCTGCCTGTGTGTGTGCATGTGTGTTCGTTCATATATTCATGTGTGTTATTTCTGAGTTATCAATGTGTGTGCAGCAGGCTGTGGTCAGGATTCCAGTACACTACCACAGCTGGAGAACAGCTTGGCCAGAGTCCCTTAGGCAACAATTGGCACAGCTCATCTCTCCCTCTCTCGCTCTTGCTCTCTCTCTATCTCTCTCACTCTCTCTGTCTCTCATCTCTCTCTCTGTGCCCCTAACTCACCAGACAACTCCCCCAAGAGGTCCATGTGTACCTGTTAGCATCTGCAGATGAAAGGATTCGGAGCATGACTTATTTAGACAGGGGGGTCACATCTGCTTCTCATTATAACCCCACACTATCTCTACTCTCCTCCACCCCCTGTCTCCCTCCCCCATCCAACCCCTAATACCCCCAGAACCCCTCCTCCCTCACTCCCCTAGTCCCCCCACCGTGGCACTCTGGACTATGGCAGCAAGCCCCTGCAATAAGGCCCACTAAGCCCTCCTCCCAACGAGAAATAGAATACATTTGTCCAGAACCCAGCGTACATCTGTCTCCCCTCTCCATCTGGAAACCTAGTTTGGATCCATGTACCGTAGCTGGCGAACACATCCGTGTTTCACTTGGCACTGGGTACCGGGGAGAGAGAGGTGTCCCCGTGAACATACACCATGAGGATCTGGTTCAGGCAACATGGCACATGATGGCACATGATGACACATGATGGCACATGTCACATGCATGTTTGGAAGGGTAGACTGTGCCTGGCACAGGAGAGGAGGAGAATGGTTGGATTAGATGATTTCTGGATCGTGAGGCAGAGCTGTCTGTATGAGAAGCTGCAGCTCCCCTAGTGGTATAGAGATGAAGAGCACCCACTACACTAATTAATTCCCCTTTATACAGGACACTGGTGAGTCACCAAGGGAAGCATGGAATTTAAGATCAACTGCCACATTCGCAACTCCAAAAAGATTGGACAATATTTGAAACATCAAACATTCTAAACTCGACATTTTATATTTGACAAGAAAATGACAGAGCCCAAAAATATCTCTACCCTCTCTCCCTCCATCACGTTAGCCCTCAACCCTCTCCTTCCCTTCTCCCTCTCTTCTCCCCTCTTCTCCCCTCTTCCCACTCCTTCCTGCTTGTCCATCCCAAGCCCCCCACCCTCCCTTGTTCTGTGCCATACCTGATGTTTGAAATGTGGAGCTGGATTGAAGAAACTGAAAATGACACATTCACCCATGGGCATTGCCCCTCCTCTCCTTCTTTCCCACCCACCCAGTGTTTACATGCCAACCTCTCCAACAGACAGGCTACCTTTAATGCAGCTTGAAAAGCCTTTCTCATGGACGTCCATCTAATGAACTCAGTCTGAAAGCATTGTTTCCATTGGCAGGTACAGCCCAGCTTTGGAGGCAACCAGACAGCAGGGTATACATAAAGGGGGGGTGAAGTGTTTTATAGACTGTGTGGAAAGTTCCACGGGGCGGTAATTAGAATAAACAGCTTGCCGTGCGCCAGAGCCCTCAACTTTCAGTGTGCCAAGAGACCCTTCTTTTCTTCTTCCGCTGTTGTTTCCTGTTCCTGCATAGTTCCTGGGTTTCCCCTTGCATTTTAACTACCGGTTGGAAACCACAAGGCCACACATTTGAGAGAGGGAAGTTAGAGAGGGGAGGGAAGGTCAAATGAAATATTGGAATAGGTATTAAAACACAAGGCTTTTAATATGTAAATAAATGGTGATTGGACCTGTCTCTCTTATACGAGGAGCGGTTTGTTCTCATAGTCTCAATACTGCACACACAGACGCATGCACACACACAAACACACACACACACACACACCCACACACACACACCCACACACACACACACACACAATACACTCCTGGTGGTACACAACACCTTATCTTACCTTGTGCCGCTGCTCTCACCCATTTAGCTGGAAATGTCTCTCATTCGCTCCCTGCCATGGAACAATAAGCAACATGAGAGCAGATGATTTGGGGAGACATGGGGGAGACCTAAGGGACACCTGGGATAGAGCGTTAGCACGACATTATCCTAGCCCTCTGGCACGCTTAACCTGTCTCACACTACATCCACCTAGCAGCATAGCACTCCGCAGCTTCTGATGAATGGCTATTACTAAGACAAGCTCTCAGGATCAGCTGTATGGGAAGAGAGAGGGGGGAAACAATAAGGAGGAGAGAGAGAAATGGAGGGGGAAAAGGGAGAGTTATAGAAAGTGAGATTGAGAGGGGAGGAGCTAGAGGGCTGAGGGATGTGGTTGGATGATGATTCTGGCTGAACTTGCTGAACTCTATACTTGTGTATTATAACCCGGAGGTTACACTGAAGCCCAGAGATACTGCATGTCAAATCCAACCAGATTTCTCCATGTTAATACCAGAGTTCCCATAGCCCCTGGACATGTAGGATACAGTGTATTCCTACTAGCAGAGCCTTGAGATGCTGGACTGATTCGAACCTTGTATTATTCATGTGGACCCCGGACCATACAGGACACGACCCTGAGAATCTACAGGTCTGCTTTTAGTCATACAGCAGCCCCCCAGATACACATACATGAATGTTGACATGACATATTATGTCAGTTTGTTACGGGCCTTGTCGGATATTTGATTTGATATTGAACCAAGAACATATGCAAATGAGCGGCTTATCTAACTTCATACTTGACCCTGGGAAAACATTTGTGATATAGATGCACCCAGAGTTTTGAATTGATTAAAATGTTGAATAAATTAATCACTGGATGTACTTTGTAATTGTGTATCTCAACAGTTGCTCATACTCTGCCAATGCAATTCAAACTTTGTTGGTAATGCATCTCACTTGATTGCACCCCACCAAAACCCACCTCACTGATTACAATGAAGACATCATTAGCAACAACACTTTAATGAGTGCATATTCACACATAAGGGAATGAAGGTTCCCTGCAGCCATCTTATTCCTGATGAGAACACTAGCCTGCAGGTAGAGAGTGACTCATAGTGTCCCTGGCCGTGCAGTGGGAATAGGGGTGTAAATCCTAGCAGAGACGTGTCCACTCTTTATGGGAGTTTTTAACAACCAGGTGTAAACGACAAGGTCTGTGCTAGCTTCGGCTACTTCGGACCTCCTCTCGCATACACACGTGCACACGCACATGTGCACACGTCACAATTTTATCACATAGCAACCCACTCAACTGTATCTTTGTCCTTTGTGTCGTGTCTTTCAGATCACAGTGGAACAAGGGAAAGAAGGGGAGAGGAAGGAGGAAGGGGGGGTCAAAGTACCACCAGTGTTCCAGGCCCCACCCACTGTCATCATGTTTCCCAGGCAACGGGAGATGAGCTCCAAGGGACTGCGGAGACAAAAGAGAGACTGGGTCATTCCACCTATCAACGTGCCTGAAAACTCCAGAGGGCCCTTCCCACAGATGCTTGTCAGCGTAAGTGACCTTTTCTGATTGGTTAACTCCCAAAGTTAGACAGGAAGTACTCAGAACTTGAAGCATTTATAAAGCCCTAACCATATATGGTTCATACATATGGTGTTTGTTCCTCGGTCATAAAAACACACTTTGTGTTTTCTCTATGCACCTCAATATTTTGATCAAATATCAATGGTAACCAGTGTAATTCAAATGACTCTGTTTGCATATCAAGTCCGTGGGTGGTCAAAACTATTTAAGAAGCAATGACCACTGAATATTCTTGTGAGTGATATAGTGTATGATCGAAAGCCCTACAGCAGAAACAAAGAGAGGTTTATCACAACTGCTTTGTGCCTACTCCCCCCATCCTCATTGGAACTGGCTGTCAGGCTTGGAATGTGATTATGCTATGTGTCTGTGATATGATTACAACTGCAAATGTGCTCAGGTATTCTAACTCCACTGATTGGGCTAAGAGCTTTTCCCCTTGGACTGAGAGCTCTGTCACCAGAGACACCAAAAAGCTTTATCTCTCTAAGCCTATACACAGTTTTTCTTTTCTCTGCTGGGCTTTCAGTGAAAGAACTGTATATTGTCCCCTTTATTCAGCAGTTCAGTTAAGTTCTCTTTAATGATATTTGCACAGCTCCTTTTACAATATAATTTGTCACAGACTTGGAAGTAAAAATCCTGGTCTGGATCCTGGTATAAAGGAAGGTCTTGAGAGACATTAAGTAAGAAAAAGTCCCTATCCTCAGCTAGCTAAAGCCAGGGAAAGACTTCATCCCTCGAGGTTTAATATAAGTCCATGGTTTGGGGGCATTTACAAACCACAGATCTAAAGCATGTTGTTTTGAACTGGGAAGATATTATCCACTTGATCAGATAGAAACCACCCCCGCAATGATGTGTTCCCATGGCCTAAACCACGTATCTTTTATGTCTGTCGTGTGAACTGGGGAGAAACATGCTCTAACCCACCAGTCTGCTGCCTCTGAGGTGCTTGATCATTATTCAACGGAGCTCCGCTCATTTAGTATTCAAGATACGGCAGCGGGGAACAACATAAGTCACTACCATCGCAACAAATTACATTTCAGCAAAACTGCTAGTTTTCAAAAGTACGGAAATAAACAGAAACACAGAGGGGGTTGGGGGTCGAGATTGTACAAGCCGCACGGAAAAGAAAATAACATGAATAAATAAACGCTTGTGTAAATGCGTTGTTGTGCCGAGCTCTGTGTAGTGCAAAGCCCTACCGTCTTTAAAATGGAAAGGTTCTGTCTCAACAGAATGCTCAGTTTGTCTCAGGCAAGACACCTCTGGAACCCAGGCCTATGTAGTTCATCAAAAAACATCACTCCCAATAAACAAAACCTATCATTTTTTGCATTACTCTCTCCCCACTTTCCCATCCTCTGTCTCTCTCTTTATCTGAAATATCTAGCCATCAGCTTTTCTCCCTGTTTACAGAACCCTCACAACTTTTGCGTTTGGGTTTAAATTGTGCAGAAGAAGCATTTTTTTGTATTTATTTTTCTTTCTTTGTTTTTCACCCTGTTTTCATCCCCTCCCAAGGGAAGGCTTGCAGAGCAACTTTAAGGGATCCTAAAAAAAGACAAGTCTGGGAATGAAAGGAAGAGGAGAGAAGTTTCTCTCCCTTTATTAGAGACCAGGAGGAAGGATGGAGTATTTAAAGATCTGGCGTGTGTCCTGTCTCTCCCTGGCAGGGTAGGCTGCAGAGAGACAGCTCTCATGTGTCCAGGGGTCAATAAAAACCCGAGAGGAGAGGAGAGGGGGAGGAATGAAGGAGAGGGAGGAGAGGAAATCAAAGTAGTGTTTGGAAGCGTTAACACAATCCACTGCCTGTGCTGTAAATAGGCCCTCTAGGAGCTGGTGGAGGGCCTGGAGTAAACTTTTAGTAGCAGGGGAGAAGTGATGCGTGCTGATGCCTCCACTGGGGTCCTATAGGCTCCCATCTCTCGCTTTAATAATGACTGGAGGGCAGTCAGGGCCATCCAGAGAGCTCCACTGTACCAAGGAGAGATTTTAACAAGGCGCCAGATAGATCTTTGTGGGGTTTTGATGTCGTTATCTTTGATGTTTTTGCTTTGTGTGTTTGTGCTTTTGACCCTTTCCATGGGTAGACGATCCAGTTACACTACATGACCAAAAGTGTGTGGACACCTGCTTGTCGAACATCTCATTCCAAAATCATGGGCATTAGTATGGAGTTGGTCCCCCCCTTTGCTGCTATAACAGCCTCCACTCTTCTGGGAAGGCTTTCCACTAGATGTTAAAACATTGCTGTGGGGACTTGCTTCCATTCAGCCACAAGAGCATTAGTGAGGTAGGGCACCGATTTTGGGCGATTAGGCCTGGCTCGCAGTCAGAGTTCCAATTCATCCCGAAGGTCTTCGATGGGGTTGCGGTCAGGGCTCTGTGCAGGCCAGTCAAGTGCTTCCACACCGATCTCAACAAACCATTTCTGTATGGACCTCACTTTGTGCACGGGGGCATTGTCATGCTGAAATAGGAAAGGGCCTTCCCCAAACTGTTGCCACAAAGTTGGAAGCACAGAATCGTCTAGAATGTCATTGTATGCTGTAGCGTTAAGATTTCCCTTCACTGGAATTAAGGGGCCTAGCCCAAACCATGAAAACAGCCCCAGACCATTATTCCTCCTCCACCAAACTTTACAGTTGGCACTATGCATTGGGGCAGGTAGCGCTCTCCTGGCATTCACCAAACCCAGATTCGTCCGTCGGACTGCGAGATGGTGAAGCGTGATTCATCACTCCAGAGACTGTGTTTCCACTGCTCCAGAGTCCAATGGCGGCGAGCTTTACACCACTCCAGCCGACGCTTGGCATTACGCATGGTGATCTTAGGCTTGTGTGCGGCTGCTAGGTCATGGAAAACCATTTCATGAAGTTCCCGACGAACAGTTCTTGTGGTGACGTTGCTTCCAGAGGCAATTTGGAACTCGGTAGTGAGGCAATGTTTGTCTATGGAGATTGCATGGCGGTGTGCTCGATTTTATACACCTGTCAGCAACGGGTGTGGCTGAAATAGCCAAATGCACTAATTTGAAGGGGTGTCCACATACTTTTGTATGTATAGTGTATGTGCATTTTATTGTTCACTCTTTTATTTGACCGGTGAAGAGTGAAGATTTAGAGTACATTGCTAGATAAAAGATTATACTTCAACGCATATGTTTATTTTTTTTAACTGAAGACTTACCAAACTAAACCCTATGTCTGAGTTACGGCTGTTGTCAGTTGTAGATATCTGATCATAAAAAGTCCCTTTGCTGTAGATGAAGTCTGTATGTCAGCAAGGTAAGTGTGTGTGTATGTGTGCATGCCTGCGTGTGTGTTTTAGAATTTGGCACAAGAGAGAGAGAGAGAGAGAGAGAGAGAGAGAGAGAGAGAGAGAGAGAGAGAGGATAAATACCAGGGAGACAAGCAAATGGACAGACATAGCTTTCAGATTGTGTGTGGTGGAGGAGAGAAGTGTGTCTGCAGAGCTCTGCCATGTGTGCCTTTCTGAAGCTTACTTATACATTTATCTCTTTCCTCCCTCTCCCCCTTTCACTTCCTCTTCCTCTCTCCCCCTCCTCCCCCTCCCTCTCTCCCTACCTCACCATTACTCAGTGCCCTGTGTGGCATGGCTGTGAGGCTGACTGTGTGATGCCTACCTTGCCTAATGGCCTGTGAAGCCAATCCAAGCCTTAATGGCCTGTTCTGTCATCCGCCGCCCAGCTGAGTGACATCCGAGGGAAGCTCTAGTCCTGCCATCCCACCGCTCCTCTCCCCTCCCCTGGCCGAGGGGCCGTCAGCAGGACAGACAGGTTGACAGTAGCCCTCACTACCCCTCCGCCAGACCAGGCTCTGTCACTTTGATCAGGCCACCGCTGCATGGGACAGGTGTGGTGACAAGGCCGCGGCTGCTACCCAGGAGTCTTCCCCAGAACCTGGGCCCTGACAGTGGGGTCGTGGGAAGTGTTGATTGGATGAGTGAGGTGCTAGTTGACACGCGGTACATTGACCAGACTAGTTGCACTCATTGCCAGGGAAGTGTAAGAGAGCTCAGAGAGACTAAGGCCCAGTGCAGAGACTGCTGCTGCTGTCTCAAGGTCCTTAGCCTCTAGCGTGTGGTTCTCAAGGCCTATTGCCATCAGTCCTACTGTACTGTACAAAGACCTACAGCCTTTACGGTGTCTGTATCAACACATATAGCCTTGTAGCCTTCAGTGCTCAAATGTCTGGGCCTGTAGACTGTAGTCTGTAGTTCGACCGTACGAAGGCCCTTAGCCTTTATCTCGACTGACTACTGGGCCTGTTTGAGGCTGTACTCAGAGTTCCCCTAACAAAAGGTATAATGGGTCCACACTCAAAAATATGTTGCATAAAGCTCACAAGAGTTAATGTGGTTAAGAAATTCCCACTGCAGTATCCTCTATAGATCAGATGGAGCTGAATGGTACACAACTTTAACAAGCAGCAAGAAGAAAGACCAACCAAGAGACAGACAAGGCAATGAAAACATGATAGCCTTCTTAGAAGAAGAAGAAAGGAACGGGAGGGAGTAATACCTTACAACAAACAGGCGTTCTTTGTCATTTTCTTTCTTCCAAACAGCCATCAATGGCATGTAAGAGCCATCGATTTCTCAGCGAGGCATTTTTGAAACCCTCTATTGATCCACACACTTCTCATGCGGGAGAAAGCCATCGATTTCTCCCACTTGGGTAAATAAAGACTCAACCTGGCCCCCCGATCGCAACCAACCAGCGTCAGCAGAAAGCCAACAACACCCCCGATGAAACAATATGTTTAACCAGAGAACATACTTATAGGACTATACTGAGTGTAAAAAACATTAGGAATACCTGCTCTGTACATGACTGACTGACCAGGTGAATCCAGGTGAAAGCTATGATCCCTTATTGATTTCACCAGTGTAGATGAAGGGGAGGAGACAGGTTAAAGAAGGATCTTTAAGCCTTGAGACATGGATTATGTATGTGTGCCATTCAGAGGGTGAATGGGCAAGGCAAAACATGTGTCTTTGAACAGGGTATGGTAGTATGTGCCAGGCGCACCGGTTTGAGTGTATCAAGAACTGCAAGGCCACTGGGTTTTTCACGCTCAACAGTTTCCCGTGTGTATCAAGAATGGTCCACCACCCAAAGGACATCCAGTCAACTTGACACAACTGTGAGAATTATTGGACTCAACATGGGCCAACATCTCTGTGGAATGCTTTCAACACCTTGTAGAGTCTGTTCTGAGGCAAAAGGGGGTGCAACTCAGCATTAGGAAGGTGTTCCTAATGTTTTGTACACTCAGTGTATGTACCAACAGCCTATTTGTATGGTTTGGGACAGGAAGAATAGCATATTTACTGTATATGGGTGAGATGATGATAGGTATGGGATACCTGGAAGGGGCTTTCTCAGTGCTGCTTGTTAAGGAGGATTAATTGAGCCGCTGTGAGAATAGACTGTAGGCTTCCATGTAAGCATTTCAACTACGTCAAAAATGTACGTGATACTCCATATGAATGTTTAACACACAGTGTTCATTGTGAATAGAGATCCTCTAGCATTGTCTCTTTCCCTTTGTTCCCCCTTTCACTCTTTTCCTTTTTTCTTCCCTTCTTTCTCCATTTCCTCTTTCATTATCTTGTCTCCTCTATCAATAGTCTTATTCGCTCCGTCTGCTTCTCCTCTTCCCGCTGTCATTATGTCCTATTCATTTCTCTCTCATCCTACAGATGTGGGATCTTAATTTGACATATACTGTCACAGCAAAAGAATCCTGTAGCAACAGGATTTGAACGTTTAGTCCATAATGTTGCTTGATCGGTGGTTAGGCTATTATTTGGCCAAAAGTAGGCTACATGAAAAGTGCAATACTGTAACCATGTGTTAGTGTGGATAAACGTCAGTACACTCTTAGAAAAAGGGTTCTAAAAGGAGAACCCTTTTTGGTTCCATACAGAATCCTCTGTGGAAAGGGTTCTACATGGAACCCAAAAGGGTTCTACCTGGAACCAAAAAGGGTTCATTAAATGGTTAGCCTCTGGGGACAGCCGAAGAACCCTTTTCGATTCTAGATAGCGCCTTATTTTTTCTAAAAGTGTAGATATGACATTGACTGATGCGCCACCGAAAGAGGGCTTTGTTGCCTCACAGTTAGGATGAATGACCTGGTACAAGTGGGTCATTTTCAATGTCCCTTATTGATTTGGAACAATGGGAACATTTTGTTGCAAACATTTATTTGCTCCCTGTTGTGCGTTCATTGCCTGTTAATTCAGGCCTTACAGAGTCGGACCTAGCAGACAGTTGTTGGAATGTTTATGGTGGAAGTTGAAAAAAGATACAAATCAACACTGTTGTTTCTTACAGTGCAGCAGTTTGATTGTACATCAATGTCCTCTTGTGTTTCTTTGTGCAATTGCACCCACTTCATAGCTAAGATGAGTCATACTAGTATATTATTGTGTGTGGGGGGGTGTGTGGGTGGACATCTGTGCATCTCTGTGCTTACAGTACCTGCACGAGCACCTTTGTTCCAGTTTCTCCTTCTCTCAGGAGTTCGTTCAGTACAGCGTTTTCAGAACGGAATGAGAGAACCCCCCCTGAGGTATCTGCTTTCTCCTCAGTGTACATTTACCAGTGATTAATGACTACAGCGCTCCACTGAAACACTCAGCAACAACAAAAACAGCAGGCAGAAGAAAGAAAGAGAAAATAAGCTTAAAGGATTGTGATGTTTTGGAGGCGAGGTGTGTGTGTGTGTGGGTGGGTGGGTGTGTGTGTGTGTGTGTGTGTGTGTGTGTGTGTGTGTGGGTGTGGGTGTGACTCCAGCAGGATTAAAGGCTTGGGCTGTGTTTGGGTCTGATAGACTTCCCAGAGCCCTAGCATCCATGGCCTCTTCCCCCAGTTCTAATGAAGCCTTCTGGCTTCTGCCTCCTCTGGCCGTGCCAACACCGCACCGCTCTGCTCCGATCTGCCATCTCTCTCTCTCCCTTCATCTCTCTCTCTCTCTCTCTCTCTCTCTCTCTCTCTCTCTCTCTCTCTCTCTCTCTCTCTCTCTCTCTCTCTCTCTCTCTCTCTCGCTCTCTCTCGCTCTCTCTCGCTTTCCCTCTCTCACACACTTAAACACACACTCGCATACACGCGACACATACTGCTCATCCTACACAGACCACAAACAAAGGAACTATGTGGTGCGTGTGTCGTGCCCTGCCTTTGTACACACATTGTTTGGGTTTTGTTTGGTTTCATTTGTCTTTTATCCTGGAACAATAACACGTCGAACGTCGAGCCAAGTACACGGCTCCATCTTGTTTTGTGGAGCCAGTCCACCACAGAGCGTGTGGGAGGGGAGAAACCCAGGGTTGAGAGTATTTAAGAATCGCATGCCCAGTCACCAGGAAACCGCAGTGTTCGCCATATGGAATGCGTTATGGATTTGAAATAGCGCGGAACTCATTTTCTGGGCCAAATAAGTCCAGGCTGTGAAAACAGAGAACAGTGAAAGTATTAACACACATCGTGATGCATGTACAGTACCTTGGTATATTTACTAAAGAGTTATGTTTAGGATTTTACTAAACATAACCCCCCCCCCCCCCCATCTCTCTCTCTGTACAGGAATGTAGACTCCTGTAGTCTTGTTCATGGCAGCCACATAGCCTGTCTGTGTGTGAGAGGAGACACACACACGGATACATACACAGCCAGCCAGCCAGCGAAGTGGCAGAGTCCATCATGTCAGAGGGAAACAGAGGGATCATGAAAGAGAAGAAACAACCTCTTAAAAGTCAGGGGAACGAGGGAGGAAAAGGAGGAGAGGAGACCTCTGTCTTTAAATCTCTCCTCTGCCAGAGCAGTGGCCAAGAGCAATGTCAGCGTTTCATTCGCTCCCTGTGTTATTCAATAGCACATTTTGGCTCATTTCTCAACCTCTTTGTTTGATTTAATCTCGTAAAGAATTCGCCTTGAATGTTTTCCTTCCAAACCCCATTTGTGTTTCTCTTCCAGCATAATATCTCTCCCAGTCTGAGACGCAGTAAATCACCTCACTAAACACACATTCTGATATTTAGTGTTAGTCTCCCCATGGCAGTTTAAATATGGGCCTTTTCAGCTCTCCTCATTGCTCAATCGAAATGTTAAGCGAAAACGTGCATGGGGCTGACGAGAGGAGCTCTGGCAGACGTCTCTAGGATGTCAGGGGTGCTGGTACTCAGACAGACTGAATATTCATACTGAGAATAATGTAGAATAGCCAGCTCTCTTGATCCTATCATCAGAAAGGGGTTACATTCTTAGTGGAGGCCATTCCTGACTGACTGACCCAGTCTTTGATATTTGAGTTATGATGACACTAGAAGAGAGACAATGGAATAAAGAAAGAGAGAAGGTGGAAGTGCTTTACATGGTGAGCAAGGCTAATTGAGTCAGTGGAGGAGGTTGCTGCTTCCTCTACCGTTTGCTTTTAAAGATCAGTCGGTGATCAGTTGGTGTAACTCAGAGGGAAATGTGACAATTATCTTGATAGTGTGACTGGATGGTCTGGTACTTACAGTAAAAAAAAGGTTAGTGTGTAAAGAAGGTGGGTGCCTCACTTGGGGAGAAGAAGAAGAAGAAGAAGAAGAAGAAGAAGAAGAAGAAGAAGAAGAAGAAGAAGAAGAAGAAGAAGAAGAAGAAGAAGAAGAAGAAGAAGAAGAAGAAGAAGAAGAAGAAGAAGAAGAAGAAGAAGAAGAAGAAGAAGAAGAAGAAGAAGAAGAAGAAGAAGAAGAAGAAGAAGAAGAAGAAGAAGATTTAAGAGAAAAAGTAGTCTGGCCAATGGCGATCTGATTAGCATGGTACATTGAGTACTTAGTCTGAATATCCCCTCCCAGCCTCCCCCACCTCCTGTACCCAGCTCTCTGTGATAATAAATTAAACAAATAAAATAAAATATTCCTTTGCTCTAATGAAATTAGACTGATCAATGTAATTACTTTTATCGGCCCCAGGAAATGGAATCTCCTACAATCCTGCTTTATTGACAGGAAAACAAACATCCAGTCGGCATTTTCCTAACGACGAGGCAAGACTGAAACTGCACATTCCACTGTTTACCTCTAATTATGACGGGATTAACCCTCAGAAGTGCTCACGCAAAACAAGCTCAGCAGACATAAACAATGTTATTCTCTTATTTGAGAAGAATATAGAATATAACACAGATGTCATATTCTTCCCAGTTCCATAGAACGGTCCTTCTCCCTGTAAAAATAATAAGTCTGTCCGTGGACCCAGGCTATGCACACACCCATCCCCAGAGCGGTGATTTCACTGCCCTCCCGCCCCCTTGTAGCCTCACCACACATCAAGCTGAATCACGCTAGCTATCCCCAGAGTCCAGGGAACACAAAATTAAACAGTAAATCATTTCCCCAAAAGACACAAGTTATGTGTGGGTCAAGGGCAGCAGGCCTGGTGCTTTAATAGGAGATGAGAGGCAGTTTATGGAAGAGATAAATAACAGCGTAACAAACGGCCTCCATCTGGACCCATGCACTCTGGACAGGGAGACCCTGTTGTGGAGCAGCGGAACACAGAGGGTGGTGAGATACAGTAGTGACAGAGAAGGTACATTACACTCTGGAATAGAAGAGGAATGAGAGAGATGTAAATGACGAGATACAGAGAAGTGATACACATAGGACTCAGTAGAAAGAATAAGTACCTGTGTGTCTGGTTGGCAGCATTACTGAGAAGGAAAGAAACACTGTTGAAATATTAATATTCATGGACGTTATATATACTGTATCTGCATATCTAAGGCCTATCTATCAATCTACCTAAGATAGCCACATACTACAAGGCATGTCCATTCAACTTAAAGGGATACTTCAGGAATTAAAGCACCAGGCCTGCTGCCCATGACCCACACATAACTCTTGTGTCTTTTGGGGAAAAAATGTACTGTTTCATTTTGTGTTCCCTGGACTCTGGGGATAGCTACCGTGATTCACCTTGATGTGAGGTGAGGCTACAAGGGGGCCGGAGGGCAGTGAAATCACCGCTGTGGGGATGGGTATGTGCATAGTCTGGGTCCATGGACAGGGAGAAGGACACATTCTATGGAACTGGCAAGAATATGACGTCTGTGTTATATTCTACATTCTTCTCTAATAAGAGAATAACATTGTTTATGTCTGCTGAGCTTGTTTTGTGTGAGCACTTCTGAGGGTTAATTCCGTCATAATTAGAGGTAAACAGTGGAATGTGTTTATTGATCTACCTAAGATGGCCACATACTAAAATGCCAAAATTCCGAAGTATCCCTTTAAGTTGAATGGACATGCCTTTTAGTATGTGGCTATCTTAGGTAGATCGATAGATATGCCAAAGATACGCAGATACAGTGTATATAACGTCCATTAATATTTATATTTCAATGGCGTTTCTTTCCTTCTCAGTAATGCTGCCATGGTTCCCAGAGGCAGGAGCTCAACAGACAAAAATCAGATTCTCCCCACCTTAATTGGAGAGAATGGGTTCGTGGTAATGGCTGGAGAGGAATGGGTGGAATGGTATCAAATACATCAAACACATGGTTTCCAGGTGTTTGATGCCATTCTATTCGCTCCGTTCCAGCCATTATTATGAGCCGTCCTCCCTTCAGCAGCCTCCACTGAATTCAACACAAAAAAAGGCATTTAGGGTACAACGGAAGAAAATAGTAATTGCTATGGAAAAAGTCCTTAGGCATGAGGTTGAATTGAATTGAAGCGCTTTTGGATGCAAGTCATGTGATGTAAAATTATAATCTTACTTAATGTGCTTGTATTTTTCAATTTCTCCCTCTTTCCCTCATTCTTTCCTCGAGGGAAAATGTGAAGCAAATCAAAATCAAGGCCTGTACCAGAAAAATCTGATCCTATTTATTTTGTCATTTAGAATGAAAGCCCTCCGTCAGAATCTGTTCATGTAAATATAATGGATACTGTCATTGCGGTAAGGGTTTTATGTAATCCCCGCTGGTAAAATCCCCACCACACATACACGCACGCACGCACACACATTTGCATGCACACAAATGAGAATCAGTTAATGGGATTTTTTAATATAGTTTCGTTTTACAAATTAAGAATACGTGCATGTGTGCGTATGTGTGTGTTTGCGCGTAATTTTTATGTATATATGTGCGGTAAAACACTACAGCTCCATGAACACTTCACAGTATCTTGAGATAAATAGTTTAAGAGCAGATAAAGACGGCTGGGTTTTTACACCCAAGTCCCTTAACTTGGTAGCTTCCTCATTGCCTCTGACTCATAAAAACATCCTCACAAATCGTCACGTTATTGCCCATGTTTATATTGTATTTTCATTCCCACTAGAAAATAACATTTCCTCTAACATACTATAAACGGTTTTAATATCCCACGTTGTTCATAAACTCCAACCTTGAGAGAGAGCTTTACAGTTTTTTCCACAGCTCTTGATAATACAATACCAGTGTTCCAAGAGAGGTTCTCTTAGGTATGGTTCAATGGGGCCATACAGTATAGTACATATTACAGTACATGTTGGAGCATGCTAGTTTTGATCCATATGCAGTTGAGAATGACTTGCTATTAGTTGCCGGTCAAACTGTCTGGGTCCTGGTTTGACCATAAGGTTTTCAGCTGCTTTGCCCACTGGTTTAATGGAACAGGATAGGTAATACCAGACATAGAGTAGCTACCCCACATTGGCACGGGCACATTTCTGTGGTGTTGTCTGGTTCATATCAATCAGGAAGAGGAGTGTCAGGATATAACAGCCTCATATTCTCATACCTACACTCACCATCATCTGAGTCCAATCCAAACAACACAAGCATGCGCACACGCACACACATACACACACACACACACAGTCTTGCACAGCTAACCTTGTGGGGACATACAATTCAGTCCCATTCAAAATCCTATTTTCCCTAACCCCTAAACCTAACCCTAACCCGTACCCTTACCCTAACCTTAACCCTAACCCTAAACCTAACCCAAGCTCCTAACCCTAACCCTAACCATATCTCCTAACCCTAACCCTAATTCTAACCCTAACACTAATTCTAACCTTAACCCTAAACCCCCTAGAAATAGCATTTTACCTTGTGGGGACCAACAAAATGTCCCCAGTTGATCAAGTTTTTCTTGGTTGACTATTCTTGTGGGGACTTCTGGTCCCCACAAGTATAGTCCACAAACACACACACACACACACACACACACACACACACACATACCTCTCTCCCCCTCAATCTACAGTGTGGTTTATTTGTCAAACTGACAGCTGGACTCCCAGGCTGAGATAGTTGGCCAAACAGACTCCCTCCCTGGGTTAGTCTGAGCCAGAACATCCTGAGAAACACAGACAGACTGGCTGAGGCTGTGTGTGCGCTCCCACCTTACGACACCACATGTCCAGCCTCTCTCCAGCTTGCTTGGCATGGACAGGCCTTGGCTGGAAAAGGTTTGTTTTGTCCGACATCCAGTTCAACATCAAACATGAATACACCCTCCTCCTCTGCTATCCTCTCGTCTTTTCCTCTCCTCCCTCTATACGTCCATCCCTCCTTCCCCAGCCCCTCAGCCGGCTGCTCCTCAGACATCTGTTTACCAGGTGAGTCCCAAGGTGTTTTCCTCCTGTGGGCTGGAAATAGGGTCTCCTGCTGTCCTATAGCCAGCTGTGTGTGTCTGTGGGGAAAAGTGGAAGAGCACTAGACTGAATTTAAAGGAAAGGATTCTACATGTAGGAAATTATACCAGCTGTATTAGATGTGGGAGAGGACTGAGGAATATTTGATATAATTGCGTGAGAGGGTGTGTGTGTGTGAGATACTCTATGGATACACAAATATAATTAATGTATTGTATAGACATGGCCCCTTCCCTTTTTCCACATTTTGTTACGTTAGAGCCTTATTCTAAAATTGATTAAATCAAAAATTGTCCTCATCAATCTACACACAATACCCCATAATGACAAAGGGAAAACAGGTTTTTTGAAATGTTTGAAATACATTATTTACTGTTGTCACGATCGTCGTAATGAGTGGACCAATGCGCAGCGTGATATGCGTACATCTTTTAATGAGTACTTTTCAACTATAACAAAACGAAGTCCTAAGGTTAACAAACACGAACCTCTCCGGAACAAGATCCCACAAATAACAAGTGCAAAACAGGCTGCCTAAGTATGGTTCCCAATCAGAGACAACAAGCCACAGCTGCCTCTGATTGGGAACCACCCCGGCCAACATAGAAACAAACGATCTAGAAAGAAACACATAGAAAACAAAACATAGACACTACACACCCTGGCTCAACATTTAAGAGTCCCCAGAGCCAGGGCGTGACAGTACCCCCCCCCAAAGGCGCGGACTGCGACCGCGCCACACAAACTCAAGAGGGTAGGGGCTGGGTGGGCATTCCGCCTCGGAGGCGGATCCGGCTCCGGGCGTGACCACCACTCTCTAGCTACCCCCCCGTAGTGCCCCTGGTCTGGTCCCGCTGGCTGGAGCTGGACTGGACATCGGTGGAGCGGATTGCTTAGGCTCTGGTGTGGAGCACCTGACCGGTACCTGACCAGGCACCGGTGGAACAGGCACGGGCTGTGCCGGACTGACGACGTGCACCACTGGCTTGGTGCGGGGAGCAGGAATGGGCCGGACCGGGCTGACGACGCGCACCACTGGCTTGGTGCGGGGAGCAGGAACGGGCCGGACCGGGCTGGCTACGCGCACCACAGGCTTGGTGCGAGGGGCAGGAACAGGCCGGGCCGGGCTGGCGACGCGCACCACAGGCTTGGTGCGAGGGGCAGGAACAGGCCGGGCCGGGCTGGCGACGCGCACCACTGGCTTGGTGCGAGGGGCAGGAACAGGCCGGGCCGGGCTGGCGACGCGCACCACAGGCTTGGTGCGAGGGGCAGGAACAGGCCGGGCCGTACTGGGAACACGCACCACTAACTTAGTGCGGGGATCAGGAACGGGCCGGACCGGACTGGTGACACACACCACTTGCTTGGTGCGAGGAGCGGGACTGGGTTTCCTCATAAACCTCCGCTCCCTCTGCTGCCTAACCAGTTCCTCTCGCCGTGCCTCTACACTCTCCTTCTCCCTTATCGCCTCCAGTAGTTCCTCCCTCTGACCAACTAACTCCTGCTCCCTCATGACCAATAGCCCCCGTAACCTGGTGGCCTCCTCTCCTATTCTGCAGATTCGCCCTGTAGCTGCCTCCTGCTGCCCTGTCGTCCAAGCAGTGCGTCCGACGTCGGCACGGTTGGCACCGCTGCTCCTCTCTATGGCGCGCCTCCACAGTCTCCTCCCACGGACGGCGAATCCATTCCGGCCTGGATTTCCTCCCAAGTCCAGGATCCCTGCCCGTCCAAGATCTCCTCCCAAGTCCAGGCTGTTTGCTCCTGGACACGCTGCTTGGTCCTGTTATGGTGGGATCTTCTGTCACGATCGTCGTAATGAGTGGACCAAGGCGCAGCGTGATATGAGTACATTTTTTAATGAGTACTTTTCAACTATAACAAAACAACAAAACGATACGTGAAGTCCTAAGGTTAACAAACACAAACCTCTCCGGAACAAGATCCCACAAATAACAAGTGCAAAACAGGCTACCTAAGTATGGTTCCCAATCAGAGACAACAAGCCACAGCTGCCTCTGATTGGGAACCACCCCGGCCAACATAGAAACAAACGATCTAGAAAGAAACACATAGAAAACAAAACATAGACACTACACACCCTGGCTCAACATTTAAGAGTCCCCAGAGCCAGGGCGTGACAACTGTTTCCATTGATCATCCTTGAGCTGTTTCTACAACTTGATTGGAGTCCACCTGTGGGAAATTAAATTAATTGGACATTATTTGGAAAGGCACACACCTGTCTATATAAGGTCCCACAGTTGACAGTGCATGTCAGAGTAAAAACCAAGCCATGAGGTCAAAGGAATTGTCCGTAGAGCTCCGAGACAGGATTGTGTCGATGTACAGGTCTGGGAAAGGCTACCAACATTTTTGGGCAGCATTGAAGGTCCCGAAGAACACAGTGGCTTCCATCATTCTTAAATGGAAGATGTTTGGAACCATCAAGACTCTTTCTAGAGCTGGTCGCCCAGCCAAACTGAGCAATCGGGGGAGAAGGGCCTTGGTCAGGGAGGTGACATAGAACCCGATAGTCACTCTGACAGAGCTCCAAAGTTCCTCTGTGGAGATGGGAGAACCTTCCAGAAGGACAACCATCTCTGCAGCACTCCACCAATCAGGCCTTTATGGTAGAGTGGCCTGACGGAAGCCAGTCCTCAGTAAAAAGCACATGACAGCCCGCTTGGAGTTTGCCAAAAGGCACCTAAAGGACTCTCAGACCATGAGAAACAAGATTCTCTGGTCTGATGAAACCAAGATTGAATTATTTGGTCTGAATGCCAAGTGTCCCGCCAGGTTAGTGTCTCCACAAGCTCCAGTCAAGGCACCGTGGCTGCATTTCTATTGGTCAGTGGCCGGCCAGTTAGGGCACATACCCCACTGTAGAATTCTGCTGATGCAGTGTCTTCACCCCTCCTTCCACTTCCTTCCACCCCTCTCCCTCGTTCTGTCCCCATTTTCTCTCTACTCTGCATTCCTCCTCCTCACTGCGGCTTGATGGACTCCGAGTATGAGTGGAGGGAGGGAATGGATGAAGAGAGAGGGGGGAGAGAAGGGTGGACAGAGTGGGGGAATGGGTGGGGGTGGAGGGGGGTAAATGGTGAGGAAAGTGCAGTAGCAACACATTCACCCCTCTGTCTCTCTGCCCTGAAAGAGGCAGCTTGTGAAAAGCCTCTAGGAGAATCTAAGGAACTAATTTATGCCTCCATCCTGCTCTGATTTCATGATTCAATCAATCCTATATAATCAACGAGACAGAAAGAGAGGGAAAGAGAGAGAAATAGAGAGAGAAACATTGCTTTCTCCGCCACCATAATGGCGGCATTCTCTCCATTCTTCCCTCCCAGAGCAGAGGAGAGAGAACAGGAAGAGTCAGACCATTGTTACCTACAGGGAGAATTTGCTTCCTAATTTACCATAAGCCTATACTATTCAGTACCAATCTCCTTTAACCACTGTGTCCAGCTAAGGCAATAATTGGAAAAGTCATTCCCTGCTTAACACCCATTAATTAATGTTATTCTCACTAATAGAGAGAAGGGTATTTTATTGCTCTCCCCCTCCTCACCCAGAGCCTGCACACAGGCCCCATGTTAGACTATATCACACACACACACATGCTTGTGTGTGTGTGTGTTTGTGTGTGTGTGTGTGCGTGTGTTTGTGTGTGTGTGCGCATGATGTTTGTTTATCTGCGGGAACTAGCAGCATGCCATTGCCACTCTCTCGCCTCTCTGGTTGTAGTGACCTGATGGATAATATGTGTATCTCCACCTGCTTGCTAGGTAGATATCTAGTAGTTTCTTCCACTGTGTTTTCGTGTTTGTAATGGATATGTCCCTGTTTGTCTGCTTTTAGCACTGCATCAGGGGTAGATATCTCCCTGGCTTTGTGGATGGTTGGATGTTTGTGAGTGTGTGAGTGTGTGTGTGTGTGTGTGTGTGCGTGTGCACGTGTGTGTGTGTTTCTGGCGGGCTGCAGAGTCTGATCCTGATTCTCCATGATTGAATGTCAGTCCCTGAAACACTAGGCAGACCACAGTCCCTAATTGTCACAGTTATGACAGGCCTGAAAGTGTGTATGTGTATATCAGGACTATCTGTAGGTTGTAGTTCCAAGGCAATGCATCCCAACTTCTTCTTTCATAAATACTGTCTTTCTCCTTGTTGTTGGGAGATCCTAAAACTACATAAAGTACTGAGAAAGAGAGAGAAATCTGTAGACGTGATAGTGTAATTTCATAATAGCGCCGCTTTTTAACACTGTCCAAAGGATTACCCCCCCAAAAAAATACATATGTTTAAATATCATTTGACAAATAATTATTTGTCCTAATATAAAAGTAGGAAATGGGTATTTTTCTTTAGAAAATATATAAAGAGATATCCTTTCTTACAGTATTTTCCCATACAAAAGGGGTCTTTTATAGAAAATCCTTTCAATGGTTTGAGGTTTTTACAGATTATATACAAAGATGTAATCTAATTCCAAGTCCAAATAAATTCCCTTTTAATTTGTCATTTAAAATCCACTTTTTTGTTCCATGGATGGCTTATTTGGTTGTGAGGATTGCAAAGAAGGCAATATTATTGTATTGTGTGTGCTTGTGTGTGTGTGTGTGTGTGTGTGTGTGTGTGTGTATGTGCACATGTGTTTGTGTGTGTGTGTGGATTTGTGTGTGTGTGAGTGTGTGAGTTTGTTCATGCTTATTCACCCACATTTCAAACTGCAACTCAAACAATAACACATGGCCAATTTGTAACCACTCCCTGGCCAATGCCGGCTGTAGATGGCAATGTTGTTCTTAGGGCATTACAGGCGACTCTGACAATATATTGTATGTTCTGTATTACCAAATCCAGACAATAGTGGAACATGTCTGGATCAAATGCACCAGTTATGTTATGAGTTGTCTGTAGCACTGTTTAGTTAGTAGGACTGACATTTAGTGATTCAGATTTGACAGATCCTGTTCAATGGGAGTAGGTTTAGCTAGGGTCATGACCCCAGGTGCCAGTGTGATCTCCAGTGGTTCAGACAGAAATATACGTCACAACCTCTCTCTCTAAAACAGAACACACGTCTCATTGATATGTAGTGGAGTTTGACTTTGCCAGTCTCCAACTGGTTTTTCATCTCCTGTATACTTTCTAGTGTGCATGTGTGTGTGTGTGTGTGTGGGTGTGTGCTTGTCCGTGCATGTGTGTGTGTGGGTGTGTCTTTGTGTGTGTGCGTGTGCGTGCGTGCATCTGCATTTGCTTGAGCGAGCATACATACAGTGTACAGTATGTACCTACTACAGAACGTACAGTGCCATCAGAAAGTATTCATACCCCTTGAATTATTCCATATTTTGTTGTGTTACAGCCTAATTTCAAAATGGATTAAATACATTGTTTTTCACAGCCATCTACACACAATACCCCATAGTGACAAAGTGAAAACATGTTTTTAGACATTTTTGTACATATATTAAATATGAAATACAGAAATATTCACTGCCCTGAGTCAATAAATGTTAGAATCACCTTTGGCAGCGATTACAGCTGTGAGTCTTTCTGGATAAGTCTCTAAGAGCGTTCTAAACCTGGATTGTACAATATTTGCACATTATTCTTTAAAAAAATATTCAAGCTCTGTCAAGTTAGTTGTTGATCATTGCTAGACAGCCATTTTCAAGTCTTGCCATAGATTTTCAAGATGATTTAAGTCAAAATTGTAAATAGACCACTCAGGAACATTCAACGTATTCTTGGTTAGCAACTCCAGTGTACAGTGCTTTTGGAAAGTATTCAGGCCCCTTGATCTTTTCCACATTTTGTTACGTTACAGCCTTATTCTAAAATTGATTAAATAAATAAAAATCTCAGCAATCTACACACAATACCCCATAATGACAAAGCGAAAACAGTTGTTTTGAAATGTTTGCAAATTTAAAATAAAATTTAAAAATAAAAACAGAAATACCTTATTTCCATAAATATTCAGACCCTTTGCTATGAGACTCGAAATTGAGCTCAGGTGCACCCTGTTTCCATTAATCATCCTTGAGATGTTTCTACAACTTGATTGGAGTCCACCTGTGGGAAATTCAATTGATTGGACATGATTTGGAAAGGCACACACCTGTCTAGATAAGGTCCCAAAGTTGACAGTGCATGTCAGAGCAAAAACCAAGCAATGACGTCGAAGGAATTGTCCGTAGAGCTCCGAGACAGGATTGTGTTGAGGCACAAATCTGGGGAACGGTACCAAAAATAATTCTGCAGCATTGAAGGTCCCCAAGAACACAGTGGCCTCCATCATTCTTAAATTTAAGAAGATTTGAACCCCCAAGACTCTTCCTAGAGCTGGCCACGTCACTCTGACAGAGCTCTAGAGTTCCTCTGCGGAGATGGAAGAACCTTCCAGAAGGACAACAATCTCTGCAACACTCCACCAATCAGGCCTTTATGGTAGAGTGGCCAGACGGAAGCCACTGCTCAGTAAAAGGCACATGACAGCCCGCTTGGAGTTTGCCAAAAGGCACCTAAAGACAAGATTCTTTGGTCTGATGAAACCAAGATTGAACTCTTTGGCCTGAATGCCAAGCCTCACGTCTGGAGGAAACCTGGCACCATCCCTATGGTTTAGCATGGTGGTGGCAGCATCATGGTGTGGGGTGTTTTTCAGCGGCAGGGACTGGGAGAATAGTCAGGATCGAGATAAAGATGAACGGAGCAAAGTACAGAGAGATCCTTGATGAAAACCTTCTCCAGAGCGCTCAGGCACTCAGACTGGGGCGAAGGTTCAACCTTCCAACAGGACAACGACCCTAAGCACCCAGCCAAGACAATGCAGGCGTGGCTTTGGGACAAATCTCTGAATGTCCTTGAGTGGCCCAGCCAGAGCCCGGACTTGAACCCGATTGAACATCTCTGGTGAGACCTGAAAATAGCTGTGCAGCAACGCTCCCCATCCAACCTGACAGAGCTTGAGAGGATCTGCAGAGAAGAATGGGAGAAACTCCCCAAAAACAGGTGTGCCAAGCATGTAGCATCATACCCAAGAAGACTCAAGGCTATAATCGCTGCCAAAGTGCTTCAACAAAGTACTGAATAAAGAGTCTGAATACTTATGTAAATGTAATATTTCAGTTTTTTATTTTTAATACATTTGCAAACAATTCAAAAAAATGTAATCCATTTTAGAAAAAGGCTGGAACCTAACAAAATGTGGAAAAAGTCAAGGGGTGTGAAAACTTTCTGAAGGCACTGTATATACATTTCTGTGTACATACCTCTCTTTGTTTGCATCTCTCTCCTTCTCTCTCAATCTGCCATGGTGAGTACTGTGTGGGTTGTGCTAAGCTAAGAAGGGCTCTACTGGGGACAAACACACACAGTGCTACCATCCTGTGCTCTGAATGCACTCCTATCACATGAAACAGAGACGTCCGGTGCTCCGTGAGCTTTAGTTTCCAACAACAGTGCTAAACCCTGCAGGAGCTATCTAGCCAACGCTAAACCCCCAGGGCTAATTCTCCTCAGGAGTCCAAGCTGTCATCTCCACTAGCGCTAGCTCAGCCCATAAAACCTCTTAGATGTTAAGTCCCCTATATAGGGGACTTTGAGCGATTCTGGAACCGTTCCGAATGATATTTCTGTGTACAGCGAGCTCTTTGAACGGCACAACATCAACTGCCTTACACTCCCTAAAACCACTAGTTGTCTCGATTCATATGCACTATTGCAAGCGCATCTGTGAGTTTCACAGACACATGAAATAGGTTATTTGCATTTCAAGCATCATGTCACATTTTCTGGCCTATCCAGACAAAGAAGTGATTTCCTGTGCCTGTGAAACTCACAGTTGCACTTGCAATAGCACATATGAAACGGGAGAGTCCAGAGGATGCAACAATAGTAGTTTCCTCTTGCTGTGGTCTTTTCAGATGGATTTATAGCTGTCAACAGGAAAAATCTATAACTAATTTGTAGAATTAAAACAAGACCACTTTCTCTTGTTCACAGACGGATGAAATCACTTTGTGCTTAAAGCTGAAGTTGTAACATCTGAACACATTTGAATGGTGACTCAGCACTGCTCAGAGGACATTTGGCAGAGAAGTCTGTCATCAGTTATATGAAATGGTGACAATATTGTACTGTCACTAAGTATGATCATATTTATTTTAAATTTATAAGAAAGGTGAAATCTGATAGTAAGTCGTTTATAATTTGATTGAAATGCTTTCTAAATATAGTAACAGTCATTTCAAGCACTATTGCCCCACTTTTGTTGAATAGGAAACATTTATATATGATTTTTCATATTTTCATAATATTTGTACTATGTACTTGAGCTTGTGTCCTCAGAAATGAGTACACCTCAGCAATTTATAACTATTTTTTACCAGAAAGGTGAGTTCCAGAACTTTCTAAAACTATGCAGCATTTCTAGTTATTGTTTATGGCCATCTCATGAAAAATTATTACTTTTGGGTATGTCTATTTAGGCAGAAATCTACATTTTGCCCTATCATTAATACATAGACAGACTGCGGGAGAAATACCCCACCTGGATTAGATACAGTGTTCATTCATAAGGTAATGGATTCAGTGTGTTTCAGTCTTTCATCCATACTAAATATATAGACGGTTATTATAAAAAGTAGGCCTATTTTAAGTGAGAGCAGGAAGGATGATACATTACTAAATTATAATAATTACATTGTCTTTTACTGAGCATTAGTAAAACAACGCTGTGCAAATAAGATAGAAATGGTGTGGAAATGTTGCAGGAACATTTAGGAGCTGATTTTCCCCGTCCTCTCTGCACCCAGCAGCAGCAGTACAGAGCGCATCACTCCTCTATCGTATTCCTCCTCTCTACTATTCCTCCTCCTCCTCTTTACTCTCCCTTGTTTTCCCCGGAGAGCCAGTGGCACGATCGTTTCTCATTTGATTCAGTTTTGCCAGGCAGAGGGGAGCTTAGCTCACTGATAAGATCTCCTTATTACTCAGACAAATTTTGAGTAATGAGGAGAATTGCTTTGATCCGTTGACAAATAGGTCATTTAACCAGTGTCTGCATTCTGATGAGAGACGTTACACTGTCTCACACGTTCACACACACACACATGCTTGCACTCACGCATGCACACACACACACCCCTTTGTCTCTAACAAGAGGAGAGGGAATGGGAGAGAGAGCGAGAGCGAGAGCGAGAGAGAGAGAGAGAGGGGAGGAAAACTGCTCTTGATTATTAGCGCCTTTCAAAATGAGTCCCTTTATCATTCATTACCAAGCAGAGAGCTGTGAGTGTGACACACTGTGATACACACACTCTGACACACACACACACAATACAGTGGAATCAAATGACTGTGATGTTTTTGGCAGTGTCCCTTAGCGTTACATTGATGCTATGTGAACGTTGTGGGAGGGGAAGGTAATTGGCTGGAATGACCAGGGAGACATGCGTTCAGCTGATTCTCCCCCAAGCAGGAGGACTCGGAAGCGGGTGGGAAATCAGGGGGCGGGAGGAACAGGGAAGAAATTAAGGAGTGCTATCACTTCTTAACTGGGAAGGATTTATGCGCCACAGCCAAAGCCAACGGATTGAAGTAATTACATTTTTTCATGCATGGTTTCTGTCCCTGAAATGGAGAGAAAGAGAGAGTGAGAGAGAAGGAGAGGAGGGAGAGATACAGTAGTCTAGCCGTGGAGAATGTTGGACTGGAAGCAGCAAATGAAGTCAGTAAGGTTTCTATTCTCCCACCCCGCCTTGATGCTTCAGCTAAATGAGCATGGAGGACAGTAGTTAGGGGTTGGGAGAGTTCAACCCAGCAGCTAGTTACACCTATAGCCCTCTCTCCTCTGTTTGTTGTGTTGTTGTTTTGAGGAGGGAAAGTCTTTAAAGTACTAGTAGCCAATCCGTAAAAACAGCTTGTTAATTACCATAGCTGTCAGCTTTCAAGTACATCACTGTGTTGGAGCACAGGCCTCTGCGTAAGGACGCATGTGTGTGTGTGTGTGTGTGTTTGCCATATGGAAGTAGTAGTTGCTCCAGAGAGGACTGTGGGTTCGTGTTGGAGACCGTATTGTTACAATGTATTGACAGTGGAGAGTGGAGGGAGAGGAGGAGGATGAGGATGATGATGATTCTGGTGATGATGATGACAGGTTGTTATGGTGATGCTAGGAGCAGTCTAGATGACACATGTCTGATACACTATGTCCTAGTCCTTCCCTGGTTAGTCTCAGGCTATTCTCTCCCTGGCCAGTATCCTGGTGTGTCAAAAGTACTGTCAAATTGGTACCATGAGTGCTGAAAGATGGAGACAACTTTGTCTCTCTTTAGGAGCACTCATGGCTCGCTCCTGAAATAGTCAGTGATTGGAGGTGAGGTGGTGGATAGGAGGAGTGTGTGTGTATGTGTGGATGTGTTTATGCGTGAAATAGTAGCACTAGCTCTCTTTCCTCTAATGGAAGGAGGATGGAGGGCTGGCTAGGACCTTATTCGGGAGGTAAATTGAAAGACACCCTCAAATTAAGTCCAATTACTCAGCACTTCAGCCCAAATTACACTCCGTGCAATTAAGTTAATGTAGTTAATAGCTCTTCTGCTCTGGAATGTGTGTGTGTGTGCGTGCAAGCGTGTGTGTAGTAACTCACCAGCTATTCTCTCCGTAGGTTAATCTTTGTTTTTCTCGTGGGTTGACGTTTATTGTCATGAGTCTTGCCCCGGAGGCAGAACTGAGCAGTTTCCGCTAGATGGGCCAACTGCAAAGTCAAAATTGGCTATATTGTAAAAATTCATAAAAACAAATATTTGCTTTTTGGTCTTAATTTAAGGTTAGGGTTAGGCATTAGGATTAGCAGGGTGTTTAGGGTTAAGGTTAGGTTTAAAGTAAGATGTTATGACTTTGTGGCTGTGCCAGCTAGCCTCTAGTACATGAGTCATCTCAATAAATGCCAACCTGAGTTCTCAGAAACGGTTTATTCTTAACCCATTCATGTCCTTGTACTATATATAGCATCACACACATACCACAGACATACACACACGGGTGTGCATTGATGTCTGTGGTATGTGTGTATACGTGTGCTTGTGAGAGAGGGAGAGAAAGCGGGAGAATGCTGTAGCAGGCCTCACTCGCAATTGACTTACATTGATATTTGCTTATGCTGTATAATATGTGGATTTCTTTATATATTGTTTTTATATATATTGGTCCAGACAATTATTATGATTTGAACATGTCTAAGATCTGAGAAATATATATATTTTTTAATAAAATGACTCCACTGAATTTGCTTATATTGCATGCACTCTAGGGATGTGCGTGTGAGAGAGAGAGTGTGTGGAAATGTTTTTTGCAAATGTATAAAAAATAAAAATATACCTTATTTATATAAGTATTCAGACCCTTTGCTATGAGACTCAAAATGTAGGTACATCCTGTTTCTCAGGTGCATCCTGTTTCCATTGGTTTTTCGCTCCCTCGGGCTCGTGCAGTGGAGATCTTCGTGGGCTATACTCAGCCTTGTTTCAGGGTAGTAGGTTGGTGGTCTGTTGATATCCCTCTGGTGGTGTGGGGGCTGTGCTTTGGCAAAGTGGGTGGGGTTATATCCTGCCTGGTTGGCCCTGTCTGGGGGTATCGTCGGACGGGGCCACAGTGTCTCCCGATCCCCTCTATCTCAGCCTCCAGTATCAATGCTGCAATAGTCTACAGTGGGGAAAAAAATATTTAGTCAGCCACCAATTGTGCAAGTTATCCCACTTAAAAAGATGAGAGAGGCCTGTAATATTCATCATAGGTACACGTCAACTATGACAGACAAATTGAGAAAAAATAATCCAGAAAATGACATTGTAGGATTTTTAATGAATTTATTTGCAAATTATGGTGGAAAATAAGTATTTGGTCACCTACAAACAAGCAAGATTTCTGGCTCTCACAGAACTGTAACTTCTTCTTTAAGAGGCTCCTCTGTCCTCCACTCGTTACCTGTATTAATGGCACCTGTTTGAACTTGTTATCAGTATAAAAGACACCTGTCCACAACCTCAAACAGTCACACTCCAAACTCCACTATGGCCAAGACCAAAGAGCTGTCAAAGGACACCAGAAACAAAATTGTAGACCTGCACCAGGCTGGGAAGACTGAATCTGCAATAGGTAAGCAGCTTGGTTTGAAGAAATCAACTGTGGGAGCAATTATTAGGAAATGGAAGACATACAAGACCACTGATAATCTCCCTCGATCTGGGGCTCCACGCAAGATCTCACCCCGTGGGGTCAAAATGATCACAAGAACGGTGAGCAAAAATCCCAGAACCACACGGGGGGACCTAGTGAATGACCTGCAGAGAGCTGGGACCAAAGTAACAAAGCCTACCATCAGTAACACACTACGCCGCCAGGGACTCAAATCCTGCAGTGCCAGACGTGTCCCCCTGCTTAAGCCAGTACATGTCCAGGCCCATCTGAAGTTTGCTAGAGTGCATTTGGATGACCCAGAAGAGGATTGGGAGAATGTCATATGGTCAGATGAAACCAAAATATAACTTTTTGGTAAAAACTCAACTCGTCGTGTTTGGAGGACAAAGAATGCTGAGTTGCATCCAAAGAACACCATACCTACTGTGAAGCATGGGGGTGGAAACATCATGCTTTGGGGCTGTTTTTCTGCAAAGGGACCAGGACGACTGATCCGTGTAAAGGAAAGAATGAATGGGGCCATGTATCGTGAGATTTTGAGTGAAAACCTCCTTCCATCAGCAAGGGCATTGAAGATGAAACGTGGCTGGGTCTTTCAGCATAACAATGATCCCAAACACACCGCCCGGGCAACGAAGGAGTGGCTTCGTAAGAAGCATTTCAAGGTCCTGGAGTGGCCTAGCCAGTCTCCAGATCTCAACCCCATAGAAAATCTTTGGAGGGAGTTGAAAGTCTGTGTTGCCCAGCGACAGCCCCAAAACATCACTGCTCTAGAGGAGATCTGCATGGAGGAATGGGCCAAAATAGTAGCAACAGTGTGTGAAAACCTTGTGAAGACTTACAGAAAACGTTTGACCTGTGTCATTGCCAACAAAGGGTATATAACAAAGTATTGAGAAACTTTTGTTATTGACTAAATACTTATTTTCCACCATAATTTGCAAATAAATTCATTACAAATCCTACAATGTGATTTTCTGGATTTTTTTTTCTAATTTTGTCTGTCATAGTTGACGTGTACCTATGATGAAAATTACAGGCCTCTCTCATCTTTTTAAGTGGGAGAACTTGCACAATTGGTGGCTGACTAAATACTTTTTTTCCCCACTCTATGTGCCGGAGGACTAGGTCAGTCCGTTATATCCGGTGTTCTGTGTGAATTTAAGTATACTCCCTCTAATTCTCTCTCTCTCACTCTCTCCCTCCCATTCCGGAGGACCTGAGCCCTAGGACAATGCCTCAGGACTACCTGGCCTGATGACTCCTTGCTGTCCCCAATCCACCTGGTCGTGCTGCTGCTCCATTTTCAACTGTTCTGCCTGCGGCTATGGAACCCTGACCTGTTCCCCGGACGTGCTACCATGTCCCAGACCTGCTGTTTTCAACTCTCACTCTCTACTGGATGTGCTATTTCAACCTCTAAATGCCCGGCTATGAAAACCCAAGTGACAATTACTGCTGATGTACTGACCTGTTGCAACCTCTACAACCACTGTGATTATTATTTGACCCTGCTGGTCATGTATGAACGTTTGAACATCTTGGAGAAAAATCTGGCCTTAATGGCCATGTACTGTTATGATCTCCACTTGGCACAGCCAGAAGGGGACTGGCCACCCCTCAGAGCCTGGTTCCTCTCTAGGTTTCTTCCTAGGTTTCTGCGTTTCTAGCCACCGTGCTTCTACATCTGCATTGCTTGCTGTTTGGGGTTTTAGGCTGGGTTTCTGTATAGCACTTTGTGACATCTGCTGATGTAAAAAGGGCTTTATGAATAGAATGTGATTGATTGATTGATCATCCTTGAGATGTTTCTACAACTTGATTGGAGTCCACCTGTGGTAAATTCAATTGATTGGACATGATTTGGAAAGGCACACACCTGTCTATATAAGGTCCCACAGTTGACAGTGCATGTCAGAGCAAAACCAAGCCATGAGGTCTAAGGAATTGTCTGTAGAACTCTGAGACAGGATTGTTTCGAGGCAAAGATCTGGGGAAGGGTACCAAAACATTTCTGCAGCATTGAAGGTCCTCCATTCTTAAAATGGAAGAAGTTTGGAACCACCAATATTCTTCATAGAGCTGGCCGCCCGGCCAAACTGAGCAATCGGGGGAGAAGGGCCTTGGTCAGGGAGGTGACCAAGTACCCAATGGTCACTCTGACAGAGCTCCAGAGGTCCTGTGTGGAGATGGGAGAACCTTCCAGAAGGACAACCATCTCTGCAGCACTCCACCAATCAGGCATTCATAGTAGAGTAGCCAGACATAAGCCACTCCTCAGTAAAAGGCACATGACAGCCTGCTTGGAGTTTGCCAAAAGGCACCCGAAGGACTCTCAGACCATGAGAAACAAGATTGTCTGGTCTGATGAAACCAAGGTTGAACTATTTGGCCTGAATGGCAAGTGTCATGTCTGGAGGAAACCTGGCACCATCCCTACAGTGAAGCATGGTGGTGGCAGCATCATGCTGTGGGGATATTTTTCAATGGCAAGGAATGTGACACTATTCAGGATCGAGGGAAAGATGAATGGAGCAAAGTACAGAGAGATCCTTGATGAAAACCTGCTCCAGAGCGCTCAGGACCTCAGACTGGGGTGAAGGTTCAACGACCTTAAGCCCACAGCCAAGACAACGTAGGCCCAGCCAGAGCCTGGAATTGAATCTCTGGAGAGACCTGAAAATAGCTGTGCAGCGACACTCCCCATCCAACCTAACAGAGCATGAGAGGATCTGCAGAGAAAAATGGGATTAACTCCCCAAATACAGGTGTGCCAAGCTTGTAGCATCAAACCCAAGAAGACTCAAGGCTGTAATCGCTGCCAAAGGTGCTTCAACAAATTACAAAGTAAAGGGTCTGAATACTTATGTAAATGTGATATGTTTTTTAAACAGGACAATGACCCAACACACCTACAGGCTGTGTAAGGGCTATTTGACCAAGAAGGAGAGTGATGGAGTGCTGCATCAGATGACCTGGCCTCCACAATCCCCCGACCTCAACCCAATTGAGATGGTTTGGGATGAGTCGGACGGCAGAGTGAAGGAAAAGCAGCCAACAAGTGCTCAGCATATGTGGGAACTCCTTCAAGACTGTGTGCAAACCTGTCATCAAGGCAAAGGGTGGCTATTTGAAGAATCTTAAATATAAAATATATTTTGATTTGTTTAACACTTTTTTGGTTACTACATGATTCCATGTGTGTTCATAGTTTCGATGTCTTCACTATTATTCTACAATGTAGAAAATAGTCACAATAAATAAAAACCCTTGAATGAGTAGGTGTGTCCAAACCTTTGACTGGTAGTGTACATATAGTCCGGACTATCTATATACCAAAAATGATTAAGATCTGATAATTTGAACATGTATTCACAGGACTTCATTCATGAAATGTGTAAAAATAAATAAAAAAATATCGCATTTGTCCAAAGACTGGGTGGTTCGAGCCCTGAATGCTGATTGTCTGCCAGCCGTGGTATATCAGACCGTATACCATGTGTATGACAAAACATTTATTTTTACTGTCTTATTCCGTTGGTAACCCGTTTATAATAGCAATAAGGCACCTCAGGGGTTTATGGGCTCCCGAGTGGCGCAGCGGTCTAAGGCACTGCATCTCAGTGCTTGAGGCGTCACTACAGACCCCCTGGTTCGATTCCAGGCTGTATCACAACCGGCCGCAATTGTGAGTCCCATAGGGCGGCGCACAATTGGCCCAGCGTCGTCCGGGTTTGGCCGGTGTAGGCCGTCATTGTAAATAAGAATTTGTTCTTAACTAACTTGCCTAGTTAAATAAAGGTTTAAAAAAAAAAAAGCCCAATATACCACGGCTAAGTGTATAACAGCCCTTAGATGTGGTATATTGGCCATATACCACACCCCCTTTGTCCCATTTATAAAATGGCTTCAAATTTGTCCATCAGTAAGTTCAGAGAACAAGTGTATTAAAGGAAATTATACATTTCCATTATGGACATGAATAGGTTAATTTGCTTGCTGCACACTCTACACAACAGCACCTACAGCCAATGAGCTGAGACTCTTACCAAGGAGTTGCAGTCAGTGTCAGAATGGGTCATTAACAATAAACTGGTAAATACATGTAAAACCAAAAGCATTGTATTTGGTTTAAAGCATTATCTTAGCCCTAAACCTCAACTGGAGTTGTGAATAAAGGGTGTGACCATTGAACAAGTCATATCGACAAAGTTGTTGTGAAGATGGGGAGGGGTATGTCTGTTATAAAAAGATGTTCTGCGTTTTTGACATAAAGATCAACTGTACTGGTTGTTCAGGCTCTGGTCTTGTACCATATTGATAATTGTCTTTGCTGCTATAACAGCCTCCACTCTCCTGGGAAGGTTTTCTATATATGTTGGAACATTGCTGCTTCAGCCACAAGAGCATTAGTGAGGTCAGGCACTGATGTTGGGTGATTAGACCTGGGGGGGGGGGGGGGGTAGAAGGATTACTTTTATACTATCCCAGGTATTCCTTAAAGAGGTAGGGTTTCATGTGGTGGTCAATGACTCCGCTGTCCTGGCGTCGTGAGGGAGCTTGTTCCACCATTGGGGTGCCAGAGCAGCGAACAGTTTTGACTGGGCTGAGCGGGAACTGTGCTTCCGCAGAGGTAGGGGGACCAGCAGGCCAGAGGTGGAAGAACGCAATGCCCTCGTTTGGGTGTAGGGACTGATCAGAGCCTGAAGGTAAGGAGGTGCCATTCCTCTCACAGCTCCGTAGGTAAGCACCATGGTCTTGTAGCAGATGCGAGCTTCAACTGGAAGCCAGTGGAGTGTGCGGAGGAGCAGGGTGACGTGAGAGATCTTGGGAAGGTTGAACACTAGACGCGCTGCAGCGTTCTGGATGAGTTGTAGGGGTTTAACGGCACAGGCAGGGAGTCCAGCCAACAGCGAGTTGCAGTAATCCAGATGGGAGATGACAAGTGCCTGGATTAGGACCTGTGCCGCTTCCTGTGTAAGGTAGGGTCGTACTCTACAAATGTTGTAGAGCATGAACCTACAGGATCGGGTCACCGCTTTGATGTTAGCGGAGAATGACAGGGTGTTGTCCAGGGTCACGCCAAGGTTCTTTGCACTCTGGGAGGAGGACACAACGGAGTTGTCAACCGTGATGGCGAGATCATGGAGCGGGCAGTCCTTCCCCGGGAGGAAGAGCAGCTCCGTCTTGCCGAGGTTCAGCTTGAGGTGGCGATCCGACATCCACACTGATATGTCTGCCAGACATGCAGAGATGCGATTCGCCACCTGGTTATCAGAAGGGGGAAAGGAGACGATTCATTGTGTGTCGTCTGCGTAGCAATGATAGGAGAGACCATGTGAGGATATGACAGAGCCAAGTGACTTGGTGTATAGAGAGAATAGTAGAGGGCCTAGAACTCAGCCCTGGGGGACACCAGTGGTGAGAGCGCGTGGTGCGGAGACAGATTCACACCACTCCAGCCGACGCTTGGCATTGCGCATGGTGATCTTAGGCTTGTGTGCGGCTGCTCGGCCATGGAAACCCATTTCATGAAGCTCCCGACGAACAGTTATTGTGCTGACGTTGCTTCCAGAGGCAGTTTGGAACTCGGTAGTGAGTGTTTTAGCCGAGGACAGACGATTTTTACACGCTACGCGCTTCAGCACTCGGCAGTCCCGTTCTGTGTGTTTGTGTGGCCTACCACTTCTTGACTGAGCTGTTGTTGCTCCTAGATGTTTCCACTTCACAATAACAGCACTTACAGTTGACCGGGGCAGCGCAGAAATATGACAAACTGACTTGTTGGAAAGGTGGCATCCTATGACGGTGCCACGTTGAAAGTCACTGAGCTCTACAGTAAGGCCATTCTACTGCCAGTGTTTTTGTCTATGGAGATTGCATGGCTGTGTGCTTGATTTATACACCTGTCAGCAATTGGTGTGGCTGAAATAGCCGAATCCACTAAGCGGTGTCCACATAATTTTGTATTTATAGTGTACAGTGCCTTGCAAAAGTATTCATCCCAATTGGCGTTTTTCCTATTTTGTTGCATTACAACCTGCATTTTAAATGGATTTATATTTGGATTTCATGTAATGGACATACACGAAATAGCCCAAATTGTTGAAGTAAAATTAAAAATTTACTTGTTTCAAAATATTCTACAAAATAAATAACGGAAAAGTGGTGCGTGCATATGTATTCACCCCTTTGCTATGAAGCACCTAATTAAGATCTAGTGCAACCAATTACCTTCAGAAGTCACATAATTAGTTAAATAAAGTCCACGTGTGTGCAATCTAAGTGTCACATGATCTCAGTATATACAGTTGAAGTCGGAAGTTTACATACACTTAGGTTGGAATCATTAAAACCCGTTTTTCAACCACTTCATCCACAACAAACTATAGTTTTGGCAAGTCGGTTAGGACATCTACTTTTTGCATGACACAAGTAATTTTTCCAACAATTGTTACACACAGATTATTTCACTTATAATTCACTGTATCACAATTACAGTGGGTCAGAAGTTTACATACACTAAGTTGACTGTGCCTTTAAACAGCTTGGAAAATTCCAGAAAATGATGTCATGGCTTTAGAAGCTTCTGATAGGCTAATTGACATCATTTGAGTCAATTGGAGGTGTACCTGTGGATGTATTTCAAGGCCTACCTTCAAACTCAGGGCCTCTTTGCTTGACATCATGGGAAAATCAAAAGAAATCAGCCAAGACCTCAGAAAGAAATGTGTAGACCTCCACAAGCCTGGTTCATCCTTGGGAGCAATTTCCAAACGCCTGAAGGTACCACGTTCATCTGTACAAACAATAGTACGCAAGTATATACACTATGGGACCACGCAGCCATCATACCGCACAGGATGGAGATGCGTTCTTTCTCCTAGAGATGAACGTACTTTAGTGCAAAAAGTGCAAATCAATCCCAGACCTTGTGAAGATGCAGGAGGAAAAAAGTACAAAAGTATCTATATCCACAGTAAAACAAGTCCTATATCGACATAACCTGAAAGGTCGCTCAGCAAGGAAGAAGCCACTGCTCCAAAACTGCCATAAAAAAGCCAGACTATGGTTTGCAACTGCACATGGGGACAAAGATCTTACTTTTTGGAGAAATTTCCTCTGGTCTGATGAAACAAAAATAGAACTGTTTGGCCATAATGACCATCGTTATGTTTGTTGGAAAAAGGGGGGCGCTTGCAAGCTGAAGAACACCATCCCAACCGTGAAGCACGGGGGTGGCAGCATCATGCTGTGGGGATGCTTTGCTGCAGGAGGGACTGGTGCACTTCACAAAATAGATGGCATCATGAGGAAGGAAAATGATGTGGATATATTGAAGCAACATCACAAGACATCAGTCAGGAAGTTAAAGCTTGTTCGCAAATGGGTCTTCCAAATGGACAATGACCCCAAGCATACTTCCAAAGTTGTGGCAAAATGGCTTAAGGACAACAAAGTCAAGGTGTTGGAGTGGCCATCACAAAGCCCTGACCTCAATCCTATAAAACATTTTTGGGAAGAACTGAAAAAGTGTGTGTGAGCAAGGAGGCCTATAATCTTGACTCAGTTACACTAGCTTTGTCAGGAGGAATGGGCCAAAATTCACCCAACTTATTGTGGGAAGCTTGTGGAAGGCTACCCGAAACGTTTGACCCAAGTTAAACAATTTAAAGGCAATGCTACCAAATACTAGTTGAGTGTATGTGAACTTCTGACCCCACTGGGAATGTGATGAAATAAATAAAAGCTGAAAGAAATCATTCTCTCTACTATTATTCTGACATTTCACATTCTTAAAATAAAGTGGTGATCCTAACTGACCTAAGACAGGGAATCTTTACTAGGATTAAATGTCAGGAATTGTGAAAAACATAGTTTAAATGTATTTGGCTAAGGTGTATGTAAACTTCCGACTTCAACTGTATACACCTGTTCTGAAAGGCCCCAGAGTCTGCAACACCACTAAGCAAGGGGCACCACCAAGCAAGCTGCACCATGAAGACCAAGGAGCTCTCCAAACAGGTCAGGGACAAAGTTGTGGAGAAGTACAGATCAGGGTTGGGTTATAAAAAAATATCCGAAACTTTGAACATCCCACAGAGTTCCATTAAATCCATTATTAAAAAATTTAAAGAATATGGCACGCCCACCAAAACTCACAGACCAGGCAAGGAGGGCATTAATCAGAGCGGCAACAAAGAGATCAAAGATAACCCTGAAGGAGCTGCAAAGCTCCACAGCGGAGATGGGAGTATCTGACAATAGGACCACTTTAAGCTGTACACGCTACAGAGTTGAGCTTTACGGAAGAGTGGCCAGAAAAAAGCCATTGCTTAAAGAAAAAAATAAGCAAACCCGTTTGGTGTTCGCCAAAAGCCATGTGGGAGACTCCCCAAACATATGGAAGAAGGTATTCTGGTCAGATGGCCATCAAGGAAAACGCAATGTCTGGCGCAAACCCAACACCTCTCATCACCCCGAGAGCACCATCTCCACAGTGAAGCATGGTGGTGGGAGCATCACACTGTGGGAATGTTTTTAATCGGCAGGGACTTGGAAACTGGTCAGAATTGAAGGAATGATGGATGGCGCTAAATACAGGGAAATTCTTGAGGGAAACCTGTTTCAGTCTTCCAGAGATTTGAGACTGGGACGGAGGTTCACCTTCCAGCAGGACTTTGACCCTAAGCATACTGCTAAAGCAACACTCGAGGGTTTAAGGGGAAACATTTAAATGTCTTGGAATGGCCTAGTCAAAACCCAGACTTCAATCCAATTGAGAAGCTGTGGTATAACTTAAAGATTGCTGTACACCAGCGGAACCCATCCAACTTGAAGGAGCTGGAGCAGTTTTGCCTTGAAGAATGGGCAAAAATCCCAGTGGCTAGATGTGCCATGATTATAGAGACATACCCCAAGAGCCTTGCAGCTGTAATTGCTGTAAAAGGTGGCTCTACAAAGTATTGACTTTGGGGGGACGAATAGTTATGCACGCTCAAGTTTTCTGTTTCTTTGTCTTATTTCTTGTTTGTTTCACCCAAAAAAATATTTTGCATCTTCAAAGTGGTAGGCATGTTGTGTAAATCAAATGATACAAACGCCCAAAAAAGCCATTTTAATTCCAGGTTTTAAGGCAACAAAATAGGAAAAATGCCAAGGGGGGTGAATACTTTCGCAAGCCACTGTACATACCCCACCAGACACGCCACTATGGGTTTCTTCACTGTACCCAAACCAAAAACAGATTTAATGCGTCGCTCAGTTATGTATAGAGCCATGTCATTGTGGAATTTTCCGCCACCAGAGGTTACTCAGGCAAAAAATAAGCTTAGCTTTAAGAAACGGATAAAAAACATATTGTATCACTGTGCCTCTCCTCTTTCTAAAGTTCTAATTTAACTGTATATAAGAATATGAATATGCAATAATGAAGTGTGTAAGTAGTATTTTTGCTGTCTCTTGGTGTCTTTCCAATATATTACTTATTTTTTTATATATATATTTTTTTAAATGTAATTTGTATTTATTTATCTATTTATTTGTATTTAATGTCCTTTGTCATGTATTTGTACATTTTATGTGGACCCCAGGAAGTGTAGCTGCTGCACGTGCAGTAGCTAATGGGGATCCTAATAAACTAAACTAAACTAAACTTCCTTAATTACAGTGTTTACAAGAAGAGTCTGACATTTTCATTTTCTTATTTGTCTTTCTTTGCTCACGTTGTGACAGCATTCGAAGCACAGTCCCTGTAAGAGCTGTTTATTAAAACTCCAGCTGTCAAGCAGAAGAAAAATGCTCTTTGCAAATGTATGTTGATTTCTTTTTCTATCCCCTGAAAGAAAGAAAAATATTGAATTTCCAGTTAGAAGTACTCCAGTTGTGCCAAAGAGAACGCGTTCTGCAATTCTGTAGAACTATTGAAATTCACAGCTATAGCTGGGAGTGCTGAGTTATGATGGATGTGTTTGTTTGTGTGTTTGTGTTTGTGTATGTGTGTGTGCGAGCGTGCCTGTGTGTGTGTCTCTTTGATGAATTTACAATATCTGTTGATTGTCCCCTGGCTCTGGCCCACGGTATCATTGGTCTCCCAGCCTGTATATGATGATCTAGTCCTGGAATAAACACTTAACCAATCACACCAATGGATGCAGTGGCATGGAGGATATTATGGTGTACTGTCAATGTGTGATACTTTTCTATGCGGCATCACCATCTACTACTAAGGAACTAACACATATTTCAAAACACACTGTCAAGGCAATGTTATTACTCCAATCTCCCATATTACTCAATGATTGAATGTGCTTTGAAAGATGAAACCAATTTCAGAAACAGTAGTAGACCACAGAGTAAAAACTGACATTGCGTTACTGTGTTTTGTTGCAGATCCGGTCGGACCAGGACCGTAACATCTCCATCCGGTACAGTATCACAGGGGTGGGAGCGGACCAGCCACCCAATGAGGTGTTCAGTATCGACCCTGTTGCCGGGAAGATGTTCGTCACCAAACCTCTGGACCGAGAGAGGAGATCATCTTACCATGTGAGTCACACACACGCATTCACGCACACACACACACACACACACACACACACACACACACACACACACACACACACACACACACACACACACACACACCTGTGTAATGAGTTAGTGACAGGCTGGCAGGTTGTCCAGATGGATTATTGATTGAGAGAGTGAAGGCTGAGGCTAGCTACACCCACATGACATTTAACAAGTACCAACACTCTCCCTACAGACCATGAGAATGACTCTACCACAGTTGCTCACACACTCACACATGCTTCGCTCTACAATTGCGTATCTCTCTTCTCCTTGCTCCTCACACCTCTCCCTCTGTCTGCCATGTATTTGTTGGACTGAACTCTGTCTAAGTTACAGTCCCAGTGAGCTCGGAGGTCCAGCTTTCCATTAAGAGGCTGAGCTCGGCAGATTTATGCGCAGGAGGATGCAGGATCGATGGGGTGATTTGTTAGGAAAGGCCCAGGCTTGGTGACGTCTGCTTGACTTAAATCTCAGTCCCAGGCTGGATGGAGGAGAATAGCATCCTCTAACTGTACAACAGTTGGGTGAGGTGAGGGGGCAGGAAGACAGGCTGAGGAAGAGATAAAGATTTCAGTGTGGACAGAATGAGAGCTGGACCTGTGTCTCTGTCAGACATCAGTAAAGAACTGAATGTAGCCACACAGTCAGCAGCTATACGTTATCCTTTACGTAAGTAAGACTAACAGAACATGAGCTATGAAACATACAATCTAGCTTTGTTTTCAGAAAAAATATGTTGTGGTAAAAGTTATCTTTCATCATCTTACAACTGTAATATCCTTGAAGATGACTAATACTTCCTCAGAGTGTCTTTGTAGGCAGCTTTTTCATCCAACATTGGGTATTAATGTGATTTCATAACACGGATTAAACAAAGACACTAGAAAAGTTTGGAGACCAAAACTTTCTTATCTTCAAAATAAGCACACTCCGATTCATAGCAGGCCAGGGCATCCAATCAGATAAAATAAATAATTTATAAAAAGGAAGAAGTCAGTGTTCTGGGTGTTGTGTTATCTCCATTGGATGCTTGGCCTGTGCCAAGTGCTGGGCTCCACGGTGCGTGGCATGGTGAGTGCTGTTTCCTCCCTCGTCCCCCGGTCCATTTCAAGATGATAACTTTCATTCGGACCCAGAATTACATCTTGGCTTCTTTAAACACGACTGGTAATCTATTACTGGCGGTGTTATTGAAAGAGATTGTGGGCGCCGCATGGCGCAGCGCAGGGGGAGAGATAAGGGCTTGCGGGCTCCCAGTCTGCAGTGTAGGAGAGTTCCAGTGCAGTGCTCGTATATTGGAAGCAGGGCCAGATCAGACAATACAGAAGAAAAAGTAAAGTCAAATTAACCTTTGGGAGACCTGCCGATGTAATTTTTGTAAGGTGCAGAGAGGAGAGGAGAGGGGAGCGCAGGGCAGCGAAGAGAGGGAGGGAGAGAGATTGGAGAGGATGTTCACCTGTCTTAGAGGATGGAAGTGGATGGAGCTTCCTCCTGATTCTATTTCCCGTCACAAGGCCACAACCCTCCGGTTGAGGCATCGCTATGTCCGTCCTATCAGAAGCATTGAAATGGAGAGGCTCTGCGGCTCCAGCTTTTATATTCCTCTCCTATCGTAACTTATTTTTTTCTCTTCTCCGCTTCAATCCTTTCTACCTTGTTTTCACTTCGTCCCTCTCCTCCCCTCACACCTCTTTCCCTCCTCCCCTCCCCTCCTCTCCTCCCCTCTCCCCATTCTGTCTTTTGAAGGTTATACCCTGAGTCTTACTACGTCCGCTCCAGTATCCTGTTGATAGTCATCTCAGACATTCTAACAGGCTACATATTTGCCAGCCTTAGCCTGTAGCAGTGGGATGTTAATCCAGGGGTCCCATATGTAATTCCTAAACCTTCCCTATTTCATGCAGTCTAAAGGGGTATTGTTGAATAAATCATCATCATTGATTTAAAACATGCTAGTGAGGTCAAATAGCAGTATATTCAGTAACTCCCTGATTTTACAGAGAGATCTGAAAATATATTTTGTTTTATTTTTCGAATTGAGTCTGTTAGTTTGACTCTCTCCCTGGGTGCAGTAAAAACATAGCGTAGATGTTTATTGAATCATAATAGATCCTCTATAACTGAGTTATATTACCAGCATTTTTCTCCTGCAGTTTTCTTTATCAAAACATTTTGCTTTCAGATATCTGGACATGCTTTCCAGCCTGTATCGATTTGGGTATTATTCCATGTCCAAACTTTGTTTGAAACCCTAGAGTTGGCTTCTGCTATTGATCTAGGATAGGACACAGCATCAAATTGCTGTGTTTGTGATGTTGGCTAGAGGTTAAGAGATTTTGGGATTCCCCTTCAAATAAACCAACCACAGAATGTTGGACTGAGATCCAAGAAGACCAGGAGAAGAAGGAAACAAACAAATAATATTTTTAAGGGAAGTTTGTTGTGTTTGTTCAGAGGATTAGGTGTTGGAGATAAGAATGGACAAAATTGTAGTGACATTTCTCTCCCAGAACTTTACATTTAAATGAAATGTAATCATAGTTGTTGTTTTTTTGGTATATATTATTGGTGCTGGGTGCCCATTGGTCTGCACTATTGATGTATACAATGCAACATTGTTTATTTCTCTCTGTTCCTGTTGTTTTTCAGAAATATGCCTTAATGCAGTGTAAATTACTGGTTGCCACACTGCATATCAAGCATATCACGTTACCGATGTTGAGTTTGTTAATGGCAACATAACTGACCCTCTCTCTCTCTGTCTGTCTCTCTGTCTCTCTCTCCCCCCAGCTTCGTGCCCATGCGGTGAACATGAATGGTGAGCGGGTGGAGAGCCCCATAGACCTGTACATCTATGTCATAGACATGAACGACAACCGGCCTGAGTTCAAGAACCAGGTCTACAACGGCTCTGTGGATGAGGGCTCCAAGCCAGGTAAACACAGGAAGGAAGGGAGGGATAAAACACCACTTCTTTCTCACAAACATGGACGGAAGAAAGTTACTACATAAATCACACTGCAGAGAATAGTGAGTTTTAAAACAGTCTTTGTACATTCCTTTGCTATTCTGTGTGAGAACAATAGAGCCAAAGAGGATACCATTCAGGGCTTTTATGTTTTTTATTTTTTATAGATTAATTCTGCTTCACATTCCACTTGATGTAGCCCAGAGGCATTTATTCAGATGGAGGGCTTCTGTCCTGCAGTGTGTTCATTTAGCCAGCTATAGTGCTGGGCAGCATGGCCATAAAGCTGTGGATGGTGTGGCTGGAGAGGATATTGAGGATTAAATGTACCAAGCTGTTGCTGTAGCTCCACTGACTCATTTCATGTGTTCCCTCACGAGGGAGATGAGCTTTGTGTGTGTGTGTAAATGTGTTTGTGTGCATGTGTGTGTGAAAAATTGAGAAAAAGGCTGATGAGCCAGGTCTTATTGCACAGGTGGTGATCTGAAATCTGAAGAGGTTTCCAGGGGCTAGCTGTACTTTACTTTTCTCACTAATGCTCTCTTTCTTTCACTTTTTTCACTCTGAACTGATTTTGAAACAAACTCTCCCACACACACACACACACACACACACACACACACACATCCCCAAACCTCGGCGGTAGCATGCAGCCGAACAATAATCATTAAAAAAATAGTTTTGGAATCTAGAGCTCCAGTGGTTTCAGTGGGAAGCCAATTACAGAGTTGAATTAGTTTTCAAATTAAAGAGTCATTTAGGGCCCTAATCCTGTCAGGCACAGAGTAGGATGCCCGTAGAAAGGGTCCACATTAAGCCCTCTAAGAGCGGCGTTTAATAAAATTACCCAGGCGATGGGTGACACGGTGTGAGTCTCCATCTCTCCTCCCTCTTTTTCTCCAAAAAGGGAGACAGAGAGAGAAAAATGGGTGGAAGATTGATACTTTCCCTCGTTGGAACCAAACCAAACGCAAAGCCCCTTTCTGCCTGTCCTTTATCTCTCATTGTGTTCCTCTGGTCTTTCTTCCACTCCTTTGGAATCCTCCTTCTCTTTCCTCTTCCCCATTGACAAATGCTGCTTTGAAATGTAATGGAGTTTGAAATGGGGGCTGTGGTGTGAATTATCTCCGGACGGGGCCTGTCACTGGGATGATATCACTATCTCTGGTAATTAGAATTGGATGGAAACTACTGCTGGAGAGGAGAGGACAGAGAGAGAAAAGAGAAACAGAGACTGGGACAGAGAGAGAGAGAGAGAGAGAGAGAGAAGAGCGTAAAAAGGGATTGAGAGAGAGTGAGAGATCAGTGTGTGTGTGTGTGAACCAAGGTAAACAAAAAAATAAAAATAAAAATACACACCCGTTTGAAAAACTACAACTATACTGAAACTATTATATTTGACTCCAAAACAACATAAAACAAAAACCATCATGAATTATGTTCAATTTAGTACTTTTTTTTTTATGTTGGGGTTTTCAAGCTTTTTTTTTCTAATGGGGTTTTCAAGATTCTGAGTCTGGCGGGTCACATTGAGATTTACTTTACTTTAAAGGTATACTCAGCGAGATGACGTTGCCACGAGCAGCACCGCAAATATTGGTCGCGTTCCCCTGCTCAGACGTTGCATGCATCAACCAGAGGTTGCGTACAACGTCATCAACTGCGCAGTCGGGCACCAGATTGCTATAACATGTTGTCATGTTTCTCTGCTCAGACATTGCTGAAGCCTGACAGATCTTATACCACCTAGATAGGTATTATACAGTGCCTTGCAAAAGTATTCATCCCCCTTGGCGTTTTTCCTATTTTGTTGCGTTACAACCTGTAATTTAAATGGATTTTTATTTGGATTTCATGTAATGGACATACACAAAATAGCCCAAATTGGTGAAGTGAAATGAAAAGAATAACTTGTTTCGAAAACGTGCGCTTAAAAGTGCGGTTCCATGTGGTGAAGAAATGGTGACGCAAACAAAATTCATGCCGATAAACCTGTCACGCGTTATTAACGCATTAACTTTGACAGCCCTAATAAAAACACAAAACTATAATAACCTTGGTTTGAATGTGTTTGCATTTGTCTGTCCCAGTGTACAGTACGCCCGGACTGACTGTTGCCTCCTCTTCCTCAGGTACATTTGTGATGCACCTGGCAGCCTTTGATAATGATGACAACACCACGGCCAATGGGATGGTGCGCTACCGGATCCTCTCCCAGACGCCACACAGCCCCATCCCCAACATGTTCACCATCAACAGCGAGACCGGAGACATCATCACCGTGGCAGCAGGCCTCGACCGCGAGGTCAGTAACCCTGGTGGGATGTGTTCTCACTGAAAAGTAGAGAGTCTTCCTGGTCAGGTCAAAACAACTCCTGGCCCTCCACATAAGAAATGAGGATAATGTAATTAAATGAAGGTTCATTTCCCACAGTGTGTTTGTGTTGTGGTAATAGCAGTGCTGGAACTGCCTCCGGGAAAGACTTCTGCAACAGAATCAGGCGGTGTGTTGTTTGTAGGCTATTTACATTGTATTTTTCAACTCAACTCCATCTTTGGGTCTTAGGGTGTGTGCGGTTGTAGCCCATCTAGCATGTTCTTCATGGGTGTCTGTCACCACACGTCATGCGCTGCTCAGCGTTTTCCAAGCCGTCCCCCGGAGGTCACCTTGTTTATGGAGCTGTCACGTTATGACAACATCCTAACATCTTTATTTAAGTGACACGGATGTTCCTGTGACAACACCATCAACGCCCTAAAGGGAATCTCTCTGCTGCATCACCCTAGCCACCTGTCACTGCAGACAGACCTATTAACAACGCATCATGGAGCCTTCAGTTGTGTGTGTGTGTGTGTGTGTGTGTGTGTGTGTGTGAGAGAGAGAGATAGCACCCTTGACACCTGTCAAACACACAGGAAGGAAGAGACAGGCTGATGAGTTGGACATGGAAATAGAAAACATAGGAAGGGAGGGATGAGAGATAACAGAGTGATACAGAGAGGGAACAATATGGGAGATAGACAAGGAAGGAAGGGAGGGATGGATAGAAAATTAGAGAAATTGATGAAGACAGAGGAAACAGTTTAGCTTAACCGCTGTTGTTGTTCAATATCTATTTTATCTGAACACTGCCAATCCAACCTGATTCATTCCCAATGTTGGATTATAGCTAATAAACGCACGCACACACACACACACACACACACACACACACACACACACACACACACACACACACACACACACACACACACACACACACACACACACACACACACACACACACACACACACACACACACACACATACACACACACACACACACACACACACACACACAAACCCACACACAATCTTTCTGTTGGCGCACACCAATGTATGTACCTCAGAAGGTTTCCTCCATCACTCCCATAGAGAACAGATAAGAACGCCCTTAACCTTGCAGAAATCTGAGTGCATATATACATAAACATGAATAATTAACAGAACAGGAGGCTGACAGAGAGCGAATGAGAGAGTGGTACAGGCTTCGCTGTTACTCTAGCCCAGTTTTCAGAGTTCGGCTACAGTTCCATAAGGTCTCTCTACCTGCCTTTCCTCAAGAGAGTCCAGTTTAAAGGAGGTTTTCTCCAAGAAGCCAGATGTCTAAGTGTGCCCCCTCTCTGATCTATCACTTTCTCCCCTGACTCCTCTCCCCTACCACACATGCCTTTCAACACTTTCCCTTCTTCCTCACTCTTCCCATTCATCGTTATAGTCCTCTTATCCTCTCGCTTTCCTTCTTCTTCGTCTTTTTTTACCTGTACTCAGCTCATCCCAGCCTCTGTTCTCTTTTCTCATTCCCTTTGTTTCTTCATGGCCGAGGAACGGTAGACTCAATGACAGCAGCTCTGTAGAGAAGCAGCTAGTACAGTACAGGACAGTGTGGTGTGAAAGGGTGTAGTGTGGAGAGTAGTTAGTGATGTGTCGTGGTTTAGAGAGGTTGCGAGGTGCTCTACATAATTAGTGACTTGTCTAATTAGTAGGCCTGCTGTACACACTGTAGATCCTCACTGATGGGACTGGCGGGCCAGCTAGGGCTCCTAAACAAGATGTGTGTGTGTGTGTTTGTGTTCATGTGAGCGCACATCTGTGTGTGCATGTGTTGATGTGAATGTGTGTGTGGTTATGGGGGGTCGAGAGGCTGCTGAGCAGAGCTGAGCTGAGCTGTCTAATCCTCCTGATGTGGAGTCAAAGTCTAATTGGGATATTTACTCAGTAATTAGCATGTGAGGGAGACACTGTGAGTGTAATTGGGAATCCCAGGGAAGAGACACATTATCCTGACAGCTCCCAGGTCCCATCCCCCTTACCTGCCTGCCTGCCTGACTGCAGCCTGGGACAGGGGGAGAGAGGGAGGGACACACACACACAAACAAACTCAAACACACTTTTATAAAAACACATACAATCATATCTCTGTGAATAGTGCAGCATTCTAAGGTGAATCGGCTGGTTTCAGCACCATGGACAGCTCAGCAGAGCAGGACCATGGACAGCTCTTACATGGGCTGTTGTGTAAAGCTGTGACACGTTCAGCTTCTCTCAGCTGATACTTAACTCTCCACCATTCTGGAGCACATTTCCACACAAAATGGTTGCTATGCAGTGCCCAGTTGGGTACAATTCTAGGCTGCACATAGGAGAGCTGGTTGCCCCCAACGCAACACTTGAGGAAAGAAGAACATTACCCAATTTCAAAAAAACGGCAAAGCAACCGTGTGAAGTGTAGAGGGAGGAGGTAAGAAGATGGAGGGAACATTTCTCTGTGTTCCCCCAGCAAGGAGACTCTGTGCTGTTCTGTACAGACAGCTCCAAGAACACTTCCAGTGTTCCTTTTCACAGTGCCTGGGCTCCCATTAAGGTGAGTGATGGGGCCTGAGGTAGGGGCCAAGGTAGGGGAGGGAGAACAGGGGAGGGGACAGTCATGGGAGGGGATAAACGAGCCATGTTGCTTCTAATTTCGTCAGAGACATACCGGACCCACACTGGCAAAGCAGTTACCGGGCTAAATGTTTGTTGATGAGAGAACCACAGTGGGTGTAGAGGCAACCTAACGTCTGTGAGAGACAGACAAAATATGTGTTGTGTAAAATGGTTTATTATTTCTGCACAACCTAAAGAAGAGGATACATTGACCTCCTTGTATTCATTATGCAGTTTTGTATATTTGACCATTGAGTGCTTTGTTTCACTGTGTGTACGTTTGATCACTGGTTGCTCTTCTTAACTGTCTCTCTCTTCTCTCTGTGTGTTTGTCCTGTAGAAAGTGTCCCAGTACAGCATCATAGTCCAGGCCACGGACATGGAGGGCAACCTGAACTTTGGCCTGTCCAACACGGCCACCGCCATCATCTCTGTCACAGACATCAACGACAACCCACCGGAGCTCACCTCCAGAACCGTGAGTAGAGAGTAGGGCTGTTGCGATGACCGTATTACCGCCTCAACGGCGGTCATGAGACATGACCACAGTAAAATTCCACGTGACCGTTGAGTCACGGTAATCTCCTCTTATGCACTCTGGACATGTGTTGGTAGTATCCAACTTGCTAATGCCCTGGTACTCAAGGCTCAATTGTCCTTCTAACCATTCTGACATCAATGCAATAAAAAAATCCCCTCAGACACTTATCAACAAAACAGTATTGTGTTTTTAAAACTCACCTCACTTTGATTGATCAATTTGAAGAAAGAAGTTCAACAACAGGTTGAAACTGAGTGGAAAACATTATAATTGTGGGCATTGTTTCAAAGACTATCAACGAAATGGACATGCTTTCTAAGGTGATGATTAATTCAAAACACTGATATGCATATTAGACCTTATACATATGCATAAGCCTATATATGAGCCCAAGCCTGAAAAAGAAACGTAATTAAAATAATGATTGTGCTGTTCGTTATACAATACATAGCCTACCGCATATTACGCACCACAGAAAAACATTTTTAAAAAATGATTTAAGATGTCTTTAATTGGTCTAGCTTATATTACAAAATTAAACAAATTCTGGTCATCGCCTTTGAGTGTGGACTGTATTATTATGCATACTGGATGGACTGGTTCCCTTATGCTACACTCCAAAGTTTATATTCATGAGTCTGGGAGAGAACATATACAGTGAGGGAAAAAAGTATTTGATCCCCTGCTGATTTTGTACGTTTGCCCACTGACAAAGACATGATCAGTCTATAATTTTTATGGTAGGTTTATTTGAACAGTGAGAGACAGAATAACAACAACAAAATCCAGAAAAACACATGTCAAAAATGTTATAAATTGATTTCCATTTTAAAGAGGGAAATAAGTATTTGACCCCTCTGCAAAACATGACTTAGTACTTGGTGGGAATCACAGAGGTCAGACGTTTCTTGTAGTTGGCCACCAGGTTTGCACACATCTCAGGAGGGATTTTGTCCCACTCCTCTTTGCAGATCTTCTCCAAGTCATTAAGGTTTCGAGCCTGACATTTGGCAACTCGAACGTTCAGCTCCCTCCACAGATTTTCTATGGGATTAAGGTCTGGAGACTGGCTAGGCCACTCCAGGACCTTAATGTGCTTCTTCTTGAGCCACTCCTTTGTTGCCTTGGCCGTGTGTTTTGGGTCATTGTCATGCTGGAATACCCATCCACTACCCATTTTCAATGCCCTGGCTGAGGGAAGGAGGTTCTCACCCAAGATTTGACGGTACATGGCCCCGTCCATCGTCCCTTTGATGCGGTGAAGTTGTCCTGTCCCCTTAGCAGAAAAACACCCCCAAAGCATAATGTTTCCACCTCCATGTTTGACGGTGGGGGTGGTGTTCTTGGGGTCATAGGCAGCATTCCTCCTCCTCCAAACACAGCGAGTTGAGTTGATGCCAAAGAGCTCGATTTTGGTCTCATCTGACCACAACACTTTCACCCAGTTCTCCTCTGAATCATTCAGATGTTCATTGGCAAACTTCAGACGGGCCTGTATATGTGCTTTCTTGAGCAGGGGGACCTTGCGGGCGCTGCAGGATTTCAGTCCTTCACGGCGTAGTGTGTTACCAATTGTTTTCTTGGTGACTATGGTCCTAGCTGCCTTGAGATCACTGACAAGATCCTCCCGTGTAGTTCTGGGCTGATTCCTCACCGTTCTTTTGTGTTTCTTCCATTTGCGAATAATCGCACCAACTGTTATCACCTTCTCACCAAGCTGCTTGGCGATGGTCTTGTAGCCCATTCCAGCCTTGTGTAGGTCTACAATCTTGTCCCTGACATCCTTGGAGAGCTCTTTGGTCTTGGCCATGGTGGAGAGTTTGGAATCTGATTGATTAATTGCTTCTGTGGACAGGTGTCTTTTATACAGGTAACAAACTGAGATTAGGAGCACTACCTTTAAGAATGTGCTCCTATTCTCAGCTCGTTACCTGTATAAAAGACACCTGGGAACCAGATATTTTTCTGATTGAGAGGGGGTAAAATACTTATTTCCCTCATTAAAATGCAAATCAATTTATAACATTTTTGACATGCGTTTTTCTGGATTTCTTTGTTGTAATTCTGTTCTTTGTCAGTGGGCAAACGTACAAAATCAGCAGGGGATCAAATACTTTTTTCCCTCACTGTAGGCCTAGGCGATGCTATTGGTTCATTGATTGTGCAGGGCGGTTACAGAGTTAGCCTACAATAGTGAATTTGTATTTGATTTTGAATAGTAATAGGGCATTTTTTTAACAGGGTGTCACTTTAGGCTACCGTTAGCTACAGAATATCACACCACCGTGCGTTTCCATCTCCTCCCCTCTCTCCTTCATTCCATTCTCGAGCACACAGAGAGAGGGTCTGTCAACAGTTTAATTAAATATTTTTTGTTGTGAAAACATTTTACTATCGATGTTCCCGGACAAATTTCACATGGTTTCCCAAATGAATCATCAAACAGTGGTTGATGCATGGAGTGAAATACCGGAGTAGCCTAACCAAACGAACAGGCGGGAAAGCGGCCTCCCTTCGCTATTGGAGTGCATAGGTGGATGACATGTATTTTTTTCCACTGCCCCTGTTCCTGCCCATTTGATAACGGGCCATTCTAAATCAAAACGTATTCAACATATTAGTAAAGACAATATTAAATTGAGAATAGTCTGATGGGTGAAAATATGATCACTTGATGAGAGAACAGTGTGTGCAGCCTGAGGCAAGGAACAGAGCACAAGCTTTTTTGGTTACTTTCTCAAATCATCAATAGCCTATAGTCGCATCATGCAGCCCATATATATTTTGATTTCTAAGACATTCTAAGGTTTGTATTATTCACAACTAAAGTTGCCAAATAACTCTAAATCTAGCGTAGCCTATAGGACCTGTTTCAAATAATCACTTTTACGCTCAACATAGCCTTCATATGTGCACTCGCTCCGGAATGGGAAAAATATCCTTTCTATTTTATTCAGCTAAGTTCAATTATATTCTTCTTACTATAAAATCGTATAATATAAAATAATGAAGCGGGACTTATAAGCATATCTTGTCTGCTAAATTAACAAGCCTACAGCTTATGTCATACCGCATAGCCAGATAACATACAGTAAGCAGTTTGCATGACAATAACCGGCAGACAACATTTCATGACTGCCACAGCCCTAGTAGAGAGGGGAGAGGGGAGGAAGAGGGAGAGGGCAGGGGAAGATGGGGGAAGGTATGGGAGATGGAGGACTGGAAGACAGGGAGAAGGGTAGAAGATTAAAGATATGAGGCGAGAGGGAGAGGGGAAGGGGTGAAACACAGCCCTGGCGTTATCTCAGAGACAGCACACACACCTGACCTTAGTGAAATAAACGTCCTATCTTCAACTTTCATCACCCAGAAAACAACAACAAGCAGACTTAATGATGATTATAGTGGTGATGATCATTACCGTATATGAAAAAAGGTCATTCCTGGAGTCACAGAACCAAATCAAAGTGAAGAATGAAGTGTGTGACCAAACATTATGGAGACCAGCATACATTACTGCAGATGTATCCATACATCTTCTGGTCTTCCAGGGAATGTTGATTGTTATACAGTAGTTCCCCCAGCAGTGATGAGTATCTCTTGAACAAGCCTGCTGTCCACAAGTGTACGCACACACATATTTTTTACATTTACATTTGAGTCATTTAGCACAAAACTCTTATACAGAGTGACTTATAGTGGTCCCCTGTGGGATATTAAAAAATGTATGCACTCACTAACTGTAAGTAGCTCTGGATAAGAGCATCTGCTAAATGACTAATATGTAAAATGTCAAATGGATTCGAATCCACAACCCTGGCGTTGCGAGTACCATGCCCTGGAGGCACTATGCTGCCAGACATAGTAAATGTGTGGAAGGTTGCAGGGAGGGGAGAGGAAGGATGAGGTGGGCGGAAGCAGTGAGTAGAAGCAGTATTCCTGATAGTTGGTAAATGAGAAAACTCAGAGTGATTTGTTATCCGAATGGCTGGAATTGTTAGGATGGCTAAAAGTGTAAGGGAGGGATAGCTGAGAGTAAACAGCAAGGAAGGGGCTGTGGTTTCTACAGCGGTGTGTTAGACACAAAGTTATGTGCAAGCAATTAAGCAGGTTTTTTCCTACAGATCTACACAACCTACTACACATTTCTATAGAACATTTCTGAAATTAATTAAAAATAATAATAATAAGATGTCTTGATTGTGTATGTCTTCACACCCAAGAGTTAATACTTGGTGGAAGCACCTTTGGCAGCCATTACAGATGTGAATAATTTTGAATAATATTCTACCAACTTTGCACAACTCTTAGGACAATATATGTCCATTGGTTTTGTCAAAATTGCTCAAGTTCAGTCAATTTGGTTAGGAATCATTGAGTCAGTGCTGAGACCACTCAGGGACACTCAACACCTCTTGGAAAGCCATTCTGGTGTGTCTTTGGCATAACAATGTGTGATGATCCTGGCGCCGACGAAGATGGCGGCCTCGCGACTAGCTCTTAGGAAACTTTGCAGTATTTTGTTTTTTTAATGTATTATTTTTTACATTATTAGCTCAGAAAGTGTTTTGCATCATTACATACAGCCGGGAAAAACTATTGGATATCAGAGCGGCGGTAGCTCACCAGCATTACGACCAGGAATACGACTTTCCCGATGCAGATCCTTTGTTTGCTCTCCCCAGGGCAACTGAACTGATTCCAGCGGCTGACCCAAAACATCGCCAGCGGAGGAGAGGCACTCGGAGCGGCCTGCTGGTTCGACTTAGGAGGCGTGCACACCACCTATCACTTCCAAGTATTCTACTCGCTAATGTTCAATCTTTGGTTAACAACGTCAACGAACTACGGGCAAGGATTTCTTTCCAGAGAGACATGAAAGCCTGTAACATACTCTGTTTCACGGAAACATGGCTCTCTTGGGATATACTGTCGGAATCAGTCCAGCCAGATGGGTTCTCAGTTCATCGCGCAGACAGGAATAAATATCTCTCCGGGAAGCAGAAGGGCGGAGGTGTGTGTTTCATGATTAACGACTCATGGTGTAATTGTAGTAACATACAGGAACTCGAGTCCTTCTGTTCACCCGACCTAGAATATCTCACAATCAAATGGCGACCGTATTATCTCCCAAGATAATTTTCTTTGGTTATAGTCACGGCTTTGTATATCCCCCCCTCAAGCCGATACCACGACGGCCCTCAAATAACTTCACTGGACCTTATGCAAACTGGAAACCACATATCCTGAGGCTGCATGTCACGAACGTTGACTGATGACTTGTGGAACCAAGGCGCAGCGTGATAAGCGTACATTTTATTTAGTACACAACACACGAACAAAACAACAAAACGAACGATACGTGAAGTCCTTAGGTTACAACAACACAAACCTTTACTGAACAAGATCCCACAAACTAACTGGTGCCAACAGGCTGCCTAAGTATGGTCCCCAATCAGAGACAACGAGCTACAGCTGCCTCTGATTTGGGAACCACCCTGGCCAACATAGATCTAAACGATCTAGAACAAAAAACATAGAAAACTAAACATAGAAAAATCCACACCCTGGCTCAACATTTAAGAGTCCCCAGAGCCAGGGCGTGACAGTACCCCCCCCCCCCCCCCCAAAGGCGCGGACTGCGACCGCGCCACACAAACACAAGAGGGTAGGGGCCGGGTGGGCATTCCGCCTCGGAGGCGGATCCGGCTCCGGGCGTGACCACCACCTTTTCTCCACCTCCCCGTTGCGCCCCTGGTCTGGTCCCGCTGACTGGAGCTGGACCCGACGACGGTGGACCAAACCATACCGGCTCCGGACTGGAGCCGCTGGCCGGAGCTGGACTGGACACCGGTGGAGCGGATTGCTCTGGCTCCGGAGTGGATCCGCTGACTGGAGTTGGACCGGACCCCGGTGGAGCGGATTGCTCTGACTCCGGAGTGGAGCAGCTGACCGGTGCCGGACCAGGCACTGGTGGAACAGGCACGGGCCGTGCCGGACTGGACACACGCACCACTGGCTTGGCGCGGGGAGCAGGAACGGGCCAGAACGGGGCTTCCTTGTCTGTGTGGGTGATTGTTTGTAGTGAGCTGTGTGTAGCTCGGTTGAGCTACCCTGTGCCTGAGTTTTGTTGTCGCATGCTTGCGCAACTGTTTTCCGACGGAAATAAACTTTTTGGATGCGTATTACTCTCCTGCTTCTGACTCCTTCTATCACACGCATCACAGTCTGACCAATTGGAATCCACGCTTCAAGACTGTTTTGATCACACGGACTGGGATATGTTCCGGGTAGCTTCCGAAACTAATTTAGACGTAAACACTGAAACAGTGACTGAGTATACCAGGAAGTGTATAGGTGATGTTGTGCCCACTGTGACCATTAAAATCTACCCTAACCAAAAACCGTGGATAGAGGGCAGCATTCACGCAAATCTGAAAGCGCGAACCACCTCATTCAACCATGGCAAGGTGACGGGGAATATGGCAGAATACAAACCAAGTTTGCAGACGACACAACAGTAGTAGGTTTGATTACCAACAATGACGAGACCGCTTACAGACGTGTCCCCCTGCTTAAGCCAGTACATGTCCAGGCCCGTCTGAAGTTTGCTAGAGTGCATTTGGATGATCCAGAAGAGGATTGGGAGAATGTCATATGGTCAGATGAAACCAAAATAGAACTTTTTGGTAAAAACTCAATTCGTTGTGTTTGGAGGACAAAGAATGCTGAGTTGCATCCAAAGAACACCATACCTACTGTGAAGCATGGGGGTGGAAACATCATGCTTTGGGGCCGTTTTTCTGCAAAGGGACCAGGACGACTGATCCGTGTAAAGGATGCAAAAAAGTAATTTGCAAATAAATTCATAAAAAATCCTACAATGTGATTTTCTGGATTTTTTTCCATCATTTTGTCTGTCATAGTTGACGTGTACCTATGATGAACATTACAGGCCTCTATCATCTTTTTAAGTGGGAGAATTTGCACAATTGGTGGCTGACTAAATACTTTAATCCCCCACTGTATGTATATACAGTTGAGTTCGGAAGTTTACATACACTAAGGTTGGAGTCATTAAAACTCGTTTTTCAACCACTCCACAAATTTCTTGTTAACAAACTATAGTTTTGGCAAGTCGGTTAGGACATCTACTTTGTGCATGACACAAGTAATGTTTCCAATAATTGTTTACAGACAGATTATTTCACTTATAATTCCCTGTGTCACAATTCCAGTGGGTCAGAAGTTTACATACACTAAGTTGACTGTGACTTTAAACAGCTTAGGAAATTTCAGAAAATGATGTCATGGCTTTAGAAGCTTCTGATAGGCTAATTGACATAATTTGAGTCAATTGGAGGTGTACCTGTGGATGTATTTCAAGGCCTACCTTCAAACTCTGTGCCTCTTTGCTTGACATCATGGGAAACTCAAAAGAAATCAGCCAAGACCTCAGAAAGAAAATTGTAGACCTCCACAAGTCTGGTTCATCCTTGGGAGCAATTTACAAATGCCTGAAGGTACCACGTTCATCTGTACAAACAATAGTACGCAAGTATAAACACCATGGGACCACGCAGCCATCATACCGCTCAGGAAGGAGATGCTTTCTGTCTCCTAGAGATGAACATACTTTGGTGCAAAAAGTGCAAATCAATCCCAGAAACACAGCAAAGGACCTTGTAATGATGCTGGAGGAAACAGGTTCAAAGTATCTATATCCACAGTAAAACGAGTCCTATATCGACATAACCTGAAAGGCTGCTCAGCAAGGAAGAAGCCACTGCTCCAAAACCGCCATAAAAAAGCCAGACTACGGTTTGCAACTGCACATGGGTACAAAGATTGTACTTTTTGGAGAATTGTCCTCTGGTCTGATTAAACAAAAATAGAACTGTTTGGCCATAATGACCATCGTAATGTTTGGAGGAAAAAGGGGAAGGTTTGCAAGCCAAAGAACACCATCCCAACCGTGAAGCACGTGGGTGGCAGCATCATGCTGTGGGGATGCTTTGCTGCAGGAGGGACTGGTGCACTTCACAAAATAGATGGCATCATGAGGAAGGAAAATTATGTGGATATATTGAAGCAACATCTCAAGCCAACAGTCAGGAAGTTAAAGCTTGGTCGCAAATGGGTCTTCCAAATGGACAATGACCCCAAGCATACATCCAAAGTTGTGGCAAAATGGCTTAAGGACAACAAAGTCAAGGTACTGGAGTGGCCATCACAAAGCCCTGACCTCAATCCTATAGAACATTTGTGGGCAGAACTGAAAAAGCGTGTGCGAGCAAGGAGGCCTACAAACCTGATTCAGATACACCAGCTCTGTCAGGAGGAATTGGCCAAAATTCACCCAACTTACTGTGGGGTGCTTGTGGAAGGCTACCCGAAACATTTGACCCAAATTAAACAATTCAAAGGCAATGCTACCAAATACTAATTGAGTGTATGTAAACTTCTGACCCACTGGGAATGTGATGAAAGAAATAAAAGCTAAAATAAATTATTCTCTCTACTATTATTCTGACATTTCACATTATTAAAATAAAGTGGTGATCTTAACTGACCTAAAACAGGGAATTTTTACTAGGATTAATTGTCAGGAATTGTGAAAAACTAAGTTTAAATGTATTTGGCTAAGGTGTATGTAAACTTCCGACTTCAACTGTATTCTTAAATCCCATTCCTTACTAGTTTTGTTTGTATTGGGTTTATGTTGTGAAATTGTTAGATATTACTTGTTAGATATTACTTCACTGTCGGAGCTAGAAGCACAAGCATTTCGCTACACCCACTATAACATCTGCTAAACATGTATATTTTATTTTATTTTTATTTCACCTTTATTTAACCAGGTAAACCAGTTGAGAACAGGTTCTCATTTACAACTGCGACCTGGCCAAGATAAAGCAAAGCAGTGCAATAAAAACAACACAGAGTTACATATGGGGTAAAAAAACATAAAGTGAAAAATACAACAGAAAATATATATACAGTGTGTGCAAATGTAGCAAGTTATGGAGGTAAGGCAATAAATAGGCTATAGTGCAGAATAATTACAATAGTATTAACACTGGAATGCTAGATGTGCAAGAGATTATGTGCAAATAGAGATACTGGGGTGCAAAAGAGCAAAATAAATAACAATATAGGGATGAGGTAGTTGGGTGGGCTAATTTCAGATGGGCTGTGTACAGGTGCAGTGATCGGTAAGGTGCTCTGACAACTGATGCTTAAAGTTATTGAGGGAGATAAGAGTCTCCAGCTTCAGAGATTTTTGCAATTCGTTCCAGTCATTGGCAGCAGAGAACTGGAAGGAATGGCGGCCAAAGGAGGTGTTGGCTTTGGGAATGACCAGTGAGATATACCTGCTGGAGCGCAGACTACGGGTGGGTGCTGCTATGGTGACCAATGAGCTAAGATAAGGCGGGGATTTGCCTAGCAGTGATTTATAGATGGCCTGGAGCCTGTGGGTTTGACGACGAACATGTAGTGAGGACCAGCCAACAAGAGCGTACAGGTCACAGTGGTGGGTAGTGTATGGGGCTTTGGAGACAAAACGGATGGCACTGTGATAGACTACATCCAATTTGCTGAGTAGAGTGTTGGAGGCTATTTTGTAAATGACATCGCCGAAGTCAAGGATCGGTAGGATAGTCAGTTTTACGAGGGCATGTTTGGCAGCATGAGTGAAGGAGGCTTTGTTGCGAAATAGGAAGCCGATTCTAGATTTAACTTTGGATTGGAGATTCTTTATGTGAGTCTGGAAGTTGAGTTTACAGTCTAACCAGACACCTAGGTATTTGTAGTTGTCCACATACTCTAGGTCAGACCCGTCGAGAGTGGTGATTCTAGTCGGGTGGGCGGGTGCCAGCAGCGTTCGATTGAAAAGCATGCATTTAGTTTTACTAGTGTTTAAGAGCAGTTGGAGGCTACTGAAGGATTGTTGTATGGCATTGAAGCTCGTTTGGAGGTTTGTTAACACAGTGTCCAATGAAGGGCCAGATGTATACAAAATGGTGTCGTCTGCGTAGAGGTGGATCTGAGAGTCACCAGCAGCAAGAGCGACATCATTGATATACACGGAGAAAAGTGTCGGCCCAAGAATTGAACCCTGTGGCACCCCCATAGAGACTGCCATAGGTCCAGACAACAGGCCCTCCGATTTGACACACTGAACTCTATCTGAGAAGTAGTTGGTGAACCTGGCGAGGCAGTCATTTGAGAAACCAAGGCTATTTAGTCTGCCAATAAGAATGCGGTGGTTGACAGAGTCGAAAGCCTTGGCCAGGTCGATGAAGACGGCTGCACAGTACTGTCTATTATCAATCGCGGTTATAATATCGTTTATGACCTTGAGCGTGGCTGAAGTGCACCCGTGACCAGCTCGGAAACCGGATTGCATAGCGGAGAAGGTACGGTGGTATTCGAAATGGTCGGTGATCTGTTTGTTAACTTGGCTTTCAAATACTTTCGAAAGGCAGGGCAGGATGGATATAGGTCTGTAGCAGTTTGGATCTAGAGTGTCACCCCCTTTGAAGAGGGGGTTGACCGCGGCAGCTTTCCAATCTCTGGGGATCTCAGACGTTATGAAAGAGAGGTTGAACAGACTAGTAATAGGGGTTGCGACAATTTCGGCGGCTAGTTTTAGAAAGAAAGGGTCCAGATTGTCTAGCCCAGCTGATTTGTAGGGGTCCAGATTTTGCAGCGCTTTCAAAACATCAGCTGTCTGAATTTGTGTGAAGGAGAAGCGGGGGAGGCATGGGCAAGTTGCAGCAGAGGGTGCAGAGTTGGTGGCCGGGTTAGTGGTAGCCAGATGGAAAGCATGGCCAGCTGTAGCAAAATGCTTGTTGAAATTCTCGATTATTGTAGATTTATCGGTGGTGATAGTGTTTCCTAGCCTCAGTGCAGTGGGCAGCTGGGAGGAAGTGCTCTTATTCTCCATGGACTTTACAGTGTCCCAAAACTTTTTGGAGTTAGTGCTACAGGATGCAAATTTCTGTTTGAAAAAGTTAGCCTTTGCTTTCCTGACTGCTTGTGTATATTGGTTCCTAACTTCCCTGAAAAGTTGCATATCGCGGGGGCTATTTGATGCTAATGCTGTACGCCACAGGATGTTTTTGTGCTGGTCAAGGGCAGTCAAGTCTGAGGAGAACCAGGGGCTATATCGGTTCTTAGTTCTGTATTTTTGAATGGGGCATGTTTATTTAAGATTGAGAGGAAATTACTTTTAAGGAACAACCAGGCATCCTCTACTGACGGAATGAGATCTATATCCATCCAGGATACCTGGGCCAGGTCAATTAGGAAGGCATGCTCGCTAAAGTGTTTTAGGGAGCGTTTGACAGTGATGAGGGGTGGTCGTTTGACCGCGGACCCGTTACAGACGCAGGCAATAAGGCAGTGATCGCTGAGATCCTGGTTGAAGACAGCTGAGGTGTATTTAGAGGGTATGTTAGTCAGGATGATATCTATGAGGGTACCCATGTTTACGGATTTAGGGTTGTACCTGGTAGGTTCGTTGATAATTTGCGTGAGGTTGAGGGCATCTAGCTTGGATTGTAGGATGGCTGGGGTATTAAGCATATCCCAATTTAGGTCACCAAGCAGTACAAACTCTGAGGATAAATGGGGGGCAATCATTTGATTTGATTTATATTGTCTCACTGAAAAATGTAACTATATCCCAGGGTTAGGTGTCAGAAGACTGAGGCGGCTTTTCCTTTAACCTTTTACCTGCGTTTTGCTCCTATCATATTTATTTTGATCCTGACAAACTCCCCAGCCCCTGCCGATGACAAGCATACCCATAACATGATGCTGGTACCACATGATGCTATCACATTGAACATGTGGAGTAAGTTGTGTCAATTGGTAGCAAATGAATCAAATTTAAAGACCAGGTAGCAGATAATGGACCTTATTATATATTTATGTAGTCAGCTAGAAAGAAATAGCCACAAATCCATTCAAAAATGGAGGGAGAGGATAGCTAGCTATAGCAGTCTAACGTTATCTGCTGCCTCTTCAACAAGACTGTGACCACATTGGTCCTAAGATAAACATTTCTACTTTCCCATGGAGCAAAATCCACAATCCACCCCTCCAAAGAAAGGCTGGCTCTGGGGCTTCTCTGAAATGCCACCCAATCCGCGATCTGATCAATGGCTGAAGTGTCACATTTTAGTTTAGCCCATACTCTGCAGGCCATATAGAAAACTCTCCGGGAGCCACAGAATGGCCAAATTAAATCTAATCTAATCAAATCTTATTTGAAGTTAAATGCTTACTTACAAGCCCTTAACCAACAATTAATTTTTTAAAGATTTTTTATTTTAAAAAGTGTTAAGTAAAAAAGATTAAAGCAAATAACTAAAGAGCAGCAGTAAAATAAAATAACAGTAGGGAGGCTATATACAGGGGGGGTACCGGTGCAGAGTCAATGTGCAGGGGCACCGGCTAGTCGAGGTAATTGAGGTAATATGTACATGTGGGTAGAGTTAATGTGACAATGCATAAATAATAAACAGAGTAGCAGCAGCGTAACATAGTAAAAGAGGGGGGGGGGAGTGTAAATAGTCCGGGTAGCAATGATTAGCTGTTTAGGAGTCTTATGGCTTGGGGGTAGAAGCTGTTGAGAAGCCTTTTGGACCTAGACTTGGCGCTCCGGTACTGCCTGCCGTGTGGTAGCAGAGAGAACAGTCTATGACTAGGGTGGCTGGAGTCTTTGACAATTTTGAGGGCCTTCCTCTGACACCGCCTGGTATAGAGGTCCTGGATGGCAGGAAGCTTGGCCCCAGTGTTGTACTGGGCCGTACGCACTACCCTCTGTAGTGCCTTGCGGTCGGAGGCAGAGCAGTTGCCATACCAGGCGGTGATGCCACCAGTCAGGATGCTCTCGATGGTGCAGCTGTATAACTTTTTGAGGATCTGAGGACCCATGCCAAATCTTTTCAGTCTCCTGAGGGGGAATAGGCTTTGTCGTGCCCTCTTCACGACTGACTTGGTGTGTTTGGACCATGATAGTTTGTTGGTGATGTGGACACAAAGGAACTTGAAGCGCTCAACCTGTTCCACTACAGCCCCGTCGATGAGAATGGGGGCGTGCTCAGTCCTCTTTTTTTTCCTGTAGTCCACAATCATCTCCTTTGTCTTGATCACGTTGAGGGAGAGGTTGTTATCCTGGCACCACACGGCCAGGTCTCAGACCTCCTCCCTATAGGCTGTCTCATCGTTGTCGGTGATCAGGCCTACCACTGTTGTGTCGTCAGCAAACTTAATGTTGGTGTTGGAGTCGTGCCTGGCCATGCAGTCATGGGTGAACAGGGAGTACAGGAGGGGACTGAGCACGCATCCCTGAGGGACCCCCGTGTTGAGGATCAGCGTGGCAGATGTGTTGTTACCTACCCTTACCATCTGGGGGCGGCCCGTCAGGAAGTCCAGGATCCAGTTGCAGAGGGAGGTGTTTAGTCCCAGGATCCTTAGCTTAGTGATAAGCTTTGAGGGCACTATGGTGTTGAACGCTGAGCTGTAGTCAATGAACAGCATTCTCACGAGGTGTTCCTCTTGTCCAGGTGGGAAAGGGCAGTGTGGAGTGCAATAAAGATTGCATCATCTGTGAATCTGTTGGGGCGGTATGCAAATTTTAGTGGGTCTAGGGTTTCTGGGATAATGGTGTTGATGTGAGCCATGACCAGCCTTTCAAAGCACTTCATGGCTACAGATGTGAGTGCTATGGGTTGGTAGTCATTTAGGCAGATTATCTTAGTGTCCTTGGGCACAGGGACTATGGTGGTCTGCTTGAAACATGTTGGTATGACAGACTCAGTCAGGGACATGTTGAAAATGTCAGTGAAGACACTTGCCAGTTGGTCAGCACATGCTCGGAGTACACGTCCTGGTAATCTGTCTGAAATGTTGACCTGCTTAAAAGTCTTACCGCAACGCCCCCCACAAACACCTTGAAAACTACTATTTTCCATAGGCTATCTGTACTATCTATGACAGCATCAGCGGTTAGCTACCAACAGCTGGTAGACATGTTTACATTTGGTTAGTTTTACCAGTGTTATTTAGATGTGGTAGCTCTATAGCTAGCTAACGTTAGCTTAGAGGTAGCAAGCTAGCTCTTTCACTTACTCAATTCACTTCCATGCCAGTGATAATGTTCGGTCTCTGCTGGTGCTGCTGGCTGTTTTAGAAGACACATTAATAGTAGGGACAGCATCCACTTTGAGAAGCAACTTCTTGCTGAACCCCTCCTTCCATTGTTGATAGCCGTGGAAGTTTTCAGGGATGAAATGTGCCCCGCAGATTGACGAGTAGACGGCAAATTTGCCCGCCTCATTCTCACAAATGTATTCCACTATTTACAGTTTTTCATTCACCGTGTGATGCTAACCGCAGAGCGTTGTGGGATTCTTACTTACGTTAGAGCTCATTTGGAGAAAACCTCAAACCCAACTTTTAGAACAACATTACAATATTTAAAAAAAATGGATTTAAAAGTTTGTAATTTGGGAATGTTATCTCGGGATGCTCTAAGTTATTATTATTATTATTATTATTACATGTGTTTCTGGCACTGAGAAATAGGTGCTACACTCCCTTTAAGGCAGCAAAATGTGAAGACTGTGCAAGGGTGTGTAGACTTTCACTAGCGGCTGTACGGAGATGAGTCGACTTGGCATCCGGGTCCTGGGTATGTGTGTTTGCATGACATGCACCACACAGTGCAGGTGGTAGGAGTTGGTACAGGGCCATATCTCCCTGTGTGACTGCCAACAGCAGGCTACACTTCTAAAACACACCGTTATACCCCTCACACCCCATCAGCTAGAGAAGGTGGGGCAAGAATGAGGAGAGAAAGAGATGATTTAGCACTGATCTAAAATTGTTGCTACATTTTGGGACAGGCTCTTGTGCAGGTGTATTCATGATGTATGTGTGTGTGTGAGTGTATGTGTGTATTTGTGTGTGTATTTCATTAACCCTGTGTCAGTCATTAAGGCAAGCTGAGCCTCCGGTGGCCCAGGGGCGATCTGAGCTGATTAATTCAGCTGTTTATCAGAGCTCCAGTGCAAAAGGAAACAGCTTATGCAGGTGGAGCGCCTCATGGCACAATCATTAGGAGAGCGCTGAGAGGTGAGGAAAAAGGGGAGGGAGGAACAAACGACAATTAGAGAGACAGAAAGAGAGAGAGCAGGGAAGACAGGGATATAGGAAAGGTAAGAGACAGAAATGAGAGGAAAGAAAAGGACATCAGCAAAGACAGTTTATTATGATGCTTCACATATAATATATGTATATCCGACTGTACAGTATATTTTGAGGTTATGTGGATGTCTTGTCAGCATGACTTTTTGCATGTGTGTTTTCCCATCTGCAGCTTCTCCAGTTGTGAGTAGATGGGTGTCTTGGGGAGCTGAGGTGCTTAATACAGCAGCAGCAGTATCATTTTCAAGGTGGATGTTATCATAGGAGTTAGCATTAGCATGCACCCTGGGGGCCAATAAGATCCTTATGATGGTGAGTTAGCAGATTCGCTAAGCATGTGTCATACGTAGAGCTCATCAGTGATATGCTGCTCCACAGCCACACAGCAGGGGCAAGCACAGAGAGAGGTATGGAGCAGGAAGAGAGGAGAAGGTTGTGGCCTGCAAGGGAGAGAGTGAGTAGATGGGGATAGGGTGGAGGAGAGAACGAAATGATAGAAGGTGGTGGGTTGAAGGAGAAGAGAGTGAGGAGACTAAAATTAAACCTGACAAACATTTTAATGGCAGAAATGGGCCTTCCAACAGTCACCTGTTCATTCATTTCACCACGTCCTTACGCCACTGACCATCAATGCACATTCCCTAAATTTTTTATAATTAGTCTGACTGTCTGGCTCTTAGCTGTCAAAATTTATGAAATCTTAATTTGTACAAATATTCCAGAATTGGATCTGTTATGATATCTATTGTCAACTAAGGAGCTACAGTATTATAAATGATGTACTATTCTAGCTTCCATATCCATAAGGAGAACACACACAGTCAAGACCACTGTAAATCAGACCCCTTTTTTACTAAATTAGGATTCTACAGTTGCGGTAACCAATGTAGTTAGTAGTTTGTAACAGATGGCGTCTCATCCACTGTATTTGTGTTGTGTTTAAGTGCATTTCAATCACCCAACACAAATGGGGGGTAGCTAAATAAATGCTGTGGCGGATATTGATGATGATCACCCTTGTTATTTTGCAAAGTGGAGGTCTTGGATTCACGATGAGCTGAGCACTTTTTACAAGCTCCCTCCATAAATCATCCAGTTCACCAGTGGGCTACATAAATGCCATTTTGTGGACAACGAAGGCCATTAAGCAAATATTTCGTGTTTGCAGTAAACCCAATAAATCTATGAAAGCGTCCCAGAAATAGAAAGTTGGGAGAATTTCTCTTTAATGTTACAGATTAAGATTTCATCAGGCCTATCAGAGGCTGGCCCATTTTTCAAGGCGGCAAGGCAGGCAGTGGGTGGGGTGTTTATGTGTTTCAAAGTGGATGTGTTCATCTGTTTGTGTGATTATCTTTGTGTGTGAGAGAGGATGTGTGTGTGTTTTGGTTTGTACTTTTGCCTGTGTGTTTAAGAAAAAAGTAGATGTGTGTGCGTGCATGTGAGTGTGTGTGTGTGTGTGTGTGTACCCCGTGTTCAGTAGTGAGGAATAATCCCAGCCAGTAGGAAACACCAGCTTGGCCAGGATCCTTTTCTCCTCTCTCATCCTGACATCACCTGGGCTCCATGATGAAGCTCTCTGTCACCACCTCTGCCCCTCTCCAACTGCCCCCCCCCCCCTCTCTCCTCTCCTCTCCCCTGCCTCCCCCTCTCCCCTTCCCCCTACCACCCCCTCTCTCCTCTCGTCTGCCTCCCCCTCTACCTCCTCCTCCACACTGCCAAGAATGTGACGGCAGGATGAAGACAGAGTCTTGTGCCCTATTACTTTGACTGTGTGACTATTCCACTGTTCTTTCTGTTATTCACTGTAAGTGACCTAGAACACCTTATAATGGCACCACTCTAAGTACAGACCCACTGGGCACAGAAGTCAGTTCAAGGTCTATTTGTATTTACATTTGGTTGAGTTCTCAACTAATGTGAATTCAACTTGAAATCAACAAAACAAATCACAGTGAAATTGGACTTCCCTTACGTTGATGACTTTCCACATTGATTCAACAAATTATTTTGTTGAAATTACATGGAAACAACGTTGATTCAACCAGTTTTTGCCCCGTGGGGACCCTTGTTCTGTAGATTCTATAGCAGCCTTTGAGTTTGTAAGTGTGGTTATATATGGCCCTACATGTCCCTAAATGTCCCTATTACAGAAAAAACGTTCCTCAAATCAGCATGGAGAATACCCTGGCCTAGCCGACAGCAACGTCAAAACAGACTTAGTGAAGAGTGTAAACACACACACACACCCCACACAGACACACATACACATGCTGCCTCTTTCTCCAATCCTAGCAGACCAAAAGGACCACCCCAGAACCCTCTTTTTCCTGAAGAATGTCATTGGTTCTCTAGACGACCATCTTGCTTCCTAATCTCACTGTGTTTGTGTGCTGGGTCACAGTGTGTCTCAGTGTGTCTCTGTGGGGGGCAAATGTTATTGTGTACGGTCTATGCAGAGAGAAGGTTTCCTAAGCCTGTAGGGCAGGGATCATCAACTAGATTCAGCCACGGGACGATTTTTTCTTGAGCGGATGGTCGGGGCTGGAACATAATTACAAATCATTTGTAGACTGCAAATTGACGGCAAGAAGCCCAAACAGATATAATATTTGACTAAAATATAATAATTTCAAACCTTATTTATATCTGTATACTATCACATACAGTATATGTCGATATTATGCGTGGTAATACTTTCCCAAAATGTAAATCACTTGGAGCTGATTTGCTGGTGTTTTTACAGTCTTTTATATCCAACAATTAAAATTACAATTATTATTATTTGCTCCGAAAACTGGGGTGGATAAAATCACACGCGGGCCAAATTCGTTCCGCGGGCCGCCAGTTGAGGAACCCTGCTGTAGAGACTGTTAAGCTGTGATCAGTTCACAACCATAACAGACAGACTGACTCCTCTGCTGTTTGGCCTTATCAGGACAAAACACATGTGTTTCTGCAGGACATCTAAAACCCACTCAGAGACACACAGAGGCACAAACACATGCACACTGCTGCTTAAGCCCTCCCAAAAGCAGGCCTTTTCTCTCCCTCCATCAGTCTCTCAGAAGAGCAGGAAGATGGGGAGGACAATAAGAACATTATTCAAAACAAGCCAAAACATGGAGGCAGAGGACAGAATGGGTGTTTAGCTTGTTTAATGCACCGGAGTAGTGTTTGTGGAGTGACGAGATAATTAAGCCATTTACACAAAGAAGAAGGAGGAGAAGACTTCTGCTCACTCCTCTTATCTCTCTCTCCCTCTTTCTTTCCCCTCCCAGTTTTCAGGGGAGGTCCCAGAGAACCGGGTCAATGTTGTGGTTGCCAACCTGACCGTGATTGACCGGGACCAGCCGCACTCGCCCAACTGGAATGCTGTGTACAGGATAATCAGCGGAGACCCAATAGGTCACTTCACCATCATCACCGACCCACACACCAACGACGGCATGGTTACCGTCGAGAAGGTAAGGCCCTGTGAGCAATCAAAAACAATGGTACATGCTCTCAGACAGAAAATGCTGTGGAGAGTTTTGTCTATAGCAGATTAGTTCAAAGCTGTTCCACAGAGATTTACATGTAGGAAAGTAACAGAAAAAAGCACCCAATTGTGTTTGACCTTTGCTCTGAAAAACATTTCATATTGAATGGGCAGGTAGTGCTAAAATAGTGAAGAATTCAAAGTCAATCAGCAACTATGAAAGCTAGCGAAAATCTGGTGAAAACTGATATTCTCCAGGTCTCACCTAGACCTACTTATGAAATCTATTTCAAAAACACACTTCTTCACCAAGCCTACAGAAAGGTCAAGGTTGAGTGAGGACTGTTGTTGTCAGGTCTATAGCGTATGATATTTATTTTATTAACCATATGACATGTCCTTGTGATGTTGATGTAGCACATACAGTTATCCCATTAATCTGTGTGTTGCATGTCAGATCTATAAGTCAGTGTGTGTCCGCCCCAGGCTGTACTCTACATATAGGCTGAGGGGGGCAGCTAAGGACAAAACACAATGGGAGCTTTGACTTTGAAACCCCCTAGCTAAATCTAAATGAGGGATAGGGTAGCAGGCCGGCAGGTCCTTCACAAGCACATGGGCGCGCACGTATGCACAAACACTCACACAAACACAAACACACACACTGTGAACGCACATACACACACTGTGAGTACACACACACACACACACACAGACACACAGACACACACACACACGCACACACACATACAGTGGGGAAAATAAATATTTAGTCAGCCAACAATTGTGCAAGTTCTCCCACTTAAAAAGATGAGAGAGGTCTGTAATTTTCATCATAGGTACACGTCAACTATGACAGACAAAATGAGAAAAAAAATTCCAGAAAATCACATTGTAGGATTTTTTATGAATTTATTTGCAAATTATGGTGGAAAATAAGTATTTGGTCAATAACAAAAGTTTCTCAATACTTTGTTATATACCCTTTGTTGGCAATGACACAGGTCAAACGTTTTCTGTAAGTCTTCACAAGGTTTTCACACACTGTTGCTGGTATTTTGGCCCATTCCTCCATGCAGATCTCCTCTAGAGCAGTGATGTTTTGGGGCTGTCGCTGGGCAACACGGACTTTCAACTCCCTCCAAAGATTTTCTATGGGGTTGAGATCTGGAGACTGGCTAGGCCACTCCAGGACCTTGAAATGCTTCTTACGAAGCCACTTCTTCGTTGCCCGGGCGGTGTGTTTGGGATCATTGTCATGCTGAAACACCCAGCCACGTTTCATCTTCAATGCCCTTGCTGATGGAAGGAGGTTTTCACTCAAAATCTCACGATACATGGCCCCATTCATTCTTTCCTTTACACAGATCAGTCGTCCTGGTCCCTTTGCAGAAAAACAGCCCCAAAGCATGATGTTTCCACCCCCATGCTTCACAGTAGGTATGGTGTTCTTTGGGTGCAACTCAGCATTCTTTGTCCTCCAAACATGACGAGTAGAGTTTTTACCAAAAAGTTCTATTTTGGTTTCATCTGACCATATGACATTCTCCCAATCTCTTCTGGATCATCCAAATGCACTCTAGCAAACTTTGTTACTTTGGTCCCAGCTCTCTGCAGGTCATTCATTAGGTCCCCCCGTGTGGTTCTGGGATTTTTGCTCACCGTTCTTGTGATCATTTTGACCCCACGGGGTGAGATCTTGCGTGGAGCCCCAGATCGAGGGAGATTATCAGTGGTCTTGTATGTCTTCCATTTCCTAATAATTGCTCCCACAGTTGATTTCTTCAAACCAAGCTGCTTACCTATTGCAGATTCAGTCTTCCCAGCCTGGTGCAGGTCTACAATTTTGTTTCTGGTGTCCTTTGACAGCTCTTTGGTCTTGGCCATAGTGGAGTTTGGAGTGTGACTGTTTGAGGTTGTGGACAGGTGTCTTTTATACTGATAACAAGTTCAAACAGGTGCCATTAATACAGGTAACAAGTGGAGGACAGAGGAGCCTCTTAAAAAAGAAGTTACAGGTCTGTGAGAGCCAGAAATCTTGCTTGTTTGTAGGTGACCAAATACTTATTTTCCACCATAATTTGCAAATAAATTCATAAAAAATCCTACAATGTGATTTTTTGGATTTTTTTTTCTCAGTTTGTCTGTCATAGTTGACCTGTACCTATGATGAAAATTACAGACCTCTCTCATCTTTTTAAGTGGGAGAACTTGCACAATTGGTGGCTGACTAAATACTTTTTTCCCCCACTGTATATAATGGCTACTAAGACCATTGCAGCAAATTAGATATTGATTTCTCAATTACAATCGCAGTGGTGTTTATGCACTTATAATGTTCTAGTTACTGTGGTGGATGGATACAACAACACAGCCGTGTCTTGTAATCCTATCCGATTACAGTTTTAGGAACAGCTGTGTGTGTGTGTGTGTGTGAGTGTGAGAGTGTGTGTGTGCCTGTGTGTGTGTGTGTGTGTGTGTGTGTGTGTGTGTGTGTGTGTGTGTGTGTGTGTGTACAGGTATATATAGCGTGCATATTTGACTAGTTTATTGATGAGCTGCCGTTGCCGAGCCAGTTGTATTCCTCTGTCTGCTCCTCTGTCTGTGTGACTCTTAGAATTTAGGAATGGCATTAACACCTCTCTATTTCTCTCAGCACCTCAAGCATTGGCATTTTGCTTCTCTTTATTGTCTCTAGATGACTGGCTTTTACACTGAATAAAAATGCAACATGTAAAGTGTTGGTCCCATGTTTCATGAGCTGAACTAAAAGATCCCAGAAATATTCCATACACACAAAAAGTTTATTTCTCTCAAACTGTGGGCACAAATTTGTTTACATCCCTATTAGTGAGCATTTCTCATTTGCCAAGATAATCCATCAACCTGACAGGTGTGGCATATCAAGAAGCTGATTTAACAGCATGATCATTACACAGGTGCATCTTGTGCTGGGGACAATAAAAGGCAACTCTACAATGTGCAGTTTTGTCACACAATGCCACAGATGACTCAAGTTTTGAGGGAGCGTGCAATTGGCATGCTGACTGCAAGAATGTCCACCAGGGCTTTTGCAAGAGAATTGAATGTTAATTTCTCTACCATAAGCTGCCTCCGGTGAGGCCGGTTGGCAGTACGTCCAACCGGCCTCACAATCGCAGACCATGTGTAACCACGCCAGCCCAGGACCTCCACATCCGGCTTCTTCACCTGCGCGATCGTTTGAGGCCAGCCACCCGGTCAGCTGATGAAACTGTGGGTTTGGACAACCGAATAATTTCTGCAGAAACTGTCTCAGGGAAGCTCATCTGCATGCTTGTCGTCCTCACCAGCGTCTTGACCTGACTGCAGTTCGGCATCGTAACCGATTACAGTGGGCAAATGCTCACCTTCGATGGCCACTGGCATGCTGGAGAAGTGTGCTCTTCACGGATGAATCCCGGTATGGTGTCGTGTGGGTGAGCTGTTTGCTGATGTCAACGTTGTGAACAGAGTGCCCCATGGTGGCGGTGGGGTTATGGTATGGGCAGGCATAAGCTACAGTCAACGAACACAATTGCATTTTATCGATGGCAATTTCAATGCACAGAGATACCGTGACGAGATACTGAGGCCCATTGTTGTGCCATTCATCCGCCGCCATCACCTCATGTTTCAGCATGATAATTGCAAGGATCTGTACACAATTCCTGGAAGCTGAACATGTCTCAGTTCTTCCTTGGTCAGCATACTCACCAGATGTCACCCATTGAGCATGTTTGGGATGCTCTGGATCAACGTGTACGACAGCGTGTTCCAGTTGCCGCCAATATCCAGCAACTTAACACAGCCATTGAAGAGCTGTGGTACAACATTCCACAGGCCACAATCATCAGCCTGATCAACTATATGCGAAGAAGATGTGTCGTGCTGCATGAGGCAAATGGTGGTCACACCAGATACTGACTGGTTTTCTGATCCACGGCCCTACCTTTCTTTTAAGGTATCTGTGACCAACAGATGCATATCTGTATTCCCAGTCATGTGAAATCCATAGATTAGAGCCTAATGTATTTATTTCAATTGACTGATGTTCTTATATGAACGGTAACTCAGTAAAATCGTTGAAATTGTTGCACGTTGCGTTTATATTTTTGTTCAGTGTAGAGTCCTTTTCCTCTATACTCACTCCCTGATGTAGAATTGAGCAGGCAGGCGGGCGGGCAGCCGTAAGCTGCCATAGCAACCCCAGGGAGGTTATCAGGAAATCATAAATTAAGAGCCAGGAGCAGCGCGAGGAATAGACAGTCTCATCAAGTAAACAGGAAGGCTTTGAGTCTCTCTGGGGAGCGGAGCTGGAATAGCTACCGATTCTAATCGGTTTCACATCAGACAACCTGGAACGCATAGGTAGCAGGGAAACATCACAGAGCCACATTTGAATTCTTGTGGTATGTGTTTACTGAGGAGGCCTCTCTGGCTGCTAGTGGAGGCACATCAGCAGAATACACTGACATCTCTCACATGTTTACTGAGATGGCCCACCAGGGACCATCACTGCTCTGTAAACAAGGACTGAGGTTTTAACCTGCACATGTCACACGTGTAGAGAACTCTCTGGGGAACCAATAAGAACATAAGAAATCTTGGATTAAAACAGAGGCACCACACAAACACATACAGACAAACATACACACACATGCACCTGTATGCACACACACAAACACTAGTTTGCCTTTAATAAGTAATTAGGATATGTAAATTCAAGAAGCTTGTGATGAACACAGGAAATGATAGGGGCGACTACACACCAGAGACAAGAAAGGAGAGGAGGCAGGGTATATTATATTAGGAGGAGGAGAGGGAGGGAGGGAGGGAGGGAGGGAGGGAAGGAAGGGGGAGGGAGGTGAGGAGAAGGGGGAGCAGGGGAAGGGAAGCGCTAGGAGGAGAGGGGATGAAGAGCAGAGTTAGGAAGGAGAAGAGGAAAGAGAGGGATGGAGGGGGGGGGGGATGTAGTGAGTGATGGATCACAGGAAGGAGGTGGAGGCCAGGTTATTGACCTTTAACCCCCTCGCTCTGCTCTCCTCCCATATGGTGTGTGTGTATGTTAGAGAGCCTGCAGGTACACCAGACCTCCCTGTGCACTGAATACCACTGGCTATGGATCAAAGAGTTCCGATTACTCCCACTGGTTCACTCCACACAGACACACACACACATAGACAGAAGGGCACATCAACACCAGCCACCTCTTCTTATTAACATTACACACACATACCCCACCATGGCATCTGTCAGATGAAATCCCCTCGTCACCCTGGATGCTTGATTATGAATGCTTTTTATATCTCCGCCCGTCGTGTCCGTTAGCTGCTAACACTAAGGCGAGGCAACACACAGATGTGCTCCAAATCATTACTGTCACCATCAAACACAGCAGACACCAGCCCCTGGGCGCTAATCATCAACCGGGTAGCTAACTGTAATCAGACCGAGCATCACGCTACACCCAACATATTTGTTTGTGTATTTCTGGTTATTTGAACCCGTGTTTGTGTTGTCTTCATTAAGCCAGCCCAGAGCTTTCGCTCGGTTTTAGGGTCACAGGGCAGATCGCCCGTGTAGGTGGCTGGAGCTAGCCGACACACACATACACACATACACACACACACACACATACACACATGCACACAGTGAGGGGAGTTTACCCAGCGTGAACTGAACAGGGAGTGCCAGCCACGACAGCAGCCAGTCCATGAATTTTTTAAGGCCTGCCTAACCCACTCAGTGTTAGCAGGGTAACTACAGGTAGGGGTGCAGAAGTCCCTCTAAGTTTAACGGTAACGCTGTTCCAATTCATCCTGGCTATCGCGGAGCTAGCGCTGCTCAGCACCAGGACTCAGCTCTCTCTCTCTCTCTCTCTCTCTCTCTCTCTCTCTCTCTCTCTCTCTCTCTCTCTCTCTCTCTCTGTGTGTTTAACGTCTGCAGGTGGAGGATAGAGGCACTGAGGAACAGGAGGAGAATGTTTAAGTGTTCTGGGGATGGGTGGGGGTACATAGCACCGTGTGTTTCATCCCTCTGTTGTTATTTCTCTCCTGTATATATTTCTTCTCACCATAGTGCAGGGTTTGTTTCTTTCTTTCCTGCTTTCCTGCTTTCCTGCTTTCTTTCTTCCGGTTTATTCGACCCTTCCTAGTATTCTCTCTCTCTCTCTCTCTCTCTCTCTCTCTCTCTCTCTCTCTCTCTCTCTCTCTCTCTCTCTCTCTCTCTCTCTCTCTCTCTCTCTCTGCCTTCTCATTTATCATGTCTTTTTTTGGTATCTTTCTTCCTTTTTCCCTACAGCTTCGCCTTTTTCTCCTTTTCTCTATTAGACTTCTTCTGTGTCACTCGTGTGATTGCTATTACCATTTGATGGAGTATGAGATGACTAATTGTAACCTAATTATCTCCCCCTCCCCCTCTCCTCCTCCCCAGCCGGTGGACTTTGAGCAAAACAGGGCCTTCATGCTGACAGTGGTGGTCAACAACCAGGCCCAGCTGGCCAGTGGGATTCAGTCGTCCCTCCAGTCCACATCTGGGGTCACCATCTCCGTGGTAGACATCAACGAACCGCCCTACTTCCCTTCTAACCCCAAGTCCATCCGCTTTGAGGAGGGCGTCCCAGCTGGCACCTCTCTGACCACCTTCTCAGCCAGCGACCCTGACCGCTTCATGCAGCAGAGCATCAGGTACTGGACACACACATTTACACACATACAGACACACACACATTTACACACACAGACACACACACATTTACACACACACAGACACACACACATTTACATACACACAGACACACCCATTTACACACACACAGACACACACATTTACACACGCACAGACACACACACATTTACACACACACAGACACACACACATTTACACACACACAGACACACACATTTACACACACACATTCACGCATGCACGCACACACGCACACACACACACACACTCTCTCTCTCTCTCTCACAACCTTCAGCGACTCTGACCGCTTCATGTAACAGAGCATTAGGTACAGTGGGGAACTATGCAAACAAACTGTCTCCTCTCTCTCTCTTAAGATTTTTATGTAAACACACTTAGTTAAGAGCTGCCCTTCCCCCTGTATAAACTAGCAGTAGTGGCATAGTGGCCAGGTGCCATGTTAGGGCTTATTCAGACTGAAGAGTTGAAGCAAATAAAAATGTGTACACAAACTTTTCTATTTACTTTAGCAATGGTATGTCACATTCCAAGAGAGAGTTCGGGGGCTTGGCGACGTGATGTGACGTTCTACCTCAATAGCTCAAGTTTACTGTAAATATCACAGTAGCCTCTAGCCAGTAAGCATGCAAACTATTCAAACTAGCTAACGTTATGCAAGCAACTTTTCATCTACCTTATTACAGTATTGATTAATGCAACAAAACCATATTACACTCTTGAATAATGTAACAATTCGCAAGCATGTTCAGATATTTAAAGGTTGATTTTCTCGTCCATACACACATTAATTTAGCTGCAAGACAATTACACAAGTGGCACTACTGCTAGCTAGCTAGCTAGCTACAGTGAGGGAAAAAAGTATTTGATCCCCTGCTGATTTTGTACGTTTGACCACTGACAAAGAAATTATCAGTCTATAATTTTAATGGTAGGTTTATTTGAACAGTGAGACACAGAATAACAACAAAAAAATCCGGAAAAACGCATGTCAAAAATGTTATAAATTGATTTGCATTTTAATGAGGGAAATAAGTATTTGACCCCTATGCAAAACATGACTTAGTACTTGGTGGCAAAACCCTTGTTGGCAATCACAGAGGTCAGACGTTTTTGTAGTTGGCCACCAGGTTTGCACACATCTCAGGAGGGATTTTGTCCCACTCCTCTTTGCAGATCTTCTCCAAGTCATTAAGGTTTTGAGGCTGACGTTTGGCAACTCGAACCTTCAGCTCCCTCTACAGATTTTCTATGGAATTAAGGTCTGGAGACTGGCTAGGCCACTCCAGGACCTTAATGTGCTTCTTCTTGAGCCACTCCTTTATTGACTTGGCCGTGTGTTTTGGGTCATTGTCATGCTGGAATACCCATCCACGACCCATTTTCAATGCCCTGGCTGAGGGAAGGAGGTTCTCACCCAAGATTTGACGGTACATGGCCCTGTCCATTGTCCCTTTGATGCGGTGAAGTTGTCCTGTCCCCTAAGCAGAAAAACACCCCCAAAGCATAATGTTTCCACCTCCATGTTTGACGGTGGGGATGGTGTTCTTGGGGTCATAGGCAGCATTCCTCCTCCTCCAAACACGGCGAGTTGAGTTGATGCCAAAGACCTCGATTTTGGTCTCATCTGACCACAACACTTTCACCCAGTTCTCCTCTGAATCATTCAGATGTTCATTGGCAAACTTCAGACGGGCCTGTATATGTGCTTTCTTGAGCAGGGGGACCTTGCGGGCGCTGCAGGATTTCAGTCCTTCACGGCGTAGTGTGTTACCAATTGTTTTCTTGGTGACTATGGTCCCAGCTGCCTTGAGATCATTGACAAGATCCTCCCGTGTAGTTCTGGGCTGATTCCTCACCGTTCTCATGATCATTGCAACTCCACGAGTTGAGATCTTGCATGGAGCCCCAGGCCGAGGGAGATTGACAGTTCTTTTGTGTTTCTTCCATTTACGAATAATCACACCAACTGTTGTCACCTTCTCACCAAGCTGCTTGGCGATGGTCTTGTAGCCCATTCCAGCCTTGTGTAGTTCTACAATCTTGTCCCTGACATCCTTGGAGAGCTCTTTGGTCTTGGCTATGGTGGAGAGTTTGGAATCTGATTGATTGATTGCTTCTGTGGACAGGTGTCTTTTATACAGGTAACAAGCTGAGATTAGGAGCACTCCCTTTAAGAGTGTGCTCCTAATCTCATCTTGTTACCTGTATAAAAGACACCTGGGAGCCAGAAATCTTTCTGATTGAGGGGGGGTCAAATACATTTTTGACATGTGTTTTTCTGGATTTTGTTGTTGTCACGATCGTTAGACGGAGTAGACCAAGGCGCAGCGTGATGAGCGAACATACTTCTTTATTTGATGAATACACGAACAAACAAAACAACAAACAATGACGTGACGTCCTAGGTTAACAACCAACACGGAACAAACCAAACGGAACAAGATCCCACAACTATTGTGGGAAAACAGCCTGTATAAATATGGCTCCCAATCAGAGACAACCAGCAACAGCTGACACTCGTTGCCTCTGATTGGGAACCACTCTGGCCAACACAGAAATACAAAACTAGAATCCCGACATAGAAACACAACACATAAAATATACACACCCTGGCTCAACATATAGAGTCCCAGAGCCAGGGTGTGACAGTACCCCCCCCTAAAGGCGCGGACTGCGACCGCGCCTCAACATAGACCAAACAGGGGAGGGCTGGGTGGGCATTCCTCCTCGGAGGCGGTTCCGGCTCCGGGCTCGCCCACCACCCTCCAATAATCCCCCCGTAGCGCCCCTGGTCCGGTCTGGCCCCGCTGGCTGGAGCTGGACTGGACATCGTAGGAGCGGATTGCTTAAGCTCCGGTGTGGAGCAGCTGACCGGTACCTGACGATGCGCACTCCTGGCTTGGTGCGTGGAGCAGGAACGGGCCGGACCGGGCTGACGATGCGCACCCCTGGCTTGGTGCGTGGAGCAGGAACGGGCCGGACCGGGCTGACGATGCGCACCCCTGGCTTGGTGCGTGGAGCAGGAACGGGCCGGACCGGGCTGACGATGCGCACCCCTGGCTTGGTGCGTGGAGCAGGAACGGGCCGGGCCGGGCTGACGATGCGCACCCCTGGCTTGGTGCGTGGAGCAGGAACGGGCCGGACCGGGCTGACGATGCGCACCCCTGGCTTGGTGCGTGGAGCAGGAACAGGCCGGGCCGGGCTGGCGACGCACACCGTAGGCTTGGTGCGAAGGGCAGGAACAGGCCGGGCCGGGCTGGCGACGTGCACCGTAGGCTTGGTGCGAGGGGCAGGAACAGGCCGGGCCGGGCTGGCGACGCACACCGTAGGCTTGGTGCGATGGGCAGGAACAGGCCGGGCCGGGCTGGCGACGCGCACCGTAGGCTTGGTGCGAGGGGCAGGAACAGGCCGGGCCGTGCTGGCGACGCGCACCGTAGGCTTGGTGCGAGGAGCAGGAACAGGCCGGGCCGGGCTGACGATGCGCACCCCTGGCTTGGTGCGTGGAGCTGGAACGGGCCGGACCGGGCTGACGACTCGCACCCCTGGCTTGGTGCGTGGAGCAGGAACAGGCTGGGCCGGGCTGGCGACGCACACCGTAGGCTTGGTGCGAGTGGCAGGAACAGGCCGGGCCGGGCTGGCGACGCACACCGTAGGCTTGGTGCGAGTGGCAGGAACAGGCCGGACCGGGCTGGCGATGCGCACCGTAGGCTTGGTGCGAGGAGCAGGAATAGGCCGGGCCGGGCTGGCGACGCGCACCGTAGGCTTGGTGCGAGGGGCAGGAACAGGCCGGGCCGGGCTGGCGACGCGCACCGTAGGCTTGGTGCGAGTGGCAGGAACGGGCCTTACCGGGCTGACGACTCGCACCGTAGGCTTGGTGCGAGGAGCAGGAACAGGCCGGGCCGGGCTGGCGATGCGCACCGTAGGCTTGGTGCGAGGAGCAGGAACAGGCCGGGCCGGGCTGGCGACGCGAACCGTAGGCTTGGTGCGAGGAACAGGAACAGGCCGGACCGTACTGGAAACACACACCACTGGCCTTAAACGGGGTTCAGGAACGGGCCGGACCGGACTGGCAATACACCTCAGTACCTCTCGCCGTGCCTCTACAACTTCCTTCCCTCCTCTCACCAATGGCTCCCGTAACCCGGTGGCCTTCTCTCCTCGTCTCCCATTTCGCCCTGTGGCAGCCTCCTGCTGCCCAGTCGCCCATGCCGTGTGCCCCCCCCCCTAAAAAAATTCTGGGGTTGCCTCTCGTCCGTCCGACGACGACACTGTTGACGCCGTTGCTCCTCTCTCGCCAGGGCCTTAATCTTAGCCCATGGCCCTTTGCCCCCGAGCATGTCCTCCCAGGACCACGATTTGCCCACCTGGGCCAACCTCTCCAGCTCCTTTCCCGGCGCTTCCTCCCATGTCCAGGCCGCCTGCTCCTGGACACGCTGCTTGGTCCTGGTATGGTGGGATCTTCTGTCACGATCGTTAGACGGAGTAGACCAAGGCGCAGCGTGATGAGCGAACATACTTCTTTATTTGATGAATACACGAACAAACAAAACAACAAACGATGACGTGACGTCCTAGGTTCACACCCTGGCTCAACATATAGAGTCCCAGAGCCAGGGTGTGACAGTTGTTGTTTTCTGTCTCTCACTGTTCAAATAAACCTACCATTAATATTATAGACTGATCATTTCTTTGTCAGTGGGCAAACTTACAAAATCAGCAGGGGATCAAATACCTTTTTCCCTCACTGTAGCTAACGTTAACTAACAACATTTGCTTCATCAAGTAGCTAAATTAACATAGCAAGAATGAACGTTTACCTCTCTCAGACTAATATAAAAGTACAGTAATGTTATCATACAGTGTCAGTCATCACAGAGCTCGGTAGCTAGCAATCTAAACAAAATATCTGCATCCTCCTCACAGGCTACTACTAGCTACTGCATTCAGCTAACTAACTTAGTTAGTTCGCTGAATGCTAACGTCAGCCAACGTTAGCTGAACCATAGTTAGATTGCTTTTCGGCCTACATAGCATATTGAAGTTACCTTAGAACAGGGTTCCCCTACTGGCGGCCTGTGCTGGTTTTATTTGGCCTCCCAAGTTTTCTGGATAAAAATAATATATATATTTTAATTTTGGAAATCTGTTCCCAAGTTATACCACGCATAATAGAGAGACATGTGATCGTATACAAATGTAAGCAAGGTTTGAGAAATGATTATGTTTTAGTCAAATATACTGAACAAAATATAAACGCAACATGCAACAATTTCAACGATTTTACGAGTTACAGTTCATATAAGGAAATCAGTCAATTGAAATAAATTCATTAAGCCCTAATCTATGGATTTCACATGACTGGCAATACAGATATGCATCTGTTAGTCACAGATACCTTTAAAAAAAGGTAGGGGGGTGGATCAGAAAACCAATCCGTATCTGGTGTGACCACCATTTGCCTCATGCAGCACGACACATCTCCTCCGCATAGAGTTGATCAGGCTGTTGATTGTGGGCTTTGGAATGTTGTCCCACTCCTCTTCAATGGCTGTGCGAAGTTGCTGGATATTGGCGGGAACTGTAACACGCTGTCATACACGTCGATCCAGAGCATCCCAAACATGCTCAATGGATAACATGTCTGGTGAGTATGCATGCCATGGAAGAACTGGGAAATGTTCAGCACCCAGGAATTGTGTATGAGGTAATGGTGGCGGATGAATGGCACGACAATGGGCCTCAGGATCTAATCACAGTATCTCTGTGCATTCAAATTGCCATCGCTAAAATGCAATTGTGTTCGTTTTCCATAGCTTATGCCTACACATACCATAACCCCATCGCCACCGTTGGGCACTCTGTTCAAACGTTGACATCAGCAAACCGCTCGCCCACATGACGCCATACAAGTGTTCAGTGGTTGTGAGGCCTGTTGGACGTACTGCCAAATTTTCTAAAACTATGTTGGAGGCGTCTTATGGGAGAGAAATTAACATTAATTTCTCTGGCAACAGCTCTGGTGGACATTCCTGCAGTAAGCATGCCAATTGCACACTCCCTCAAAAGTTTTTTAAAGTGGCCTTTTATTGTCCTCAGCACAAGGTGTAATGATCATGCTCTTTAATCAGCTTCTTGATATGCCACATCTGTCAGGTGGATGGATTATCTTGGCAAAGGAGAAATGCTCACTGACAGGGATGTAAACAAATGTGTGCATAAAATTTGAGAGGAATAAGCTTTTTGTGCGTATGGAATATTTCTGGGATCTTTTATTTCAGCTCATGAAACATGGGACTAACACTTTACATGTTAAATTTATATTTTTGTTCAGTGTATATCTGGGCTTCTTGCGGTCAATTTACAGTCTACTAATTATTTGTAACTATGTTCTGGCCCCCGACCATCCGCTCAAGAAAAAATCGGCCTGCGTCTGAATCTAGTTGATGATCCCTGCCTTAGAACAAACCATGCTTTATTTAATCAATATCATGCAAATCAGTACATGAAAAAACACATTGCGACTGAAGAAGTTGAGTTTCTGCTTGCGTTTTCCACTTGCTTTGCATTTAAATAAATTCTGGTATTCTTAGATTCCCTTAAAACAATGGCGCCAATTTCTGGCTTTTACTGCAATTTAGGTTAAAACTCAATAAAACAAGTCTCTAATATAAGGAAAATGCCTATTGATTTCATCTCTTTCAAAACCATTACGATTTTTACTGTAGGAGCATTTGGCTCAATGAGACAATTCTGTTTACACCCGACGGCTCTGAGGGGGTGTGACTCTTGAGGACGGCTCTCCTGCGACTTCCGGCTGTAGCGGTCAAGATGTGACCAGTTTGCAAGTTTACATTACAGTAAAAGGTCTAGCCAAGGGTATTTTCTCAAGATATGTAGGCAATCTCTCGTAGTGAGAATAGGGCCTTACATGCATGGCTCCAAAAAATTGAGAGCGAGAGAGAGAGAGTGGGAGGATGAAAGTGAAATGGGGGCCATGGTTCTTGGCAGTGTCCATCTCTCAGCAGTCCAGTCTGCCAGCGCTCGGCGCCAGCACAGGGCACTGCGTAAGGAGGGCACGAGGGTTAATGGGGAGCACTGCCCCCTGGGTAACCAGAGCCATGAGTATTCTAAAGGTATAGATAGGACACACACACACAGCACCTGGCCCCAGCTCGCAGCAGTCTGTAGACCTGCAGTGTTCTCAGGGCTCTCACACGGTTGGCTGTGAATCTAAACCAACCTGTAAAGGCTGCCTGTGGAGCACAGCAGTGTCTTCACTTCCTCAATGTCAGCTGATTTATGACATGATTATGTTGATTATGATTCTTTCATACATACATGCACGCACATACACTCATTCACTCACACGTGTGCAGTGGTGGAAAAAGTACCCAATTGTCATTCTTGATTAAAAGTAAAGATACCTTAAAAGAAAATGACTAAAAGTAAAAGTGAAAGTCACCCAGTAAAATACTACTTGAGTAAAAGTATTTGGTTTTAAATATACTTAAAGTGGCAATCAGCAGTAGAAGCAATAACAAAGTGGGCTCCCCAACCCTGGTTCGGTAAAAAGCTGAGGGATGGAGCTAGAGAAATGGAACCACTCTCAAATTCATAAACAGAGCTATGGATGCAAAGACTGACCATCAATGATATCAAAATGATAGTTTTAACCATATTTTGAGGCTATATTGTGTTTGTTTACATTTTCTTTGTTTACAAACATTGGAGTAAAACAAGCTTATATTTGGGGATCTGATGGGGTACGATAGTTAAACTAAGCTCATGAGGCATTTATAAGTTATATTCTTCAAGAATCAATGGGTACATATCATTCATTTATACGTCCAAAAATGGATGTAGCAACTACTGATTGCCCCTTTAAGTATCAAAAGGAAAAGGAAAAGGATAAATCATTTCAAATTCCTTATATTAAGCAAACAAGACGCACCATTTTCTTGTTTTTTTTAAATTTACAGATAGCCAGGGGAAACACTCCAACACTTAAACATCATTTACAAACGAAGCATGTGTGTCCGCTAGATCAGAGGCAGTGGGGATGACCAAGGATGTTCTCTTGATAAGTGTGTGAATTGGACCCTTGTCCTGTCCTGCTAAGCATTCCAAATGTAACAAGTACTTTTGGGTTTCAGGGAAAATGTATGGAGTAAAACATATGTAGTGAAGTCAAAGTAAAAGTTCCCCCCAAAAACTACTTAAGTAGTACTTTAAAGTATTTTTACTTAAGTACTTTACACCACTGCCAGTGTAAATGTATGAGGTGTGTCTGTATGTTTTCTCCCTGGCTGGGTCAGTGTGGTGACTATGTGGATGGCTGTGTCTATGAGAAGGCCAGCTGGAAGCAGGTCATGTGACTATGACATCATCACCCAGGCCATCACCCCCCCAAACCCCACATTCATCATGTACCCTTTTCCTCTCTCTCTCTCTCTCTCTCTCTCTCTCTCTCTCTCTCTCTCTCTCTCTCTCTCTCACTCTCTCTCGCTCTCTCTCGCTCTCTCTCTCTCTGGGGCAAAGATCTAAACAAATTTGCCAGTTAATTTCACTGCAAATTAGAGTAAATTATAATTATAATTTAGGAAGACGCCAAAGTCACCAGCTGGGCTCTCTATCTTGCTGCAGCTCTCTCTCTCTCTCTCTCTCTCTCTCTCTGTCTCTCTCTCTTTGCCTTCTCTCTCTCTCTCCCCCTCCCCCTTTTCCCTCTCTCTCTCCCGAACCTTTTCCTTACACCAGTTTTAGTCCGCAGTACATCTTGGAGATAAGTTTGGGTAGCTGAGGCACACCAGGTTCTGTCATGGCCTGCTTCACACATTCACACTCTCTCTCTCCCTTTCTCTTTCTCTTTCTCTCCCTCTTTTCCTCTCTCTACACCCCTCTCTCTCGCTCTCTCTCTCTCTCTCTCTCCATCTCTCTTTCTCACTCTCTCACACACACATACACACACACACAAACACACACTGATACACAATCTCACCACCACAGTAAATTCTCCTGGACATCCAGTGTTTTGCCGTAGCCCATGCCTGGCACCTTAACAAACTATTGGGACAGTTTGCCCACATCAGCCTCCAATGTGGTTTCATCTGGGAGGTCCCAAGTGGGTCAGTTGGTAGAGCATGGTGCTTGCAACGCCAGGGTTGTGGGTTTGATTCCCACAGGGGACCAGTACGAAAATGTATGCACTCTGAATAAGCGCGTCTGCTAAATAATTTAAATCTGTTTTGAAGTCCTATAGAGTGAGAGGCATGAAAGGCATCAGGCTTGGATCATGCAGGGAAACTAATCAACTTGGATTCTTATTTCTTAAAGGAAATGTAATCATACATAATAAATGTGTGCGAAGTCACGCCAATCAACCAAACCATGTATTATCTTGTTTGTAGTCAGCCATTACACTCCATCCTCACAATCAGACACAGGGGAACAGAAACCAGACACAGTTTTGATGGGGGTTTTATTTGTAGTTTTTTGTTTTATTATCAGTTGAAGCTTTTGATCGGAAACCCCTCTTCTTAAGTAGCCAGTGAGCAGAGTTTGTGTGTATTGACTAGCTAGCAATTTTTCACGACTGATTTTTGGTGACTGGTTTTAGGCACAACTCCCTTTGTATGTGTAACTATGAAGAAAATAAAAATGTATGCACTCACTAACTCTGTAAGTCGCTCTGGATAAGAGCGTCTGCTAAATGACTAAAATGTGAATGTAACTACTGCCAGGTTCAAAGGTCAGAGATCTCTCTATGTGACTGAGGGAGATCAGAAAAAAATAATGTGAGTGTAGGAAAGAGGAAGGGAGCTGCTGAGTAAATAGAAAGAGAAGGGAAAAGGTAATGAACAAGATAGAAGGGAAAAAGAAGAGTGAGAGTGAGAGAAGGAAAAGCAGGGTCCGGGGAGGTTTGGAGAGTTGAGAGGGGGGAGGGGGGAGGGTTGGAGGTCAGGGCCAGAACTTGACAATTTTTCTTCAGACTAATGACAGGCAGTGAGTTCTAGGGGGAGGTTGAGGCCAGGGCCAGGGTATGGGGGAATGGAGGAGGAAATAGGGGGTGGCTTGGAGGGAGGAATCGGGCATCACCTGTCAGAGCCAGACTAGCGAGGCGAGGTGTGGGATTAGAGATGCACCCATAAATTATTACCCAGACTGCTCTGCATGGGCTGGAGGAAGGCTAGGAGGACATGTATTTTTGATTATCAAGGACAGGCTTTGAAAAATAAAATGTATTCCTATACCACTACTATCGCTAACCCCAACAGACTTCATGTTGTATATACATAGAGAGACTGATCAAAGTAGTATGAAGACAATGGAATTATACAACTGAATAGTAAGACTTAATATAACTTGTACTTCTCCTTGGTGTCTTTTAAAGCACCAGAGCTAACAATGACTGTCAGTTCCAGACAATATAGAAGCAATAAGAACCAAAGAAATTGAATTATAAAACTGACTCCTACCAACCAACCTTTTCCCCTAGGTTTTGATATCAGCAATGAAATCATAGAACTGACTCTGGCCAACCAAGCCAGATTATTGTTACTAGAAAAGCGCTTTCCTCCCATCGTGTACTGTTAGGTTAGTTGGAGAAGGCAGCAGTAGTCTGTGTTGTCCTGGTGATGGTTCTTTCACACACTGAAACACTCATCAGCTGTTGTATTTGGGTCTTGTTGAATGTGTATGTTTTTTAGTGTGCAAATCATGTGGGATCATAAAAGGTTGGGGGTGGGTGACTGCAATCCATTGGGTAGATTTAGCTCTGCGCCAGTTTGGAACGTATCAATGTCTGTCACTGCGGTAGCCCAAACATCCCAACAGAAACAGGAAGTGACACTTCATTAGCTGACTGCCATGGGGACTGCCAATCACGCAGGCAGTGTGATTGGTTCACAGTGTGGCATGATAATAATGCGGTCACTATAGGTACGACGAACCAAAAGCCAGCATGGCTTTCCCTTAGAGACATCCTCCTTTAGAGCTTTAGAGCTGACAGTCAAATTAAATCCCAGTTGAAAATCTGACATTCAAACTATAAATTAATTAAGAGGAAGTGATGTTTAACACAAACCGCCGAGATTGAGATCTACACTCAGGACCCACTGAGGTGCCCTTAATGTGCCTGATTGATTTAAAGAAAATGTCTAATTACACACCCAATCGTCTCTTCAATGCGGCGGAAATTGGCTTGTGCTGGAGTGCTATTATGCACTTAATAAACTTGATCTAAGTTATATTTTAACTGTGTTAGGCACTGTTTGGGGGATTTAATTAAAGAGTAATGTTCGAGCGTCTGGCTCTGGGGAACAGACCTTTGTGTAATGTATTTTATCATCACAGACCTCTAACTTTTAATGTTACCAGATAAGGGAGGGAGAGAGGGATGAGAGAGGAGAGGACCATAATGGAGGTGAGGGGCGAAAGCGTGTGTCTCTTTTCCCGACTCTAGCTCTTTATTTCTCTCTTTCCTGCTCACCCACTCCAGCCTCAGCTTCTTCCTCTCCTTCTCAGGTGTGACTGCCCTCCACTGGAGACCCAGAGTACAACCTGGACCTGCCTCCACAGAAAGAAAGAGACAGAGACCTAGAGAGAGAAGAAACCATAGATAAAAAGAGCAAGACTGATGGATACATACATATACAGACTGTAACAAGGTTATTTAATGTTCATGAATGTAGCATTTTACCTAATGAAACCCATAGCAGGTGGTGAGAGAGAGAGAGAGAGAGAGAGAGAGAGAGAGAGAGAGAGAGAGAGAGAGAGAGAGAGAGAGAGAGAGAGAGAGATCTATAACGCCAAACATCTTACATCAGATTCCATGGACAGCAAGCTTCAGCAGCTTCCGAATAAAGTTAGCTACTGTCTTTCCCCCTTCTCCTCTCCCTCTCCCTCTCTCTTTTATCCCTGCCCCCCTCTGTGCAGGCCACGCTCCCTCCCCAGTGGTTATTTCCCAGGCTGCCAGTTCCAGTCTGCGGGTAGCTGCCTTCCGCGCTGACCACTAGGCAGTGTGGGAATGTTATCCCTCTCATCCCATTCCTAAAGCCGTGTAGAGCCTGGGATACAGCCCACTAGCCTGCTGGAAAAATCCCCCCTTCTTCTCCACAGGGGAGAGAAGATTACTCCCTCCATCCCTCTCTTTCCATCACTCCATCCCTACAGTTAGGCCTTCTCTCCAGCCCACTTACCGTAGTGCAGGCCTACGGGAACATGGTATACATGGTTAGAAATCCTGATGGAGAGGGTATGGGTATTAGGCATGGAGGCCTGTTTGCAGGTGTTAATGTGTTCTCTACATCAGCAGTGAGCAGATGAGGAAAGGAAAGTATGAGATGAATACTGAAATATAGAGGGATAAGAGGCTCAAGGAATGTGGGAATATGAAGATATGGTGAGAGAGAGAGAGCATGGAGAACCCAGGCAGATAACCACACAGGGATTTTTTTGGGTAAATCCTGGAGATATCCTTATTCTTCTCTCTCCTATCTTGGAATAACATCTTCAGCTGCTCCCCTATCCTAATAACCCTCCCCCCCCCCCCCCCCCCCCCCCCCCCCCCCACCCTCCCCCCCCCACAAATGGATGGGAAGTTGATAAAGGATTAAACTGTGTGTGTGTAACTGGCATTCAACTGAACATCACATTTGAAAGTGATGTCCATTCCATTGATTTAGTCTACATTTGTTAACCGCTGTGTTAACCTGCTACCTTCCTCCTCCTCACATCATTTCTTTGAACCTGTTAGTCTAACCCCATCTCCTCTCCTCCTCCCCCTGTCTGTCCAGGTATTCTAAGTTGGCCGACCCAGCTGACTGGCTGTCCATCAACAACACCAACGGTCAGATCATCACCACGGCAACTCTGGACAGAGAGTCCATCTACGTCAAAAACAACATTTATGAAGCCACCTTCCTCGCAGTTGACAACGGTGAGAGCCATTGTGTGCGTGTGTGGCAGAAAAAGAGAAAGACTGAGAGAAAGAAGAGAGGAGGTGAAGAGGATAGAGGTGGGCCCAGTGGGGTTGAGACCAGCCTAAAGCTAGACTCCTGGTTATAGAGAGCTAGTGCTGTATCGACCTGTTCTCCTTTCTTCCCTCGCTTCACCTCTCCTCCTCTCTTTCTTTCTCCTCTGCCCATCCACTGCAATGAGTGTGGCACATCCAGCTTGTTCTGCCACCCAGTTGAAGCTTGAGCTTAACCTAGCACAAACTCAATCACAGCAAACAAACAACTCTGCTTTTTTCTCAGGCGGAAGCAAACAGAATGCTTTTCCCCTCCCAAAGTGCCTTATCAGTGACGTGCAGTGCATTGGTGTGTTTACCTAAAGTTGGGATGGCTTTGAAGAATGATTGACATTGCCTGTGCATGTGTGTGTGCGTGTGTGATTGGCGTGTTTCCAGTGATTGACAATGTCAGAGACCGTGATGTGTAACTTCCTGTGTTGTTTTCTGCAGCGGGGGTAAGAAGGGTCCCAGCTAGCACATAACGTTCTGAGAACCATATGCTTCTTAGAGCTTGGTGAGAGCATGGTTGTCCTATGGTTATTTTGCATACAACCTTCCCACAACGTTCTGGGAATAGTGCAGGATACTCAGCTAGCACATTGCGTTCTGAGAACCATATGTTTCTTAGGTGGGAATTTCAGTACTTCAGCATAACGTTTCCTACAGGTTTCCTCATTGTTCTATTTAAAGTCATGTTGTCAGAACGTTAGAGAACATTAAGAAACAACATTCTTCTGTGGGAATTTCAGTACTTCAGCTTAACGTTTTCTACAGGTTTCCTCATCGTTCTATTTAAAGTAATGTTCTCAGAACATTAAGAACCCTTTCCATAACAAGCACAAGAATACATTAGGTAACATTCAAACAACGATCTAAGAATTTTATTTAAGAACATATACATTCCATTCTCAGCATCAACACAACTCTCTCTATCCTCTTTCTTGTTAAGTGTGTTCAGGTGTGTCACCTTTATTTAACCAGGTAAGCCAGTTGAGAACAAGTTCTCATTTACAACTGCGACCTGGCCAAGATAAAGCAAAGCAGTGCGATAAAAACAACACAGAGTTACATATGGGGTAAAACAAACATAAAGTCAAAAATACAACAGAAAATATATATACAGTGTGTGCAAATGTAGCAAGTTATGGAGGTAAGGCAATAAATAGGCCATAGTGCAAAATAATTACAATTAGTATTAACACTGGAATGATAGATGTGCAAGAGATGATGTGCAAATAGAGATACTGGTGTGCAAATGAGAAAAATAAATTACAATATAGGGATGAGGTTGTTGGGTGGGCTAATTTCAGATGTGCAGTGATCGGTAAGCTACTCTGACAACTGATGCTTAAAGTTAGTGAGGGAGATAAGAGTCTCCAGCTTCAGAGATTTTTGCAGTTTGTTCCAGTCATTGGCAGCAGAGAACTGGAACGAATGGCGGCCAAAGGAGGTGTTGGCTTTCGGGATGACCAGTGAGATATACCTGCTGGAGCGCATACTACGGGTGGGTGTTGCTATGGTGACCAATGAGCTAAATATAGGCGGGGATTTGCCTATTAGTGATTTATAGATGGCCTGGAACCAGTGGGTTTGGTGACGAATATGTAGTGAGGACCAGCCAACAAGAGCGTACAGGTCACAGTGGTGGGTAGTATATGGGGCTTTGGTGACAAAACGGATGGCACTGTGATAGACTACATCCAATTTGCTGAGTAGAGTGTTGGAGGCTATTTTGTAAATGACATCGCCGAAGTCAAGGATCGGTAGGATAGTCAGCTTTACAAGGGCATGTTTGGCAGCATGAGTGAAGGAGGCTTTGTTGCGAAATAGGAAGCCAATTCTAGATGTAACTTTGGATTGGAGATGCTTAATGTGAGTCTGGAAGGAGAGTTTACAGTCTAACCAGACACCTAGGTATTTGTAGTTGTCCACAAACTCTAGGTCAGACCCGTCGAGAGTAGTGACTCTAGTCGGGTGGGCGGGTGCCTGTGCGTTCGATTGAAGGGCATGCATTTAGTTTTACTTGTGTTTAAGAGCAGTTGGAGGCTATGGAAGGAGTGTTGTATGGCATTGAAGCTCGTTTGGAGGTTTGTTAACACAGTGTCCAATGAAGGGCCAGATGTATACAAAATGGTGTCGTCTGCGTAGAGGTGGATCTGAGAATCACCAGCAGCAAGAGCGACATCATTGATATACACTGAGAAAAGAGTCGGCCCAAGAATTGAACCCTGTGGCACCCCCATAGAGACTGCCATAGGTCCAGACAACAGGCCCTCCGATTTGACACATTGAACTCTATCTGAGAAGAAGTTGGTGAACCAGGCGAGGCAGTCATTTGAGAAACCAAGGCTATTTAGTCTGCCAATAAGAATGCGGTGGTTGACAGAGTCGAAAGCCTTGGCCAGGTCGATGAAGACAGCTGCACAGTACTGTCTATTATCGATCGCGGTTATAATATCGTTTAGGAACTTGAACGTGGCTGAGGTGCACCGATGACCAGCTCAGAAACCAGATTGCATAGCGGAGAAGGTACGGTGTGATTCGAAATGGTCGGTGATCTGTTTGTTAACTTGGCTTTCAAAAACTTTAGAAAGGTAGGGCAGGATGGATATAGGTCTGTAACAGTTTGGATCTAGAGTGTCACCCCCTTTGAAGAGGGGGATGACCGCAGCAGCTTTCCAATCTCTGGGGATCTCAGACGTTACGAAAGAGAGGTTGAACAGGCTAGTAATAGGGGTTGCGACAATTTCGGCGGCTAATTTTGGAAAGAAAAGGTCCAGATTGTCTAGCCCAGATGATTTGTAGGGGTCCACATTTTGCAGCTCTTTCAGAACATCAGCTGTCTGAATTTGTGTGAAGGAGAAGCGGGGGGGGGGGGGGGGGGGGGGCATGGGCAAGTTGCAGCGGAGGGTGCAGAGCTGGTGGCCGGGGTAGTGGTAGTCAGGTGGAAAGCATGGCCAGCCGTAGCAAAATGCTTGTTGAAATTCTCAATTATTGTAGATTTATCGGTGGTGATAGTGTTTCCTAGGCTCAGTGCAGTAGGCAGCTGGGAGGAGGTGCTCTTATTCTCCATGGACTTTACAGTGTCCCAAAACTTTTTGGAGTTAGTGCTACAGGATGCAAATTTCTGTTTGAAAAAGCTAGCCTTTGATTTCCTAACTGCTTGTGTATATTGGTTCCTAACTTCCCTGAAAAGTTGCATGTCGCGGGGGATATTATATGCTAATGCAGTATGCCACAGGATGTTTTTGTGCAGATCAAGGGCAGTCAAGTCTGAGGAGAACCAGAGGTTATATCTGTTCTTAGTTCTGAATTTTTTGAATGGGGCATGCTTATTTAAGATTGAGAGGAAAGCACTTTTAAAGAACAACCAGGCATCCTCTACTGACGGAATGAGATCGATATCCATCCAGGATACCTGGGCCAGGTCAATTAGGAAGGCCTGCTCGCTAAAGTGTTTTAGGGAGCGTTTGACAGTGATGAGGGGTGGTCGTTTGACCGCCGACCCGTTACGGACACAGGCAATAAGGCAGTGATCACTGAGATCCTGGTTGAAGACAGCGGAGGTGTATTTAGAGGGTAAGTTAGTCAGAATGATATCTATAAGGGTGCCCATGTTATGGATTTAGGGTTGTACCTGGTAGGTTCCTTGATAATCTGTGTGAGATTGAGGGCATCTAGTTTGGATTGTAGGATGGCCGGGGTGTTAAGCATATCCCAGTTTAGGTCACCAAGCAGTACGAACTCTGAGGATAGATGGGGGGCAATCAATTCACATATGGTGTCCCGGGCACAGCTGGGGGCTGAGGGGGGTCTGTAGCAAGCAGCGACAGTGAGCAGCGACACTTATTTCTGGAAAGGTGGATTTTTTGAAGTAGGAGCTCAAACTGTTTGGGCACAGACCTGGATAGTATGATAGAGCTCTGCAGGCTATCTCTACAGTAGATTGCAACTCCACCCCCTTTGACAGTTCTATCTAGACGGAAAATGTTGTAGTTGGGGATGGACATTTCTGAATTTTTGGTGTCCTTCCTAAGCCAGTATTCAGACATTGCTAGAACATTAGGGTTGGCGGAGTGTGCTAACGCAGTGAATAACTCAAACTTAGGGAGGAGGCTTCCGATGTTAACATGCAAAAAAACAATGCTTTTATGGTTACAGAAGTCAACAAATGATAGCTCCTGCGGAGTAGGAGTGATACTGGGGGCTGCAGGGCCTGGGTTAACCTCTACATCAACAGAGGAACAGAGGAGGTCTAGAATAAGGATACAGCTAAAGGCTTTAAGAACTGGTCTTCTAGTGCGTTGGGTACAGAGAATAAAGGGGGCAGATTTCCGGGCATTGTAGAATAGATTCAGGGCATTATGTACAGACAATGATATGGAAGGATATGAGTACAGTGGAGGTAAACCTAAGCGTTGGGTAACAATGAAAGTGATAGCATCACTGGAGGCACCGATTGAGCCGATCTCCGCGTGTATGGGGGGTGGAACAAAGGAACTATTTTAGGAAGTTTGAGAGGGACTTGGGGCTCTACAGTGAAATTGTATAATAAGAACTAACTGGAACAGCAATAGGCAAGGCATATTGACATGGGAGAGAGGCATAAAGCAATCAGAGGTGTTATTCGAGAGAGCTAAGACAACAATTGGTAATGTCGATGAAAGTTTGGGCTGAGGCTAAACAGATAAACAGGACAGGGTACCGTGTAAAGGAACAGTCCAGCAGGCATCAGCTGTGCAGCTGAGTGATCATAAGGTCCAGTGAACAGCAATATGTGAGTCTGAGAGCAGTTTGAATTGGTGCTACAGCACAGGCTAGCAGGAAGCACAGCTGTTGTTTGCGTGTGCTAGCGGGCTGGGGCTAGCAGATGGATCTTCGTGGTCGTCGCAACGGGAAGCCTGTTGAAACCACAGACGATTATGTCGGCAGACCAGTCGTGATGGATCGGCGGGGCTCCGTGTCGACTCTAGGAGGTCCCGTCCGGTTGACAGAGAGGTAGATAGCCGGGAGATGGGCCTGATTCGAGGCTAGCTATAGGCTGATTAGCCAACAACAACATCCATTTGGTTGCAGCTAGCTAGTTGCGATGATCCGGTGTTAAAGGTCCAGTGATTCAGTGATTCCGACAGAAAAACCGATATGTTCTGGGTCGATAACATGCTGTGCAGACAGTGCAGACTGGCCGATAATAGTCCAGGCTAGAGCTGGCTAGTAGGTAGTGCAGTCCACGGACAATGGTGAAAAAACACTAACGGTGGCTAATAGCAAGTAGCTAGTTAGCTGGCTACTCCCGTCCGGTAGACAGAGAGGTAGATAGCGGGGATATGGGCCTGGCTCGAGGCTAGCTCAAGGCTAACTGGTGCTTGCTTTGGGGGCAGTGGTAATTAGCCAACAGCAACATCCATTCTGTTGCGGCTAGCTAGTTGCGATCCGGTGTTAATGTCCAGTGATTCAGTTATTCCGGCAGAAAATCCGATGTTCTGGGTGAAAACCGCTAACGGTGGCTAATAGCAAGTAGCTAGTTAGCTGGCTAGCTAGTTTCAACTGGAGATTCAAGATAAAAGGTAAGTCAATAATAGAATCCGTTCCACATTGAGTGAGGCGGGTTGCAGGAAAGTATATTTAGTAGAAGGATGAAAAGTGTGATAGGGAAATACAGTGGGGAGAACAAGTATTTTATACACTGCCGATTTTGCAGGTTTTCCTACTTACAAAGCATGTAGAGGTCTGTAATTGTTATCATAGGTACACTTCAACTGTGTATCCAGAAAATCACATTGTATGATTTTTAAGTAATTAATTTGCATTTTATTGCATGACATAAGTATTTGATCACCTACCAACCAGTAAGAATTCCGGCTCTCACAGACCTGTTAGTTTTTCTTTAAGAAGCCCTCCTATTCTCCACTCATTACCTGTATTAACTGCACCTGTTTGAACTCGTTACCTGTATAAAAAGACACCTGTCCACACACTCAATCAAACAGACTCCAACCTCTCCACAATGGCCAAGACCAGAGAGCTGTGTAAGGACATCAGGGATAAAATGGTAGACCTGCACAAGGCTGGGATGGGCTACAGGACAATAGGCAAGCAGCTTGGTGAGAAGGCAACAACTGTTGGCGCAATTATTAGAAAATGGAAGAAGTTCAAGATGACGGTCAATCACCCTCGGTCTGGGGCTCCATGCAAGATCTCACCTCGTGGGGCATAAATTATCATGAGGAAGGTGAGGGATCAGCCCAGAACTACACGGCAGGACCTGGTCAATGACCTGAAGAGCGCTGGGACCACAGTCTCAAAGAAAACCATTAGTAACACACTACGCCGTCATGGATTAAAATCCTGCAGCGCACGCAAGGTCCCCCTGCTCAAGCCAGCGCATGTCCAGGCCCGTCTGAAGTTTGCCAATGACCATCTGGATGATCCAGAGGAGGAATGGGATAAGCTCATGTGGTCTGATGAGACAAAAATATAGCTTTTTGGTCTAAACTCCACTCGCCGTGTTTGGAGGAAGAAGAAGGATGAGTACAACCCCAGGAACACCATCCCAACCGTGAAGCATGGAGGTGGAAACATCATTCTTTGGGGATGCTTTTCTGCAAAGGGGACAGGACGACTGCACCGTATTGAGGGGAGGATGGATGGGGCCATGTATCGCGAGATCTTGGCCAACAACCTCCTTCCCTCAGTAAGAGCATTGTAGATGGGTCGTGGCTGTGTCTTCCAGCATGACAACGACCCGAAATACACAGCCAGGGCAACTAAGGAGTGGCTCAGTAAGAAGCATCTCAAGGTCCTGGAGTGGCCTAGCCATTCTCCAGACCTGAACCCAATAGAAAATCTTTGGAGGGAGCTGAAAGTCCGTATTGCCCAGCGACAGCCCCGACACCTGAAGGATCTGGAGAAGGTCTGTATGGAGGAGTGGGCCAAAATCCCTGCTGCAGTGTGTGCAAACCTGGTCAAGATCTACAGGAAACGTATGATCTCTGTAATTGCAAACAAAGGTTTCTGTACCAAATATTAAGTTCTGCTTTTCTGATGTATCAAATACTTATGTCATGCAATAAAATGCAAATTAATTACTTAAAAATCATACAATGTGATTTTCTGGATTTTTGTTTTAGATTCCGTCTCTCACAGTTGAAGTGTACCTATGATAAAACGTACAGACCTCTACATGCTTTGTAAGTAGGAAAACCTGCAAAATCGGCAGTGTATCAAATACTTGTTCTCCCCACTGTATGTACGAAAAATACATAAAAAATACAAAAAAATGGCTATTTACACGGACACACACAGAGTACACGACCGCACTGCTACGCCATCTTGGAATCATGATTGGACACACCTGATCTTAATGAGTGCTTGTTTCCTTTGAAATGGGGTCTGTTTGAATAGACTAAAATGAACAGCTTTGTATGAGTAAAAAAAAAAAACATGGCATGCCAGCTCCATCCTGGTGGCGCAGAGGACTCATTCCTTGTATAGAGAAGATCATAGGTTTGAATCTCACTGACGCCATGCCACAATAAAAAATACATGTGTTTGCATGATTAATGCCAAAGAAAATTAATTTCCATGTGTCCTATCTGTACTTGGAGTTCAAAACAGTTAACTCAAACTAAGCTAGCAGTGTTATTAAAAATCTTGTTGAAACATGTTCTCAGAACATTCCCTTTAATTTCCGTTCTCAGAACGATAAGAAAACCCCCCAGGAAAACTTTCAGGGAACCATAGTAAAATGTTCTCAGAACATCTCTGCAACCTAAAAATTTACATTCCCAGAACAAGCTACATTTTCTCTTCCATTTAAAAAACGTTCAGTTTTACCGGTCAGGAAACGTATGGCTTCGTTCCCAGAACCTCCAAGGAACCAAATGTGCAAGCTGGGGTGGGATTAGACAGCAAACCCATTAGGGCTGACATGCTCCCATCATTTCCATGCGTCTGTCTCTCTTTCTCTCCTTTCCCTCTCCTTTTCCATTACTCATTCTCTGTCCCTGTCTTTCTCCTCACAAACTTTTTGAAAGCCCTCTGACCCTGTGAGAGTTGCTTGTGACGTGTTTTCTCTGCACTCCGCTTCTGTCTTCACCTCTGTCGCTCCCCTCTCATCATGTAGATCCCAGTTTTGAGGTAACCCTAATTGCTCCTGCAAGTCACTCTGGATAAGAGCATCTGCTAAATGACTAAATTGTGTGTGTGTGTGTGTTCGTTGCAGACTGTGTGGGTGTAGGGGGAGTGTCTGTAGAGATAATGTGAGAGGGATTATGGTAAGAAGCGCTGGGGGTGGTGGGAGGAAGGGAAGATGAGAGGAGTGGGCAGAAACAGAAAGAGGGGGATGACAGTATTTAGGAGAGAAACACTGTCAGAGAGCTACCATATTATCATGGCTGTCACCACCAAATCAAATCAAATCAAATGTTATTGGTCACATACACGTGTTTAGTATGTTATTGCGGGTGTAGCGAAATGCTTGTGCTTCTAGTTCCTACAGTGCAGTAATATCTAACAAGTAATATCTAACAATTTCACAACATATACCCACTACACACTAATCTAAGTAAAGCAATGGAATTAAGAATATATAAATAAATATATGGACGAGCAATGTCAGAGCGGCATAGACTAAGATACAGTAGAATAGTATAGAATACAGTATATACATATGAGATGAGTAATGCAAGATATGTAAACATTATTAAAGTGACTAGTGTTCCATTTATTAAAGTGGCCAGTGATTTATAATCTATGTATATAGGCAGCAGCCTAATATGTGCTAGTGAAGGCTATTTAACAGTCTGATGGCCTTGAGATAGAAGCTGTTTTTCAGTCTCTCGGTCCCAGCTTTGATGTACATGTACTGACCTCGCCTTCTGGATGATAGCGGGGTGAACAGGCAGTGGCTCAGGTGGTTGTTGTCCGCGATTATCTTTATGGCCTTCCTGTAACATCGGGTGCTGTAGGTGTCCTGGAGGGCTGGTCGTTTGCCCCCAGTGATGCGTTGGGCAGACCGCACCACCCTCTGGAGAGCTCAGCGGTTGCGGTCGGTGCAGTTGCCATACCAGGCAGTGATACAGCCCGACAGGATGCTCTCAATTGTACACTAACTACTCATTCAAGGGTTTTTCTTTATTTGTACTATTTTCTAAAAGTGAAGACATCAAAACAGTGAAATAACACATATGGAATCATGTAGTAACCAAAAAAGTGTTAAACAAATTTTATATTTGAGATTCTTCAAATAGCCACCCTTTGCCTTGATGACAGCTTTGCACAGTCTTGGCATTCTCTCAACCAGCTTCACCTGGAATGTTTTTCCAACAGTCTTGAAGGAGTTCCCACATATGCTGAGCACTTGTTGGCTGCTTTTCCTTCACTCTGCGGTCCGACTCATCCCAAACCATCTCAATTTGGTTGAGGTTGGGGGATTGTGGAGGCCATCTGATGCAGCACTCCACCACTCTCCTTCTTGGTAAAATAGCCCTTACACAGCCTGGAGGTGTGTTGGGTCATTGTCCTGTGAAAAACAAATGATAGTCCCACTAAGCCCAAACCAGATGGAATGACGTATCGCTGCAGAATGCTGTGGTAGCCATGCTATTTAAGTGTACCTTGAATTCTAAATAAATCACAGACAGTGTCACCAGCAAAGCATCCCCACACCATAACACCTCCTCCTCCATGCTTTACAGTGGGAAATACACATGCGTCTCACAAAGCCACGGCGGTTGGTACCAAAAATCTCCCATTTGGATTCCAGACGAAAGGACAAATTTCCACCGGTCTAATGTCCATTGCTCGTGTTTCTTGGCCCAAGTCTCTTCTTCTTATTGGTGTCCTTTAGTAGTGGTTTCTTTGCCGCAATTCGACCATGAAGGCCTGATTCACACAGTCTCCTCTGAACAGTTGATGTTGAGATGTGTCTGTAACTTGAACTCTGTGAAGAATTTATTTGGGCTGCAATTTCTGAGGCTGGTAACTCTAATGAACTTATCCTCTGCAGCGGAGGTAACTCTGGGTCTTCCATTCATGTGGCGGTCCTCATGAGAGCCAGTTTCATCATAGCGCTTGATGGTTTTTGCGACTGCATTTAAAGAACATTTCAAAGTTCCTGACATTGTCCGTATTGACTGACCTTCATGTCTTAAAGTAATGATGGACTGTCGTTTCTCTTTGCTTATTTGAGCTGTTCTTACCATAATATGGACTTGGTCTTTTACCAAATCTTCTGTATACCCCCTCTACCTTGTCACAACACAACTGATTGGCTCAAACGCATTAAGAAGGAAAGAAATACCACAAATTAACTTTTAAGAAGGCACACCTGTTAATTGAAATGCATTCCAGGTGACTATGTCATGAAGCTGGTTGAGAGAATGCCAAGAGTGTGCAAAGCTGTAATCAAGGCAAAGGGTGGCTATTTGAAGAATCTGAAATATAAAATAATACATTTTTTGGTTACTACATCGTTCCATATGTGTTATTTAATAGTTTTGATGTCTTCACTATTATTCTACAGTGTAGAAAATAGTAAAACTAAAGAAAAAACCTTGATGAGTAGGTGTTCTAAAACTTTTGACCAGTAGTGTACATCTGTAAAAGTTTGTGAGGGTTTTAGGTGCCAAGCCAAATTTCTTCAGCCTCCTCAGGTTGAAGAGGTGCTGTTGCGGCTTCTTCACCACACTGTCTGTGTGGGTGGACTATTTTAGTTTGTCAGTGATCTGTATGCAGAGGAACTTGAAGCTTTCCACCTTCTCCACTGCGGTCCCGTTGATGTGGATAGGGGGGTGTTCCCTCTGCTGTTTCCTGAAGTCCACTATCATCTCCTTTGCTTTGTTGACGTTGAGTGAGAGGTTATTTTCCTGGCACCACACTCCCAGAGGCCTCACCTCCTCCCTGTAGGCTGTCTCATCATTGTTGGTAATCAAGCCTACTACTGTTGTGTCGTCTGCAAACTTGATGATTGAGTTGGATGCGTGCTTGGCCACGCAGTCATGGGTGAACAGGGAGTACAGGAGGGGGCTGAGCACAAACACTTGTGGGGCCCCAGTGTTGAGGATCAGCGAAGTGGAGGTGTTGTGGAGGCTTCAGGAAGTCCAGGACCCAGTTGCACAGGGCAGGGTTCAGACCCAGGGCCTTGAGATTAATGATGAGCTTGGAGGGTACTATGGTGTTGAATGCTGAGCAATAGTCAATGAACAGTATTCTTACATAGGTATTCTTCTTGTCCAGATGGGATAGAGCAGTGTGCAGTGTGATAGCGATTGCATCGTCTGTGGATCTATTGGGTCGGTAAGCAAATTGAAGTGGGTCTAGGGTGGCAGATAAGGTAGAGGTGACATGATCCTTGACTAGTCTCTCAAAGCACTTCATGATGACAGAGGTGAGTGCTACGGGGCTATAGTCATTTAGTTCAGTTACCTTTGCTTTCTTGGGTACAGGGACAATGGTGGCCATCTTGAAGCATGTGGGGACAGCAGATTGAGATAGGGAGAGATTGAATATGTCCGTAAACACACCAGCCAGCTGGTCTGCGCATGCTCTGAGGATGCGGCTAGGGATACCATCTGGGCTGGCAGCCTTGCGAGGGTTAACACGCTCAAACGTCTTACTCACGTCGGCCACGGAGAAGGAGAGCCCACAGTCCTTGGTAGCGGGCTGCGTCGGTGGCACTGTATTATCCTCAAGACGTCAGTGTCCGCGGCGACGTGGCTGGTTTTCTTTTTGTAGTCCATGATTGTCTGTAGACCCTGCTCATTTCTGAGCCGTTGAATTGCGACTCCACTTTGTCCCTATACTGACGTTTTGCCTGTTTGATTGCCTTGTGGAGGGAATATCTACACTGTTTGTATTCTGCCATATTCCCAGTCACCTTGCCATGGTTAAATGCGGTGGTTTGCACTTTCAGTTTTGCGCGAATGCTGCCATCTATCCACGGTTTCTGGTTAGGGTAGGTTTTAATAGTCACAGTGGGTACAACATCTCCTATACACTTCCTGATAAACTCAGTCACCGTATCAGTATATACGTCAATATTATTCTCTGAAGCTACCCGAAACATATCCCAGTCCGCATGATCAAAACAATCTTGAAGCATGGATTCCGATTGGTCAGACCAGCATTGAATAGTCCTTAGCAATGGCACTTCCTGTTTGAGTTTCTGCCTATAGGAAGGGAGGAGCAAAATGGAGTCGTGGTCAGATTTACCGAAAGGAGGGCGGGGGAGGGCCTTGTATGCATCCCGGAAGTTGGAGTAGCAGTGGTCAAGTGTTTTAGCAGCACGAGTACTACAGTCGATGTGTTGATAGAACTTCCGCAACCGTTTCCTCAAATCTGCTTTGTTAAAATCCCCAGCTACAATAAATGCAGCCTCAGGATATGTGGTTTCCAGTTTGCATAGAGTCCAGTGAAGTTATTTGAGGGCCGTCGTGGTATCGGCTTGAGGGGGGATATTTCCACAGCTGTGACTATAACCCCAAAAAAGTATCTTGGGAGATAATACTGTCGGCATTTGATTGTGAGGTATTCTATGTTGGGTGAACAAAAGGACTTGAGTTCCTGTATGTTATCACAATTACACCATGAGTCGTTAATCATAAAACATACACCTCCGCCCTTCTGCTTCCCGGAGAGATATTTATTCCTGTCTGTGCAATTAACTGAGAACCCAACTGGCTGTACTGACTTGGACAGTATATCCCGAGAGCCATGTTTCCATGAAACCGAGTATGTTACAATTCCTGATGTCTCTCTGGAAAGAAACCCTCGCCCTGAGCTCGTCAACTTTATTATCCAGAGACTGAACATTAGCGAGTAATATACTCGGAAGCGAAGGGTGGTGTGCACGCCTCCTAAGTCGGACTAGAAGGCTGCTCCGAATACCTCTCCTCCGGCGTTGTTTTGGGTCGGCCTCTGGAATCAGTTAAATTGCCCTGGGGGGTGCGAACAAAGGATCTGCTTCGGGAAAGTCGTATTCGTGGTCGTAATGCTGGTAGCGCTGGTGAGTTACCGCCGCTCTGATATCCAATAGTTCTTCATGGCTGTATGTAATAACACAAAATAAAATCTGGGCTAATAACCTAAGAAATAATAAATAAAAAAACAAAATACTGCAAAGTTTCCTAAGAGCTAGAAGCAAGGTGGCCCTCTCTCTCTGTCACCTACACACATCTGTTTTAACCCACCTATGTATTTGTTTATTTCCTTTTTAAAGAACATAAGGGGCGCTTGCTAGAAGTCCTTTCTTCACGCCTGAAATCTTTTAGCTGACATCAAGAAAAAAAAACGAATACAAATCCTTTTGAGGAATTTACACAAACATAATTATTTATTTAGCTGGTTAAAACCCCCATAATTCTCCTATCAGCCTCAGCAAGCTGCTTCCACATGTCCCCCATACATAACTGGGATTAACTCACTAAACCACCAGACAGGGGAAGCCTTCCAGTCTGTGTGTGTGTGTGTGTGTGTGTGTGTGTGTGTGTGTGTGTGTGTGTGTGTGTGTGTGTGTGTGTGTGTGTGTGTGTGTGTGTGTGTGTGTGTGTGTGTGTGTGTGTGTGTGTGTGTGTGTGTGTGTGTGTGTGTGTGTGTGTGTGTGCGTGTGCGTGTGCGTGTGTGTGCGTGCGTGCGTGTGCTTAGGCTATGTGGTGTGTGTCTTACCACTCTTCACTCACAAGTAGCTTCTTTGTTCCAGTAGAGAAGGTAGGGAGTAGAGATTGATACAGTAGGAATATGCAGTGGAGTGATATTAGGGACACAGTAACCATAGTGCTGTGGGCAGTGCTGGAGCTTTAGCCATGTAGTCATCTGAGCAGTGAAGGTAGAGGGAGTCACACACAGATTAGTCTAGGAGGAACTCATCTCCTGGACTTAGATGGAATGAGAACATACAGTATGGTCCGTCTGTCACTAGGTAGACCACAGAAAACGGACGGTAAGTCAGCTACCAGGTTTTATTTACACACCTCTGTTTATTGTGGATATGGTCATTATAGGAGTATTGGAGACTAGTATTGTACAACAGCAAACATTGAGATGATAGTCTCCCCATGGTAAATGTCATGCCTCCTTTGACCACTTCATATGTCAGTTAGCCAGCCTCCTGCTGTTGCTGCTAAATGTCAAAGGTTATGAACTCGTAAATGATGTACAGTAACAGTCAAAAGTTTGGACACACCTACTCATCGCAGGGTTTTTCTTTATTTTAACTATTTTCTACATTGTAGAATAATAGTGAAGACATCAAAACTATGAAATAACACATATGGAATCATGTAGTAACCAAAAAAGTGTTAAACAAATCAAAATATATTTTATTTTTGAGATTCTTCAAAGTAGCCAGCCTTTGCCTTGATGACAGCTTTGCACACTCTTGGCATTCTCTCAAACAGCTTCATCAGGTAGTCACCTGGAATGCATTTAAATTAACAGGTGTGCCTTGTTAAAAGTTAATTTGTGGAATGTATTTCCTTCTTAATGCATTTCAGACAATCAGTTGTGTTGTGACAAGGTAGGGGTGGTATACAGAAGATAGCCCTATTTGGTAAAAGACCAAGTCCATATTATGGCAAGAACAGCTCAAATAAGCAAAGAGAAACAACTGTCCATCATTACTTTAAGACATGAAGGTCAGTCAATCCGGAAATGTTCAAGAACTTTTAAAGTTTCCTCAAGTGCAGTCGCAAAAACCATCAAGCACTATGATGAAATTGGCTCTCATGAGGACCGACACATGAAATGAAGACCCAGAGTTACCTCTGCTGCGGAGGATAAGTTCATTAGATTTACCAGCCTCAGAAATTGCAGCCCAAATACATTCTTCACAGAGTTAAAGTAACAGACACATCTCAACATCAACTGTTCAGAGGAGACTGCGTGAATCAGGTCTTCATGGTCGAATTGCTGCAAAGAAACCACTACTAAAGGACACCAATAAGAAGAAGATAATTGCTTGGGCCAAGAAACATGAGCAATGGACATTAGACCGGTGGAAATCTGTCCTTTGGTCTGATGAGTCCAAATTTCAGATTTTTAGTTCCAACCGTCATCTTTGTGAGATGCAGAGTAAGTGAACGGATGATCTCCGCATGTGTGGTTCCCACCGTAAAGCATGGAGGAGGAGGTGTGATGGTGTGGGAGTGCTTTGCTGGTGACACTGTCAGTGATTTATTTAGAATTCAAGGCACACTTAACCAGCATGGCTACCACAGCATTCTGCAGCGATATGCCATCCCATCTGGTTTGCGCTTAGTGGGACTATCATTTGTTTTTCAACAGGACAATGACCCAACACACATCCAGGCTGTGTAAGGGCTATTTGACCAAGAAGAAGAGGGATGGAGTGCTGCATCAGATGACCTGGCCTCCACAATCCCCCGACCTCAACCCAATTGAGATGGTTTGGGATGAGTTGGACCGCAGAGTAAAGGAAAAGCAGCTAACAAGTGCTCAGCATATGTGGGAACTCCTTCAAGACTGTTGGGAAAGCATTCTAGGTGAAGCTGGTTGAGAGAATCCCAAGAGTGTGCAACGCTGTCATCAAGGCAAAGGGTGGCTACTTTGAAGAATCTAAAATCTAAAATATATTTTGATTTGTTTAACACTTTTTTGGTTACTACATGATTCCATATGTGTTATTTTATAGTTTTGATGTCTTCACTATTATTCTACAATGTAGAAAATAGTCAAAATAAAGAAAAACCCTTGAATGAGTAAGTGTGTCCAAACCTTTGACCTGTACTGCATATGATCATGGCTGCAGGAAACAAGGTATGCCAATATCCCAATCTGCAACTCACACTTTTATTACACTGGGTTTCTCTGCTTCAGGGGGTTCTGTGGCCAACTCTAAGTCAACCTTATTACTGTCCTGTTCAGGCTATCCTTCTCGTTTACCCCTCTCCCTCTCTCCATCTCTCTCCCGCTCCTCTCTAGTTCTCTTTATTTCCCTCTCACTCTCCGCCTATTCTGGCCTCTTTGTCAAATGTCTTGCACCGTTGCCAAGTTTAATTGCCAGATCTGTGAGCTTTACATAAATCTTTGGTAAATGACAGAGCCCTTATCTCCGTCCTGAGCTCGGTTCTGGGACCCTTCCACACTAACCATTGGCTGAGCCAGCAGGGCGTGGCATGGAATTGACTCCTAATTGGAGGCAGCCAAGGGTTGCCGGTCCCCTGACACACTCTCAATAAACAGCACAGAGCTGATAGTACTGCTGCACACGGATCTCCCTCCTCCACAGTCTTTCTCTCTCTCATTTCTTTTTCACACACAAACATGACTCGCTTTTTCTCTATCTCTTCCTCTCTTATACACCTTTTGACTTTCTCTCTTTCCTCTTGTTGTACTTTCTCGTTCTGTCTCTCTTGTCATTTCTCTCTGATTGCTAAAGGCCTTTTTTCTCTGCCTAAATGAGTTATGTAACATGTTCCATAATTTCACTCAATCAATGCAAATAACCTTCAGATTGTGTATGTGTGTATACATGTTTACACACACACACACACACACTCACACACACTCACATGGACCCTGGGGACAAATTGCCATTATAGAAGGCAGATGGGGCAGCAGCATGTACGTCCAAGTCCTGAGGCAGCAAAGCATCCCCAAACCATCACACTACCACCACCATGCTTGACCATTGGTATAAGGTTCTTACTGTGGAATGCAGTGTTTGGTTTTCACCAGGCATAATGGGACCCATGTCATCCAGAAAGTTATACTTTTGACTCGCCTGTCCATAAAACATTCTTCCAACAGTCTTGATGATCATCCAGGTGCTTCCAGGTGGTTTTTGGCAAACTTGAGTCAACTTTTGGGATGAGATGGATCCCATTATGTCTGGCAAAAACCAAACACTGCATTCCACAGAAAGAACCTCATATCAACGGTCAAGCATGGTGGTGGTAGTGTGATGGTTTGGGGATGCTTTGCTACCTCAGGACCTGGCCGACTTGCCTTAATAGAAGCAACCATGAATTCTGCTCTGTATCAGAGAATTCTACAGGAGAATGTCAGGCCATCCATCTGTGAGCTGAAGCAGAAGCACAGGTGGGTCATGCAGCAAGACAATGATCAAAAACACACAATCAAGTCTACATGAAAATTGTTAAAAAAGCAACACATTTGGAATGGCCTAGGTAAAGTCCAGACCTAATCCCAATTGAGATGTTGTGTCAGGACTTGAAACGAGCAGTTCATGCTTGAAAACCCACAAATGTCGCTAAGTTAAAGCAGTTCTGCATTCAAGAGTGGGCCAGAATTCCTCCACAGCGATGTGAGAGACTGATCAACAACTACAGGAAGCATTTGGTTGAAGTCATTGCAGCTAAAGGTGGCACAACCAGTTATTGAGTGTAAGGGGGCAATTACTTTTTCACACAGGGGAATTGGGTGTTGCATAACATTGTTAATTAAATAAATAAAATAAGTATACTTTTTTTGTGGTTATTTGTAAACTCAGGTTCCCTTTATTTAATATTAGGTTTTGGTTGAAGATCTGATAACATTCAGTATCAAAAACTGAATAGAGACAATCAGAAAGGGGGCAAATAGTTTTTCTCCACGATCTACCCAGAAATCCCTGTGTGGATATCTGCCTGGGTTCTCCATGCTCTCTCTCTCTCTCTCTCTCTCTCTCTCTCTCTCTCTCTCTCTCTCTCTCTCTCTCTCTCTCTCACTCTCTCTCTCTCTCTCTCTCTCTCTACAGGAGATACACTCATCTCTCTATCTGTTTATCTTTTTCTTTCGGTCTTTCTCTCCCTCTCATCTGTGCAGACTCCCTTTATTTGCTTTCACCCAATTGCCAGTCCTCTTTCCTTTTCTCAAGTTCTCTCAATCTATCTTCCTACCCCATCTTTCTCTCTCTCCCTCTGCCTCCTGGAAGTCATTGCTTTGTTGGGGTATTGTTTGGAAAGGGCAGTGAGTGCTCTTATCAGTGTGTGTGCGTATGGCTGTGCGGTTGTGTGTGGCTGTGAGTGTTCGCTTAACAATAATAATAACCCTTCCCTTACCTCATCTCTCCCTATCCTCTTCCTCTCCTCTCCTCCACCCCTCCCCTCTCCGGCCTCTTCTTCTACTCCCACCCTCTCCTGTCCTCCTCCCAGGCTCTCCCATGGCCAGTGGTACAGGGACCCTCCAGATCTATCTGATAGATGTGAATGACAACGCTCCGTCTCTGCTGCCCCGTGAGTCTCAGATCTGTGAACGCATCAACCGTAACGCCGGCATCAACATCACGGCTGCAGACGCAGACATGGACCCCAACGTAGGCCCTTTCGTCTTCGAGCTGCCCACGTTCCCTGCTAGCATACGACGCAACTGGACCGTGTCACGTCTCAACGGTAAGGGTACCGGACCGGCAGGGGTAGATGGGGGTTGGCGGCTGATTGGCTGAATACCCTGGGCGTGAGGTGGTTGGAGTTGTCAACAAAGCAACATGACAGAAATATGATGCCAAGTTTCTTTGACAATATATATAAAGCAATCTGTGCATTTAAATAACTGCATAAATATACCTATTTTACTTTTGCATGTCAAAAACCAAATGACTACTGCTGCACATGCTGCCACTGTTTTCAACAGATTAATTTATACTATTTAGAATGAGCAGCCAGCTCACGAACAAACGAACGAACGAGTGCACCAGGGAGAACGGTCGTCACTAGTACCACACCTACAAAATCATAAAGGCCACCTATTTCTACAATTTATCTTCTTAAAATTTGAACATTAAACACACTGCTAACCTTATGCCTAACCCTAACCTTAAATTATTTTAGTTTTCATTAATTTGTACAATATAGTCCATTTTGACTTTGTAGCTGTGGTAATGTTGACCTGTTTAAAGGTCTTACTCACATCGGCTACGGAGAGCGTGATCACGCAGTCGTCCGGAACAGCTGGTGCTCTCATGCATGCTTCAGTGTTGCTTGCCTCGAAGCGCGCATAGAAGTCATTTAGCTCGTCTGGCAGGCTCGTGTCACTGGGCAGCTCGCGGCTGTGCTTCCCTTTGTAGTCTGTAATATTTTGCTAGCTCTGCCACATCCGACAAGCATCGGAGCCAGTGAGCTCATTAATATAAGCTCCTCGCCCACAGATCCTGTCATTTCAAACTTCCTGGTAGTTAGCCATGAGAGACAAAGTACTTTTCAGAGTGACTGTTCAGGACCTTTAAAAAGTATGAAGTGTTAGAAATGTGTCCTTATGCTTAACCTGTCGCTTTGCTCAATTTACCCTATACCCGGACTAGCTATGTTTTCAAAACTATTATGTTTACATGAATTCTGATTATTTCCAGGGATACACAACATCCTGAAATATATATTTGTTAGAAAGAATACAATATTCCCCTTAGTAGTGATGCTGAATGTAAAAAAGGGTTCAACATACCCCGCTCTCCGCTATAGATGTCTCTATCAGTGGTAGTAACCTCTGTCTGTTCTCTCTCTCCCCTCCCCAGGTGACTATGCCCGGTTGAGTTTACGGACCCAGTATCTGGAGCCAGGGGTGTATGAGGTGCCTGTGATTGTGACCGACTCGGGGAACCCTCCCCTCTCCAACAGGTCCATTATCAAGGTCAAGGTGTGTCCATGTGATGAGAACGGAGACTGCACCCTTGTCGGGGCTGTGGCTGCCCCTGGACTTGGGACTGGAGCCATCATAGCCATACTCATCTGTATCATCATACTGCTCAGTGAGTATGCTGGACTGGACATCTTAGATACAGATGTAGGAACTTAATTTGAGCAAGTTTGCTACAGCAAGAAATCCTGCAGCAACTGGAAAGGTGAATTATTATGTAGATTATAATTAATGGACATTTTGTAGGAGTTGATACATTTTTCGAAAGGAAAATCTAGTCTGAAATTTAAAAGTGGAAATCGCAAACTTCAGCTTTTCTTAATAATATAATAATATGCCATTTAGCAGACACTTTTATCCAAAGTGACTTACAGTCATGTGTGCATACATTTTTACGTATGGGTGGTCCCGGGGATCGAACCCACTACCCTGGCATTACAAGCGCCATGCTCTACCAATTGAGCTACAGAGGACATCTGTGCACACAAACTATTTATGTTGTACTCATAAATACGTAGAAAATACACACACACCTGCCATACCTCCAGACACATCACTCTGATTCGCTCAGAGCCATCACTTTCTAATTAACAGCCAATCGTGTTCACCGCTATCAGAGAGTATAGAAACAAACATATCTTCCTTCCCCTCCCATTCCCCCTGTAGCTACCACCACCTCCTCCCTACATACTGTACATCAGATCCCTATGATCAAATGTAATATTAAACCGCCTTTCTTACCAGATGCTGAAGTGGATTATGATTTGTTGTTCTTTCACACATTGTGCCATTTGGGCCTTATATTCACAAACATTTACCATACAGTTACAATAACAATAACCATACAATAACGTAAAGGTTGTATTATAGATTAATTCTTAGCTGGCTATCAGAATGTGCTGTCTCTGAGTTGGTGACCCTATGGGTTTTATTATTGTGTTCTGCCAGAGAGGGGTTTTAATGTGGACTTGTTTTGCTGAGGTGCTGCTGCTGGTTTGTTTTGTGGTGGTGTGGTGTGTGCTCATACCTTATTTAAATTGTTTACATTTCAGGGGTTGGAACCGAAAATATTTTCCAATCGTTTCGTTCTGAACATAACAATAATTTGTTTCATTCCATTCCACTGTTCCAACCAGCAAAATAAAGTTCTGAAGCGGTTCAAACCAAAACAAAGTAACAGTTTATGTCGTTCCTTTCTGTTCCTCTGAAATATATATTTATTTTTTGCATTTAGCTCGACATCAAATTACTTTACCAATGGATAGAGCAGCTTGTTATGGAGCGGGCTAGCTATGTACATGCATTGGACAGGCAAGTGTAATGTAGGGTGCCATATGCGACTGAAATGCTGCGGGTGAGCATCTTTTGCGGCTGGGCATCTTGTTGTTAGGACATGCGTTATCTGAATTAGGCCCACATAATTATACCTACGGAGGAGCAACATTTATGAAGGATCTTTGAATGTCTTTGAACTTCAGAGAGTTGGCTTAACTGTTTGACCAGAGCTAGCCCGTGATCATGCCTCTCAGTTCCATTACATTACACATAATGCCGCCTAGAGTTTTCAAGAGCTAGACCAGAGCTAGCTAACAAGCTAGCTAGCTAATAAACTTGTGTGTGCAGAGCGACACCAGAATTAAAATAAAAACACATCTTACCTTTTTGTAGTTAATAAATCCAATGTAAAACGTGATAACTACAGTATCCTTAACTAGCATTGAAAAAGTTAATCCATTGTTCTGTAATAAAAAATCTCTCTCCCTAATTTCTGAATCACGCCTGTAACGTCAGAAGCTACAGTAGACTATGCATGCTTCGTAGGGGAGGGGGGGAGGGGCAGGTAGCCTACACACACATACACTGGCAAAGAGTTTCAGCTGGCAGGCAGGCAGACACTGGAATACATTTCTTTGTTGCATTTTTTGTGGAACTGTAAAATAATCCCTGGAAATTAAAATAACTTTATTAACCCATGCAATTAAAATAACGGTTCTGCTCCTGAACAGTATAGATCACTTTTGTTCTCGGTTCTGGTTCTGTTCCTCGAAAAATGTCATTATCTTCCGGTTTTCTGTCTTTTGAATGGAGGTACAGTCCTATCCTCCACAAATATGTAGAGCTTTTTTGCTTTTTTGTGTGGTTGTGTATTTTGCAGTAAGCCAACAATGTATGTTGTTTAAGGTGTGTTGGTTGTGTGTTTTGCAGTATAAGTGTTTTGTTTAATGTGTGTTTGTTGTGTGTTTTGCAGTATTAGTGTGTTATTGAAGGTGTGTTGTGTGTGTTGCAGGTATGGTGCTAGTATTTGTACTGTGGATGAAGCGCAGAGAGAAGGAGAGACAGACCAAACAGCTGCTGATCGACCCCGAGGACGATGTCAGAGACAACATCCTGAAATACGATGAGGAGGGAGGGGGAGAGGAGGACCAGGTACACACACACACAGACACACACACACACACACACATATACAAACCTATAAACAACTACACATGTGTATGTGTATATATACAGTATATATCACATACACCCACAAACACTGACAGCCAGTCAGGTCTGTCTTGAGGTTGACTGTCTTATCTGTGTGTGTCTCTGGGCAGGACTATGACCTGAGCCAGCTGCAGCAGCCTGACTCCTTGGAGCACATCATCAGTAAGCCCCCAGGGGTACGGAGGGTGGACGAGCGCCCCATCATCCCTGAGTCCCAGTACCCCATCCGTCCTGTGGTCCCTCACCCTGGGGATATCGGGGACTTCATCAACGAGGTGAGGGGGGCAACCTGGGGTCATAGATTTGTTTTATTCCTTTATCAATATATAATTTCGTCCGTTGGGACTTTTCTACTTGAGTTCTGACACAAACACAGACACATTTCCACACACAAGGTACTCCAAACACGACTCAAGTTACAATGACAAACTTACAATACAAGACTACACAAACACAGAACATAAGACATTCAGATCAGTAAATAAGATGGAGGTGTATATACGTACCTTTTTATTTCTTAGTCTTTTGATGTACCTTCTGTTTTAGGTAAATGTGTGAGATGTGAGGGTAATATTGCATAAATGTAGGTATTTTCTGGATGTTATTTATTTACAGGTTTCAATGCTCTGAGCTCTGGCAACAGTGGAGAATGGAGATTACCTGACAGCTGTTATCATACACACACACACACACACACTTACAAACACGCACATACTGTACTCACACACACACACATGCACACGCTCACTTGTGCGTACGTAACCCCAATCTCAACACAGTCATGCAAGAAGGCTTTGATTGACAGGCGCCGTGACAACATGTTCACACTTGAGAAGTGTTGGCAGCTGTTCAGCTTTGATCCATCCTGACTACACACACGCCCACACACGCAAACACACACACATTCACACACACACACACACACACACACACACACACACACACACACACACACACACACAAATCTCGCTCCAACAGTCTGGCAAAACACAAACACATTGTGGCTCGGTTGCCCACTGTATCCTCCTTGGGGATTCTACATCCCTGCCAATGACATCACTCTGTCACTCACAATATATTGCCGGTATGCCAATACTTAAAATGTTCTCTATGGTGCTTCCTTAGCTGTTATCTTACAAAAAGCCTACCCTTCTCTGTCTCTATATAGTACTATACACTAACCTTTTTAATCCTGTTGGCCTATATACCAATACAACTCTCTCCTCCCTCTCCCTCCCTCCAGGGTCTGCGGGCGGCAGACAATGACCCCACAGCCCCTCCCTACGACTCCCTCCTGGTGTTTGACTACGAGGGCAGCGGCTCCACGGCTGGCTCCGTCAGCTCCCTCAACTCCTCCAGCACAGGGGACCAGGACTACGACTACCTCAACGACTGGGGCCCCCGCTTCAAGAAGCTGGCCGACATGTACGGGGGAGGGGACGACGAATAGGGCCACAGGTGGGCCTCGTTAAAGATCAACTCCCCCAGCCGAACCCCCTCAGCTGGTCTGCCATGCTCTCTCTGTCTCGCCAACCTTGGAGAGACAGATAACACACACACACACACACCAATGCACACACCGATGCACACCACACACAACAAGACACACCACACACACCGATACACACCACACACAACAATACACGCCACACACACAACAATACACACCACACACACACACACACCGACCAACTGAACTGACCTAGCAACTGACCAATCAATCAAGCAACCGCCATAGTGGACTGTGCAGTGAGGCAGCTTTGTCCTTCTGTGCTGTATTGTACTGTACGGAGCCCTCTCCTGCTCCAAGGTGTGTGGGGGGAGGGGGGTAGATTTTGGGGTTGGCTACTTTTGTTTTATGTTATAAAAATAATAATAATAATGATTATCTCATGGTGCCCTCACTGTCCTTAAATGTGAGCTATTTCCTGGTGTTTGGAGGCCATTGGCTTTCTATTTCCCCATCAGCCCCCAGCCTGTCCCTTTGCAGATAGATTGAGGTGCATATTGCGTGACGCAGAAGAAAATAACAAAGAAACACAGAAAGTAAACTCCTTCCTCTGCATGGAAGGCCCTGGTTTCATCTCTCTGAACTTGAATTCCATAGAACAGAAGCACTGTTGTTTAAGAAGTGCCTTCAGTGGTGCGTTTTATTTTTGCTGACTCCCGCTAACTCAGGATTGGTGGCCATTTTCTGGGCTAACATGTGCCCCCCGCCCCCCGCCCCCTAATAACCCCTCACCTTTCAATTCTGACCTTCCCGCCCCTTTTCCTGTGTGTCATGTTCATCACCCTGTAATGTAACACGGGCAGATGCAGAATAAGTTGCAGAGGGGATTTGCCTTTGGGGGTGAGGGGGTATAATTGGTGTGAATTTAGGAGAGGGAGTGCTCTGTACAAAGACAAACAGTATATCTCCTTAGGTGAAGGACAAATATTTTCTTTCCAATCTGGCACATCTGAGCTTCTGATGCGCAGCCATCACCAGTGTGACAATAGGAATCATCACACTGATACAGAATGGGACTGTGTCGTTAGACAACATGTATTTACTGTATTCAAACAATGTGTACCCTCTGAGAGCAGTTGAGTTTGGATGGCTTTGTGGTTTTGAGTTCGCATTACTTTGCACTTTTAACTTAGTGAGGCTATGTGAGCTAGGGATAGAGGGATGACGAGTCATTTTTAATGTGAAAGAAATGAATCCATAGGAGGGTTGTTTTTCTTTACCTAGACCTTGTCTCTATTCTAAAATGAAGGACGTGGGTGGGTTGCATGGTTCTGTCCCCCGTTGCAAATGTTGTCAACATGGCACTAGTTGTCTTGTGATCTTATTGGTCAATGTGTTGAGGAAAACTATATAAACTGTAAAAAAAAAATGAGAAAAAGGGTGTAAAAGTAGATATTTTTTAAGTATTAGTACAAACCGTTTGTGCTCCATTTCTGCTAGCATTGCTGGCAGAGAAGACAAATTGTGAGACCCAAAGTTTCAAGCTTCGACTTTACTTTACTTTTTTTGTGCTGATTCACTGTTGTCTTGACACGCTTTTGATATACCATCTCTGATGCTGGTCTCTGTCGCAGCAACAGAGAGAGAGAGAGAGTTGAGATTCTGCCAGGGACTTAGCAAGCACCACAATGTCTTTCCTCAGACATTTTCATTCATTTGAAATGCAAGAGGTTTCAAAAACATGTTGGGGAAAATATGTCTCATACAAACCTTTATGGAAAGAGCGAAAGAGAAGAACTGCACTTTACCAAAGCAGGGTTTAATAGTGCTAAACGTTTCACTCTTTAGAGAAGAAGGTGCCTATGAGGAACAGACATGTTATTGTCTTTTGTGAAAACACCACTACCCATGCATCATTCCTATGATATACAGTACATTTTCCCCAGTTATACAAGTTATACACTTGTTTCTCACTCACACACAGGCAGAAGTCCTTTTGTAAATGACCTTTCACATAGTGTTCCCATGTTCCCAGTTGAGGAGATGCTGGAGAAATCAACACAGCTTCTCTCACACTGCCCATTCACTTCACACAGTCCACTTATCCTCTCGGCAGTTAACTGAGTCCATCGGAATGTTTTGCTCTTTCAAAAATGTAAACTGAGTTCAATGTAATTTCAGTTGAGATTTACACTCAAAAGAAATGTTGTTTCTATACGTAGAGATTCTCTTTCTCTCTCCCTAGCTCTTTCTCTTTAATGGTGGATTTGATAGAAATTGAGCAGTGTTATATATTTAATTAATCCTCCAGTTACCCTTCATAATTAAGAGGATGATGGATCCTTCCAGGTAATCTCCTTGACAAAGAGAGAAAGCCTCTAAACTCCTAGATAAGATGTGAGGAGAAGAGGACTCTCAGTGTCCCATGCTCTTCCTCCCAGCTTCCCCTTCTCTATCAGGTCTTTACCCTTCACACTACACCGTCTTATCTTCCGCTGGAGAAAAAAGATATGTACAGAATGCCTTACAGAGGGGAGGGGAAGGGAGGGAGGGATAGGGGCAGAGAGGTGGGAGGAAGGGAGGGATATGAAGGGTACTGAAAGGGGGAGTAGGTCATATAGGTCACTGTTGAATAACAGTGAGTTGGACCCCAAACCCACCTGATGTAGAGCGACAGGACATCAGTGTGTATGAACTTTGACCCTCTGGTCCTGCAGTGTACCAACAATGCCTTTGGATGGTGACATACACAGAAACAGGAAGTGGTATTTAGGGTTTCCACCTCACCTCTTGCCATCGCAAAGTAGGATTAGTGCTCCTCTCTTCACTAAAGCTTATATCAATGCACTCACACACACACACACACACACACACAGTCACACATTACACAGCTGTTACTGTTCGTGATTCATGATTATTTCCGACATATAAATGTTGTACATAAACTTTTTTTTTTTTTACATTTTGTTGTTTTGTACATTTGTTGTCTTTATATTCTTCACCCTGTGTTTTGTTTTCTTTGTTGTTCGACGAGTAGCCTACCAAGCCTGCTTGCAAGCTTTAAATCACCATAAAAGCCATTTGCGTTCACTGAAGATTCAAAGAGACTCATACGCTCACAGCCATACTTGTTTATGTGGGTGTCGCTGTTCAAGGTTGCCGTCATTACAATACAAGACGTCCTTCTATACATATTTGCACTCACCCTCTCTGGGCATCATCCTGCATGTCAACCCATATAGATAAGGCCTCCTTGCTATGCCCCACCCGAGAGAGTCCAGCCTGGCTGAAGGCCAGACAGCATTCAGAAAAACATGTTTTATGATTGCCTTATGCTCCCTCATGTCTGTCAGATATACACCTGCATGGGCTGCAGCAAACAGAGAGGAGAAAGACCCAGGCACTTCATGTTCCCACTTTACATAAGGCTGCTGTCATAAGCACTACATAGCATAATCACATGAACAGGCTAATGCCTGTCATAGTGAATGTGGCATTATCTAGGAGTTATTAGTGAGACAAATGAAGCTGTCCCATTCCAATGCTATGAGGGGATGAGAGGGAAGCCAGGGAGGGGTGAAATGAAGGTTTTGGATAAATGAAGGTTTGAATTGGAGGTTTGAAGGTTGTACTTGTAAATATGCAAAGGTGGTTAGGTTGAATGGATGCTATTGGTGTGACAATGACACACACAGGGGAACTGGGATCAGGATGTATGGATTTGCGCATCCACATTTTAGTTTGGCATATTGAAGGTGGAGCTAGCGGGAGGCTAAGGTGTGAAAATGTATTCCTTGAGTACAAGCTTGGGATGAATGATATAGTGGGAGGAATGCAGCATGTCTAGCTTCTGCAGATGTAATTCAGACCTGCCATTTAGTATCTGTGTGTACGGCTTGACCCTACTTTAAATTGTACACTCCCTTTACCATAAGGCCTGCACACAAGCAGTCAGTCTGTCTGTCCGTGTCTCCCTAGAGAGAAGTGGTCATCTTCTCTCAGATTGGTGTTAGCCTTTGAACAGTTACCCTCACTGAGAACCACAGATCCTGAAAGCTCTTCCCAACCTATGAGGTGTTCTGCACTCTATCCAACTGCAGGAGACTCCAACAAGTTAGTTACAGTGTTAGACCTTCACTTTCACCAGGACCGCACAGAAACATGACAGTGGCTGAGTCTCAAATGGCACCTTAATCTCCATGTAGTACACTAATGAAAGTAATGCACTACAAGGGATAGGGTATGATTTGAGACGCAACCAATGTCGTATTGGAGTCGCCCCGATGTTGCTCACGTCTGAGTGTACATAATGTAGTAATTGCTTGAAGCTAAACAGATGAAGTTAGGCAACATATAACTGTACAATTTGAGCTTTTTTTGCATGTGTCTTTTTATAATGGACAGAAGAAGAATTCTATAACAGTTATCATAAAGATAATTTTAAAGCGTGTAGCAGCCCGCATGACCAAGGTTGCGGTCCAGAAGGACTTCTGGTTTGTACCATACTCACATAAACTCAAATGGAGAAAAAAATGAAATGAAAAAATCTAAAACGCTTCAAAAAAAAAATAATTGCACAGTTATCAAGGTAAAATACTTTTTTGTAAACTGTCAACAGCACAAATATTTTGTATTGTTGTTTGTACCATTTTTTATGAAAAAAGAAAAATACTTTTACAAAAAGGGAAAGAGTGTGTTGTTTTAAGCGTGTGTTTCTAGTGCCACTGCGATTTTGGTTTCCAAATACAGTACAGTACATACGCAGCCTTGCAGATAAACCTTGTAATATAGATGCTGAGCTGGTGACTCCACGTCAGCGCCCCCATGTGTTATAAATAAAGTTTCCCCTCCTTATACAAACGCTGCTTCCTGTCTCCTCATTTTCTTCCTATTTCAAATGTGATGATGACGATGATGATAATTTGATTATTCCATTAACAAAAACAGAGGTTCTGACACTATTTTCAAATTCTTTCTATCTGTATTTGAAACCAGTGTAGTTGCACATGATGCTTGTGCACCTTCTTATTTGTTTTATACATGTTTTGCTGAATTGCTTTTAACCAAAACAATATGTTTCCAAAAAGTAAATTACTCAAACGCTGATCTAAGGTCATATTTCTATAAAACTAAGGTTAATACATTTGTTAAAAAGCAAATTTTCTCATTCGCACTATACAGCACGGATGCTGTCACAAGTTTTAATTGCTATTTTCTCTTTTTCCCCTACATGTGTTTAGTAAAGGAATCAACATCACAGCATCCATGTCAAAGTTCACTCTCCAAACAACTCAATGTAATTAAAATGTTTTGAACATTGTAATCTCTGTTTTAAAATAACTCTGGGAATGGTGAATTTTTCAAAACGCAATTAATTATCTATAAGCGAACAAAAACAAAGCCATAATTTATAGCAAACACTATCCCTATAAGCATAATACGTGCGCTCAAGCTTTTTTCTCCCCTGTATTGGTAAAACATATTCCAAGTTGTAAGGAACATTTCTGCTGATTAAAATTCTAGTGAAGTCAACCATGTTTGAGCCAGTCTATCAAGTTGCTGAGATGTGTCTCCGTCTCCCAGCCTTTAGCAGCAGGGAAAGCACACATTGAACCTGAGGGTAGTTATATGTGATTTTGTAACTGCATTTGATTATGGCCCAGAATGCAATTTGATGGGAGGCCCCCAGCCTCGTATAGCGGAACACTCACCTTGATAGAGCGAGCGTGCAAACTGCATGATAACTGGATTACAAGAACCCATCAGCCAAGACCCAGACTGGGGGGCGGCTTGTCAGGGGGAGTGTGTGTGTTGTGTGTGTGTGTGTGTGTGTGTGTGTGTGTGTGTGTGTGTCATGGATTTCCATCGACCTTGATCAAAATGCTATCAATCCTCATGTTTTCAGGCAGAAGACTGATTTCGAGGCTCACTGGAAAAAAACACACTCACTCAAACGCTCATGCAAACACATACCCATGCAGACACACCAGTGCGCACACACACACGGTACAGTAATGAATTTCTACCACGGAATGACTCAGCATCCACTTATATGGTACAATAAAACATTATTGGTGATACACTAAAGACAGTCCGTCTTTAAAGTGAAAAGTTTAAACAATTTAAAAAATGTACCTTCCAAAAGCATAATTGAAATCCTTTCACGTTTGGGACTCATTTGTAAGAGTACTGGACATACTGTTAGTATACAGTGCCTTCGGAAAGTATTCAGACCCCATGACTTTTTCCACATTTTGTTACGTTACAGCCTTATTCGAAAATGTATTTATTTTTTATTAATCCCCAGCAATCTACACACAATACAACACAATGACAAAGTGAGAACAGGTTTTTACAAATTGTACAAATTAGTTAAAAATGAAAAACAGAAATACCTTATTTACATAAGTATTCAGACCCTTTGCTATGAGACTCGAAATTGAGCTCAGGTGCATCCTGTTTCCATTGATCATCCTTAAGATGTTTCTACAACTTGATTGGAGTCCACCTGTGGTAAATTCAATTGATTGGACATGATTTGGAAAGGCACACACACCTGTCTATACAAGGTCCCACAGTTGACAGTGCATGTCAGAGCAAAAACCAAGCCATGAGATCGAAGGAATTGTCCGTAGAGCTCCGAGACAGGATTGTGTCGAGGCACAGATATGGGGAAGGGCACCAAAACATTTCTGCCGCATTGAAGGTCCACAAGAACACAGTGGCCTCCATCATTCTTAAATAGAAGAAGTTTGGAACCACCAAGAATCTTCCTAGAGCTGGCCGCCCGGCCAAACTGAGCAATCAGGGGAGAAGGGCCTTGATCAGGGAGGTGACCAAGAACCCGATGGTCACTCTGACAGAGTTCTAGAGTTCCTCTGTGGAGAACCTTCCAGAAGGACAACCATCTCTGCAGCACTCCACCAATCAGGCCTTTATGGTAGAGTGACCAGACGGAAGCCACTCCTCAGTAAAAGGCAAATGACAGCCCACTTGGAGTTTGACAAAAGGCACCTAAAGACTCTCAGACCATGAGAAACAAGATGGTCTCTGGTCTGATGAAACCAAGATTGAACTCTTTGGCCTGAATGCCAAACGTCACGTCTGGAGGAAACTTGGCACCATCCCTACGGTGAAGCATGGGTGGCAGCATCATGCTGTGGGGATGTTTTTCAGCGGCAGGGACTGAGAGACTAGTCAGGATCGAGGCAAAGATGAACGGAGCAAAGATCCTTGATGAAAATCTACTCCAGAGCACTCAGGACCTCCAACAGGACAACAACCCTAAGCACACAGCCAAGACAACGCAGGAGTGGCTTCGGGACAAGTCTCTGAATGTCCTTGAGCCAGAGCCCAGACTTGAACCCAATCTAACATCTCTGAAGAGACCTGAAAATAGCTGTGCAGCAACGCTCCCCATCCAACCTGACAGAGCTTGAGAGGATCTGCAGAGAAGAATGGGAGAAACCAAATACAGGTGTGCTAAGCTTGTAGCGTCATACCCAAGAAGACTTGAGGCTGTAATCACTGCCAAAGGTGCTTCAACAAAGTAATGAGTAAAGGGTTTTGCTTTGTCATTATGGGGTATTGTGTGTAGATTGATGAGAATAAGGCTGTAACCTAACAGAATGTGGAAAAAGTCAAGGGGTCTGAATACTTTCCAAAGGCACTGTATGTGATGATTCCAGACACAGATGATTGAACTTCACCTTAGTTAAGTAGCAGTCACGAAGACAGAGACACAAATGATCAACGCAATTAAGTCACTGCAGTTGCCTTCTGTCTTCGTGACTGCTACTCAAGGTATGGGTTTTACAAGGTGTGGGAATGAAGTCATTACCAGCCGCACCGGGTGCCATGCAAATAGAAATAAAGTTAAAATGATAATCTGCAGGTGCAGATGGGATTTTCTGTACTGCTCAACGCTTGATTTATACGCTGCCACTTAAGATGGTATCACCATGACGACCTCCTCGCTACTCAAGTGCAATCATTGCTAGCTAGCTACTACTGTACAGATAAATACAAAAACGTGTCTTCACCTGTACAAGTAACACACTTATAAATTGAAGACTGGCAAAAGTATGGACAAACAAACAGTTTTGAGAGAAAATAGAAGAGATCAGAACCCCCGAGCCGACTAGGTGAAAAATCTGTCGATGTGCACTTGAGCAAGGCACTTAACCTTAATTGCTCCTGTAAGTCGCTCTGGATAAGAGTGTCTGCTAAATGTAAAATGTAGAGAAAACAAAAGCCCCACCCAGATGAGGAGTGAGAGAGCGGGCTCTTAGGTTGACCTCCAGCAGAACTGTTAACAGGGACCAGGCGGGTCAATGAAACAGCAGCAGGCCAGGCGGCAGCTCCTCCACATTGATTGGCCTGTCACTGGATGTCAATGCATGCAGACAGAATACCCCCAACCATCTGACTCAGTAGGTGCATACTCCAAGCCAGGGTAAGTATCACGAGCATGCAGGAACAGCAACCTGCATGCGCACACACACCCAGACAATGCCCTCAATTAATACCCCACCCATAGTGAGTCTGCAGGAAGCCTGATCTAGTCAAATCATTTCACCTGCTCTCTGACACAAACATGCTCGTCTGAAAGAAAGGACATGGTGAGACAGAGGGCGGAGGAGGTTTGCTAAAGAGAGAGAAAAACAGGGGGTTACAGGTAAAATGAGTTATGCTCAGCAGTAAAACGTCAAGGTTGACAGGATGAGTCATTATAGATTAACCCAGCCAGGTAGCCGTTATCTGGACTAAACTATGCTGCTGCATTTTGACCCATTATGGATTTATAGAGGTAGGCAGTTTGGGATCGTATTGATCAGATGAAGCAGCGTTTTTCTCCTACCGGCAGGGCCACTGCATCACCACAGCTTCCCTCCATAGACTTAAAAATAAACACAAAAAACACTATGCAGCTATTTGAAAAAGTACATGTGTGTACTACAACAATAAATGGTTATATTCCATGTATGTGTATGAGAAAAACATTAACTGAAAACCACAAAATGATGCTAAAATGAATTCCTTCAAATGGAGAATATTCCAATAGCCTATTGTATTTCCAATCGTGCTGTGTTTGAAAATACTGTACTTTCAAGGAGGAAATACTTCATCATTGAGTCAGTCCAGAGAGGGTCATATTGACCTATGGAGCCGAAAGTAGAGAATTACAGGCTGGAAGACAAGCACATGCAGGCACACAGGTGGGCTCTGGAAGAGAAGGTTGCTAGGGGAGCTAGATGTCGTCAGGGGCTAGTGTAAGTTTGTGGAGGAGGCTATGTGCAATATTATCACCGTGGAGAGCATGCAGAATGATCACCAGCAAGCACACACTGTTTGCCACAACATCTATCACTTGTAATCAAAGGAGTTCATTTTGACATTGTAAATAAGAAAACATCATGATGACGCAAATGACTGTAATTCCAATCAAATCAAATCAAATCAAATCAAATTTTATTGGTCACATGCGCCGAATACAACAGGTGCAGACATTACAGTGAAATGCTTACTTACAGCCCTTAACCAACAGTGCATTTATTTTAAACAAAAAAAGTAAGAATAAAACAACAACAACAAAAAAGTGTTGAGAAAAAAAAGAGCAGAAGTAAAATAAAGTGACAGTAGAGAGGCTATATATACAGGGGGGTACCGTTGCAGAGTCAATGTGCGGGGGCACCGGCTAGTTGAGGTAGTTGAGGTAATATGTACATGTGGGTAGAGTTAAAGTGACTATGCATAAATACTTAACAGAGTAGCAGCAGCGTAAAAATGATGGGGTGGGGGGGCAGTACAAATAGTCCGGGTAGCCATGATTAGCTGTTCAGGAGTCTTATGGCTTGGGGGTAGAAGCTGTTGAGAAGTCTTTTGGACCTAGACTTGGCACTCCGGTACCGCTTGCCGTGCGGTAGCAGAGAGAACAGTCTATGACTAGGGTGGCTGGAGTCTTTGACAATTTTGAGGGCCTTCCTCTGACACCGCCTGGTATAGAGGTCTTGGATGTCAGGAAGCTTTGCCCCAGTGATGTACTGGGCCGTACGCACTACCCTCTGTAGTGCCTTGCGGTCGGAGGCCAAGCAGTTGCCATACCAGGCGGTGATGCAACCAGTCAGGATGCTCTCGATGGTGCAGCTGTAGAATTTTTTGAGGATCTGAGGACCCATGCCAAATCTTTTTAGTCTCCTGAGGGGGAATAGGCTTTGTCGTGCCCTCTTCACGACTGTCTTGGTGTGTTTGGACCATGATAGTTCGTTGGTGATGTGGACACCAAGGAACTTGAAGCTCTCAACCTGTTCCACTACAGCCCCGTCGATGAGAATGGGGGCGTGCTCAGTCCTATTTTTTTTCCTGTAGTCCACAATCATCTCCTTTGTCTTGGTCACGTTGAGGGAGAGGTTGTTGTCCTGGCACCACACGGCCAGATCTCTGACCTCCTCCCTATAGGCTGTCTCATCATTGTCGGTGATCAGGCCTACCACTGTTGTGTCGTCGGCAAGCTTAATGATGGTGTTGGAGTCGTGCCTGGCCATGCAGTCATGGGTGAACAGAGAGTACAGGAGGGGACTGAGCACGCACCCCTGAGGGGCCCCCGTGTTGAGGATCAGTGTGGCAGATGTGTTGTTACCTACCCTTACCACCTGGGGGCGGCCCGTTAGGAAGTCCAGGATCCAGTTGCAGAGGGAGGTGTTTAGTCCCAGGATCCTTAGCTTAGTGATGAGCTTAGAGGGCACTATGGTGTTGAATGCTGAGCTGTAGTCAATGAATAGCATTCTCACGTAGGTGTTCCTCTTGTCCAGGTGGGAAAGGGCAGTGTGGAGTGCGATAGAGATTGCATCATCTGTGGATCTGTTGGGGCGGTATGCAAATTGGAGTGGGTCTAGGGTTTCTGGGATAATGCTGTTGATGTGAGCCATGACCAGCCTTTCAAAGCACTTCATGGCTACAGACGTCAGTGCTACGGGTCGGTAGTCATTTAGGCAGGTTATCTTAGAGTCCTTGGGCACGGGGACTATGGTGGTCTGCTTGAAACATGTTGGTATTACAGACTCAGTCAGGGACATGTTGAAAATGTCAGTGAAGACACTTGCCAGTTGGTCAGCACATGCTCGGAGTACACGTCCTGGTAATCCGTCTGGCCCTGCGGCCTTGTGAATGTTGACCTGCTTAAAAGTCTTACTCACATCGGCTACGGAGAGCGTGATCACATAGTCATCCGGAACAGCTGGTGCTCTCATGCATGCTTCAGTGTTGCTTGCCTCGAAGCGAGCATAGAAGTGATTTAGCTCGTCTGGTAGGCTTGTGTCACTGGGCAGCTCGCGGCTGTGCTTCCCTTTGTAGTCTGTAATAGTTTTCAAGCCCTGCCACATCCGACGAGCGTCAGAGCCAGTGTAGTATGATTCAATCTTAGACCTGTATTGACTCTTTGCCTGTTTGATGGTTCGTCGGAGGTCATAGCGGGATTTCTTATAAGCGTCCGGGTTAGAGTCCCGTTCCTTGAAAGCGGCAGCTCTACCCTTTAGCTCTGTGCGGATGTTTCCTGTAATCCATGGCTTCTGGTTGGGGTATGTACGTACGGTCACTGTGGGGACGACATCATCGATGCACTTATTGATGAAGCCAGTGACTGATGTGGTGTACTCCTCAATGCTGTCTGAAGAATCCCGGAACATGTTCCAGTCTGTGCTAGCAAAACAGTCCTGTAGCTTAGCATCTGCGTCATCTGACCACTTTTTTATTAACCGAGTCACTGGTGCTTCCTGCTTTAGTTTTTGCTTATAAGCAGGAATCAGGAGGATAGAGTTATGGTCAGATTTGCCAAATGGAGGGCGAGGGAGAGCTTTGTATGCGTCTCTGTGTGTGGAGTAAAGGTGGTTTAGAGTTTTTTATTTATTTTATTATATATTGCTCACCCACCACATCGGGAGAGAGAGAGAGAGAGAGAGAGAGATACTTTTACATTTGGCTTTGAAGCATAAGGGCAGATATGCATTTGCCTTCAAGCGCTCTGTCTCAAGACATCCACTCCATCCATCCACATCCGTCCATGTTCTCCCTCTGTGAGTCTAATTTTAATCCTGTTCGCCTTAGAAATAGACAGAGAGAAGAGAGGATAACTAGAGAACTGTTTTTCCCTCTGTTGTGCATCTGATGGGTGTGTTAGCGGTGGGCCTGTGGCCTCTATTGAGACTGGTGAAATAAAGCCAGTGGGGATCTGTGCTATGTGGTCTCATAGTAATGTGTTTGCTCAGAGGGAGACGTGTCACTCTGGGTAATAGGAACAAAACAAACGCTGTGGCTTTATTGTCTTACATACACGTTCATTTACTCGTAACCGTGGTGGTGGGCTATATGCAAAAAGCTGTTGGCCGCATCATGAATTCCATTTTCATCCTATGTGGGAGTGATGCACTCTGAGTAAAAAAAATATCCTCTACCAGGAGAGTGAGGAGAGGGTTCAAACAGTCAAACTGACCTCAAACGGGGCATAGAAAAACGATCAAGTAACTTTAGATCACTCCCTTATCACATAATGAGATATATTCAATCTACATGCACCTTCCCAAAATGACAGTTGGCTGGACATTTTGATGACAGATGACATTTGGGTAATGGATATGATGCAGGTCATTTTGAGAATGGGATAGATAGGATAATGTGTCCTCTCCCAGGTCGTCAGGACCATGCCCCAGGGTAGATAGCTGCCCGGCTGGGAGCTGACCACATTAAGGATGCTGAGGGACGGAGTAGGAGTAGGGCGCTGGGTCCATTCTACTGGCCAAAATGAGATTTACATTCCACTCCCAGCAGCATCCAAATCGCATTAGTCTCCACATCTATTCACATACATACTATTTATCACTCACTCAGTCGCACAACATCAAAACACTAGCTGCAGCCAGCAGCCCATCCTCACCAGCATCTGGGCTTATCCTGCTCCTATTCTGAATCAATTGCCAAACTGAAGTTTAAAATATTGCTAGTCAGTGGTAGGTCTATACTATATAATTACAGATCTATTATACATTGAACAGGTCGAAATTCTCCTAACCAAAGACTACTAAGAAGTCACCAACTTTTAAAGTGCTCACCCTCTTATGTATATTCATAAAATAAGTAATTACGCTGTCAGATTTTGTTTCAGAGGGCAGAAAGAGTAATGGTGTTTTCCTCAGGCCTGATTAAAAATGCCCATTGTAAATTATCCGGGGGCCAGCGGAACACTGACCTATGACCTGCTTAATGTTTATATTCAGGACTTTAAGCAGGCCTCTCAGCTAGCATGGGGCCACCAGACACCTCTCCTTTAATTCTGTCTCCTGCAGATTTAATGATGACCAGCCATGATCTCTGTATCTCCCACTGGGTGGGCTGGACCTACACTAAGGTAAACCATGGCCAGCAGGTTAACACTGAAATGGTCTCACTGCAGGTTAACACAGAAAATAATCTCGCTGCAGATTAACATTGAAATGATCAGACTGCAGGTCAACATTGAAATGATCACACTACAGGTTATTAACACCGAAATGATCACACTGCAGGTTAACACTGAAAGGATCACAGTGCAGGTTATTAACACTGAAATGATCACACTGCAGGTTATTAACACTGAAATAATCGCACTGCAGGTTAATACTGAAATGATCACGGTTCGGGTTAACACAAAAATGATCACACTGCAGGTTAAAACAAAAATGATCACACTGCAGGTAAACACTGACATTATTAACACAGAAAATAATCGCGCTGCAGATTAACATGGAAATGATCAAACTGCAGGTCAACATTGAAATGATCACACTATAGGTTATTAACACCGAAATGATCACACTGGAAGTTAACACTGATATGGTCATGGCGCATTGAAATGATCGAATCTAATTTTATTTGTTACATGCTTCGCAAACAACAGGTGTAGTAGACTAACAGTGAAATGCTTACTTAAGGGCCCTTCCCAACAATGCAGAGATTTTTTTGTGTGGAAATAATACAAAAATAACAACACAAGGAATACATTCACAATGAATAACGATAACTTGGCTATATACACGGGGTACCAGTTCAGAGTCGATGTGCAGGGGTACGAGGTAATTGACGTAGATCTGTACATATAACTAGGAATAAAGTAACAGATAGTAAACAGTAGCAGCAGCGTATGTGATGAGTCAAAAGTGATTAGAGCAGTCTTATGGCTTGCGGGTAGAAACTGTTCAGGGTCCTGTTGGTTCCAGACATGGTGCACCGGTACCGCTTGCTGTGCGGTAGCAGAGAGAACAGTTTATGACATGGGTGGCTGGAGACTTTAACAATTCTTAGGGCCTTCCTCTCACACCGCCTGGTATAGGAGGTCCTGGATGGCAGGGAGCTCAGCGATGTACTGGGCCATACACACTACCCTCTGTAGCGCCTTGCGGTCAGATGCCAAGCAGTTGCCATACCAAGCTAGTCAAGATGCTCTCAATGGTGCAGCTGTAGAACTTTTTGAGGATCTGAAGGCCCGTGCCAAATCTTTTCAGCCTCCTGAGGGGGAAGAGGCATTGTCGTTGGTGTGTGGACCGTGATAATTCCTTAGTGATGTGGACACCGAGAAACATGAAGCTCTCGACCCGCTCCACTACAGCCCCATCGATGTGGATAGGGACATGCTCGGCCCTTCGTTTCCTGTAGTCCATGATCAGCTTCTTTGTCTTGCTGACGTTGAGGGAGAGGTTGTTGTATTGGCACCACACTGCCAGGTCACTGACCTCCTCCCTATAAGCTGCCTCATTGTCGTCGGTGATCAGGCCAACCACCGGCATGTCATCAGCAAACTTAATGATGGTGTTGGAATGACGTGCGACCACGCAGTCATGGGTAAACTGGGTGTACAGGAGTGGCACGCACCACTGAGGGGCCCCCATATTGAGGGTCAGCGTGGCTGATGTGTTGTTACCTACCCTCACCACCTGGGGGCGGCCCGTCAGGAAGTCCAGGATCCAGTTGCAGAGGGAGGTGTTCAGTCCCAGGGTCCTGAGCTTAGTGATGAGCTTGGAGGGCACTATGGTGTTGAACGCTGAGCTATAGTCAATGAACAGCATTCTCACAAAGGTGTTATTCTTGTCCAGGTGGGAGAGGGCAGTATGGAGTGCAATAGAGATTGCATCATCTGTGGATCTGTTGGGGCGGTATGAGAATTGGAGTGGGTCCAGGCTCTCTGGGATGATGGTGTTGATGTAAGCCATGATCAGCCATTTAAAGCATTTCATGTCTACAGATGTGAGTGCTACGGAGCGATAGTCATTTAGAGAGGTTACCTTGGTGTTCTTGGGCACAGGGACTATGGTGGTCTGCTTGAAACATGTAGGTATTACAGACTGGGTCAGGGAGAGGTTGAAAATGTCAGTGAACACATTTGCCAGCTGGTCAGCGCATGCTCTGAGTACGCGTCTTGGTAACTCATCTGGCCCCGCGGCCTTGTGAATGTTAACCTGTTTAAAGGTCTTACTCACGTCGGCTACGGAGCGTGAGATCACACAGTCGTCCAGAACAGCTGGTGCTCTCATGCATGGAGAGTACGACCCTGCCTTACACAGGAAGCGGCACAGGTCCTAATCCAGGCACTTGTCATCTCCCGTCTGGATTACTGCAACTCACTGTTGGCTGGGCTCCCTGCCTGTGCCATTAAACCCCTACAACTCATCCAGAATGCCGCAGCCCGTCTGGTGTTCAACCTTCCCAAGTTCTCTCACGTCACCCCGCTCCTCCGCACACTCCACTGGCTTCCAGTTGAAGCTCGCATCTGTTACAAGACCATGGTGCTTGCCTATGGAGCTGTGAGGGGAACGGCACCTCCGTACCTTCAGGCTCTGATCAGTCCCTACACCCAAACGAGGGCATTGCGTTCATCCACCTCTGGCCTGCTGGCTCCCCTTCCTCTGCGGAAGCATAGTTCCCGCTCAGCCCAGTCAAAACTGTTCGCTGCTCTGGCACCCAATGGTGGAACAAGCTCCCTCACGACGCCAGGACAGCTCCCTCACTCACCACCTTCCAGAGACATTTGAAACCCCACCTCTTTAAGGAATACCTGGGATAGGATAAAGTAATCCTTCTACCCCCCCCCCCCCCCCCCCCAAAAAAAAAAAAACTATTGTAAAGTGGTATCCCACTGGCTATCCCACTGAATGCACCAATTTGTAAGTCGCTCTGGATAAGAGCGTCTGCTAAATGCTGTAAATGTAAATGTAAAAATGGTTCAGTGTTGCTTGCCTCGAAGTGAGCATAGAAGGAATTTAGCTCGTCTGGTAGGCTCGCATCACTGGGCAGTTCGCAACTGGGTTTCCCTTTGTAATCTGTAAAAGTTTGCAAGAACTGCCACATCCGACGAGCGTCAGAGCCGGCATAGTAGAATTCGATCTTAGTCCTGTGTTGACGTTTTGACTGTTTGATGGCTCGTTGGAGGTCGTAGTGAGATTTCTTATAAGCCTCCAGATTAATGTACCACTCCTTGAAAATGGCAGCTCTATCCTTTAGCTCAGTGCGGATGTTGCCTGTAATCCATGGCTTCTGGTTGGGATATGTACGTACGGTCACCGTGCCGATGACATCGTTGATGCACTTATTAATGAAGCCAGTGACTGATGTTGTAAACTTCTCAACGTTATCGGATAAATCCCGGAACATATTCCAGTCTGTGCAAGAGAAACAGTCCAGTAGCTTAGCATCCGCTTCATCGGCCCACTTCCATATTGAGCGCGTCACTGGTACTTTATGTTTGAGTGTTTGCTTGTAAGCAGGAATCACAATGATAGTTATGGTCAGATTTGCCAAACGGAGGGCGAGAGAGAGCTTTGTATGCGTTTCTGTGTGTGGAGTAAAGGTGATCTTGAGTTTTTCACCTTTAGTTGCACAGGTGACATGCTGGTAAAATTGAGGTAAGACGGATTTCAGTTTCCCTGCATTAAAATCACCAGCCACTAGGAGCGCCAACTTCGGATGTCCACTCTCTTTTTTGCTTATGGCCCTATACAGCTCGTTGTGTGCAGTCTTAGTGCCAGCATCGGTTTGTGATGGTAAATAGACAGCTACGAAAAATATACATGAAAACTCTCTTGGTAAATAGTATGGTCTGCAGCTTCTAACTCACGAAAGCAAAACCTTGAGGCTTCCTTAACATTAGAGATCGCGCAACAGCTGTTGTTAACAAAGAGACACACACTTTCCCACTTACCCTTACCCGAAGCTGCCGTTCGGTCTTGACGATGCATAGAAAAACCAGCTTGACTCCTAGAAACATAGGATATTACAGTTCTTCAGGTGCCATTGATAGGATAGTCTCAAAGTTTCCAGTTTGTTCTCTAGTGATTGTACGTTCGCCAATAGAAGGGATGCGGCTTATTAACTCGACTGACGTATCAGGGAGCTCGCTCGTTTGCCTCTTGTGCAGTCTCTTCCTCTTTTGAGTTACGGGGATTAGAGCCAGGTCAGGAATGAGCAGTACATCCACAGCTGCCGACTCTTTGAAATATAAATCTTCATCCAAATCAAGGTTAGTGATCGCTGTTCTGATGTCCAGAAGCTGTTTTCGGTCATAGGAAATGATGGCAGAAATATTATGTACAAAAAAGTTTAAGATCAGCGTAAAAAAACACACAGCTATCCACTGCAGTTGGCCATCATACTGCAAGTTAACGCTGAAATTATCACACTGCTGGTTAACTCTAAAATGATCACACTGCAGGTTAACACTAAATTATCACATTGCAGGTTGAATAACACATTGATATATTGCAGACTCTTCATGACCTGCCGGGGCGGCAGGTAGCTTAGTGGTTAAGAGCGTTGTGCCAGTAACCGAAAGGTCGCTGGTTCTAATCCCCGAGCCGACTAGGTGAAAAATCTGTCGATGTGACCTTGAGCAAGGCACTTAACCCTAATTGCTCCTGTAAGTCGCTCTGGATAAGAGCGTCTGCTAAATGACTAAAATGTAAAAATGTAAATGAAATATATCCATGTCTGCAATGCATGTGGAGAGCAGGACTACTGGTGATGATGGAAAGATGACAGCGGACTGGACAGAGGGGTTAAGTATGTACAGTGCTTTCAGAAAGTATTCACACCCCTTGATCTTTTCCACATTTTGTTGTGTTAAAATGTTTTTCTAAATTTTTACAAATTAATAAAAAATGTAAAGCTGAAATGTCATGAGTCAATAAGTATTCAACACATTTGTTATGGCAAGCCTAAATAAGATCAGGAGTAAAAATGTGCTTGCAGACACCCTTGTGGAACGGTGCATACAGTGTTCTATGACAGTGTCATTGTCTCGTGTTCTTCCCACCAAAATTGTTGCTCTGCATTCTGAGATGTTCCTTATAACGTGTGCGCCCAGCTCATTTTTGTATTTGCCTAACTGCATTATTCGCCAGGAAAGGGAAACATTCTGCGAATATTGAAGCAATGCATCAACAAGGTGTTTCTGAGAATATTGAAACATTGTATCAACGAACGAGGCGGCTCTAAGAATATTGAAAAATGTTGTATCAACAAGAGCGCTCCGAGAATATTAATATTGCAACATAGCCAACGTGCAAAAAAATGTCCCCTTGCCTGCTTGTCTATGTCTGATGTTATTGTGTTGCCTACACAGCATTTGGGTGCTCATTATATACAAAAAAGCAGCTCTACTAAATAACTTAGCAATATTTAATGATGTTTTGCCAGCAAGATTGATCTGTTAGAATATCTCATTTTCATTCAGGAAGATGGACAAGCAAGACTGATAGAGTGAGAGATGGAAATGCATTATACCAGAGGCAGGTAGGCTACAGGTAGGGATGCAGGTAAAATACCAAGTTGTTCAGTTGTTTGTTTTCCTATCAATAGGCCTACATGAAACCAAAATTGCCCTAGCCTACTGGGTGAATAAATTAAAATAACAATTAGGCTTACAGCTATCACAACCTATATAATAGCAATAAAACAGCTTTTGGTTTCGAATGGTCACCAAAAAGGAGGGCTTCCCAACTCCCAATTAAATGAACCCCTGGTTATCAGATTATAACAAGGCCAAATTCAAATGCCGACATCAAATTCAAAGCAAACAGCGCACTGCCTAAACAGCTGACCGGCAAAGCAAATGGCACTGTCTCTGCCCTCTGCTTTCTAAAAGTGACAGAAAAGGTGCAGAGGCTGGCAGCTGCTATCCTAGCAATACTCTGCATGGTCCTAAAGCCAGCTCAAAAAGGAAAAAGCCATTGCATTTTAATCGGGATTGGAATTATTTTAGTCCACTTTTTGAAAAAGAATGCCAGTGCTGAAGACATGTACAGTTGAAGTCAGAAGTTTGCATACACTTAGGTTGGAGTCATTAAAACTTGTTTTTCAACCACTTTACAAATTTCTTGTTAAAAAAACTATAGTTTTGGCAAGTCGGTTAGGACATCTACTTTGTGCATGACACAAGTAATTTTTCCAACAATTGTTTACAGACTGATTATTTAACTTATAATTCACTGTATCACAATTCCAGTGGGTCAGAAGTTTACATACACTAAGTTGACTGTGCCTTTAAACAGTTTGGAAAATTCCAGGAAATTATGTCATGGCTTTAGAAGCTTCTGATCAAAGATAAAGATCGTACTTTTTGATCGTACTTTTTGGAGAAATGTCCTCTGGTCTGATGAAACACAAATAGAACTGTTTGGCCATAATGACCATTGTTATGTTTGGAGGAAAAAGGGGGTTGGCTTGCAAGCCGAAGAACACCATCCCAACTGTGAAGCACGGGGGTGGCAGCATCATGCTGTGGGGGTGCTTTGCTACAGGAGGTACTGGTGCACTTCACAAAATAGATGGCATCATGAGGAAGGAAAATTATGTGGATATATTGAAGCAACATCTCAAGCCATCAGTCAGGAAGTTAAAGCTTGGTTGCAAATGGGTCTTCCAAATGGACAATGACCCCAAGCATACTTCCAAAGTTGTGGCAAAATGGCTTAAGGACATCAAAGTCCAACAGACATTGGGAGACAAATGTATCTTTCAGCAGGACAATAACCTAAAACACAAGGCCAAATATACACTAGAGTTGCTTACCAAGATGACATTGAATGTTCCTGAGTGGCCTAGTTACAGTTTTGACTTAAATCTATGCCAAGACTTCGTAATGTCTGTCTAGCAATGATCAACAACCAACTTGACAGAGCTTGAATAATCTTTCAAAGAATAATGTGCAAATATTGTACAATCCAGGTGAGCAAAGCTCTTAGAAACATACCCAGAAAGACTTACAGCTATGATCACTGCCAAAGGTGCTTCTGCAAAGTATTGACCCCTTCAAATTAGTGGATTCAGCCATTTCAGCAACACCCATTGCTGACAGGTGTATAAAATCGAGCACACAGCCATGCAATCTCCATAGACAAGCATTGGCAGTAGAATGGCCTTACTGAAGAGCTCAGTGACTTTCAACGTGGCACTGTCAAAGGATGCCACCTTTCCAACAATTCAGTTTGTCAGAGCTGTAAGTGATGTTATTGTGAAGTGAAAATGTCTAGGAGCAACACCGGCTCAGCCGCGAAGTGGTAGGACACACAAGCTCACAGAACGGGACCGCTGTCCTCAGTTGCAACACTCACTACCGAGTTCCAAACTGCCTCTGGAAGCAACATCAGCACAATAACTGTTCCTTCGGGAGCTTCATGAAATGGGTTTCCATGGCCGAGTTGCCGTACACAAGCGTCGGCTAGAGTGGTGTAAAGTTTGCCACCATTGGACTCTGGAGCAGTGGAAATGCATTCTCTGGAGTGATGAATCCCGCTTCACCATCTGGCAGTCCGACGGACAAATCTGGGTTTGGTGGATGCTAGGAGAACGCTACTTGCCCCAATGCATAGTGCCAACTGTAAAGTTTGGTGAGGGAGGAATAATGGTCTGGGGCTGTTTTTCATGGTTCAGGCTAGGCCCCTTAGTTCCAGTGAAGGGAAATCTTAACGCTATAGCATACAATTACATTCTAGACGATTCTGTGCTTCCAACTTTGTGGCAACAGTTTGGGGAAGGCCCTTTCCTGTTTCTGCATAACAATGCCCCGTGCGCAAATTGAGGTCCATCTAGAAATGGTTTGTCGAGATTGGTGTGTTAGAACTTGACTGGCCTGCACAGAGCCCTGACCTCAACCCCATCGAACACCTCTGGGATGAATTGGAACACCGACTGCGAGCCAGGCCTAATCGCCCAACATCAGTGCCCGACCTCACTAATGCGCTTGTGGCTGAATGGAAGTAAGTACCTGCAGCAACGTTCCAACATCTAGTGGAAAGCCTTCCCAGAAGAGTGGAGGCTGTTATAGCAGCAAAGGGGGGACCAACTCCGTATTAATACCCATGATTTTTTTATGAGATGTTTGACGGGCAGGTGTCTAAAATATCTTTGGTCAGTGTATGTAAATGTGATTTTTCTGTATTTCATTTTCAATAGTTTAGCAATAATTTCAGATAACATGTTTTCACTTTGTTATTATGGGGTAGTGTGTGTAGATGGCTGAATTTTAAAAAAAATTCATTTTGAATTTAGGCTGTAACACAACAAAATGTGGAATAATTCAAGGGGTATGAATACTTTCTGACGGCACTGTATGTGTCCATGTTAAAATTGCACATAGTATTTTGTGGCTATATCTCTGGCTGAGGAAATTCTTCCTCAAAAACAAACATTTCATATACAGCTCACAGAGATTACTGGAAAGCCAAAATCAATCAGTGGATGGAATGACAACCACGAGGTGGTGGATATATTTTTTTACTTAGTATTTTTGATTTGCAGATAATGTCATTGTATTTCCTGCTGTTGAGTATTCCATCACAGACACACAGTGTCATATCTTCTGAGCCATGAGTTATTCAACAAGAGGCCTCTTCACTACAGAGCAGTACAGCCACGGTGTGGGAACAGTAATGGTAGCACCCGATGTATTGTGGCGGAATATATTTTCTAAACTTTCGAGACAATTTGATGGCAATGAGAGAGAAAGTTTACAATATCCAGCAAAAGCAGCTAAATCTCTACGAGCGAGGAAAGTAGCTAATCAACTGAGGGTTGTCTGTGTTCTGATGGGACTTGAGTCACAAACCAATCAAACAGCATTGCTGTGTTTCTGCAGACATACCCTTGTGGTCCTCTGTAGCTCAGCTGGTAGAGCACGGCGCTTGTAGCGCCAAGGTAGTGGGTTCGATCCCCGGGACCACCCATACACAAAAAAAATTATGCACGCATGACTGTAAGTCGCTTTGGATAAAAGCGTCTGCTAAATGGCATATTATTATTGCACAAAATCACTTCAGTCTCGAATAAACCGCTCCTCGGTAGGCTTAACCATGGACCTACCTGTAATGAAAGGCCTAGAGAAAGGCTTATATTATCACATTAGGCATATGTCTATTACAAGGTTTTGGACAAGAGATTTTTGAGTGTTTGCTGCTCTAACAACAGGGAAAATGTACTCTACATTGAAATCACAACAGAATCAACAGCTGCAATCACCATGTTGGGAACCATGTGTAGGCCAAGGCTAGCCATCATGCCATCCTGGTTTCCCACCAACTGTACCATACACGTGTCACAGTTTAACCTTAAAACGCTGTACCATTCTCCTCTCTGTCTCCTCTCAGACATGCAACATAGGAGGCAACATGAGGTCCTAATATGTCTAACATTCCAGGCCTTATTTTCCCTTAATGGAAACCGCTTAACAAAGTCAACCCGACGGTTCGGAGTGGAGAGCCTACCGGCAGACTGAGGCTATAATTGATGGACACTTGGCATGCTCGGTGCGCCTGGCGATTTGTCGAATCCATAAAAAGAGATGTCGAGGTAATTATGTTTGTCATGATATATTGAAAGCAGGAATGGGCGAGCTAATCAGAATACCTGACAGCTGTAGCGTGCAGATGCTAATCAGACCTCTTGTCCACGGCGATAAAATGAAAGCGGGTCATTTTAACAGGTAACAGCTGTTCGTGGCTAATTTGTTCAATTACGCGCAGAGGTTGTTTCTGGGGCCCTAAGGGACTTCCACTCCTCCTAGATGTTCTTTCTTTCTTCCTTCCCTCTCTCTTGCTCTCTCTTTCTGAGAACAAACAGAGAGAAAATCCACAGCGACTTAGCATTCTAAGCATGCAGCAGCAAGGGACGGCCCAGTTGATGACACTCTATTGATGTTGTTGTTGTTTCTATGATGGTAGCTCAGGTTGAGCAACAATCAAGAAGACATATGTATGTTTTGCAGTGCAACTGTGTTAATAAAAGGACACCATGAATAGAAATCCCTTGAGGACTTCGTTTTTTTAGAATGTGAAGATGTAAAACTGCTAGTGTGTGTACAGTCCTTGTCTTAACTGATGTCAAAACCATGTAAAGTTTATTTGAGATACGGCATGTGTGTTTATTTGTTTGTCTCTGTTACGTAGCATAAAGTCAGTGTGTGTTCTTGGGATGCAGACTGTACGAGCAGGTGTTCCCTCCATTCCTATCCCTCCCTTGAGGCAATGACGAACATCAAAGCCTGCGACATTGAAGCTCTGAGCCCTCTCTCTCTCAATCCCTTGGCTATGATCAGTACGAATGATATATCAATTTCATAGTGCTAGTGCTAATCGCACAGGAGGTGTGTGTGTGTACACGTGTGGTATGCACGTATGTGTGTGTACTAAAGACTATCGCTGTCTAATCCTCTCCCACTGATAAAGAACTGCTCTATGGATGAGAGTCATCAGTAGGGATCTATCCAAACAAACTAGTCTCTCTCTCGCTCAGTCCCGCTGCTCAGAGGGATTTGGCTCCTTGGTGATTCAACCTGCTAATGTATTTCTGTCAGTCAGGATGCTCTCTCCCATATGTCTCACCCAGCATTCATTGAGAAGTCCTGGCCAATGAGGTTAGATACGTAAAAGGTAATATGTATGATTACTCAGAAAGGATGAACATATTTGTATTAGGGTAGACTTCAATGCTATTCTTGTAAGGGATATAGACTGGATGAAGACACAGGGTTTCACAGGCACCTACTGTCTGCAGAGTGAACAGAATCAAACAACTCCATAAACCTCATATCCACACTGTCTGAAACAGGGACATGACTTGGTGTGCTTTCCTGTGAGCCCTCGCTGAGCTGCCCAACTCTGTGTGTGTGGGAGTAATCCAGCGGTGTGTACCTACAGATCAACAGCCTGCATTCTCAAGTCAGTGGAGCCGGAGTACAGCCAGGAGACATGACTCCTGGTGCTGCTTGGCTTGCTCATAAAATCTCCTATCAGTCTGGCAGCCTAAGCTTATATTTGTTGCTGTTGTTACTGTGCTAGGTGGAGGGTTGGGAAACTGACGGTATGCTCCGAAGGCTACTGTGCTGATAGAGGCATATGCAGGGGTGGAATGGGAAAAAATCACTCTAGGAAATGACCACTGTCATATCCACAGGCATTCAGCTTATAAACATTTTTGTATCATCTCAAAATGCTCCCCATGGGATTTTCACTTTGTGAACTGAACTCCAGTCACATGTGAGTGTGACTTTGGCTCTATTGGCTCTATTGACTTGGACCATGTCCACATATGCCGTGTTCACGTGCTAGCCGGAACTAGGAAACTCTGAAATGTCCGACTTGCGAACTGGTTGAATGCGGCACGTGTATAACTACAACCAGTTAGCAAGTTGGACATTTTTGAGTTTCCTACTTCCGACTAGTATTACATTAAGGCGGCAATATCGATCTTACTCCCAAAGACGCCACGCAAATGGATGTGGTTTTCTGAGATTGACCACAGTTTGAGGGATGTAGAGATTTAGTGATACAATAGTGCCCTCCTCTGAGAGAACTATGTACTGCACTTTAAATAAGGAACAGTATAAAAAAAACAACCCTCATCATATCATTGTAGCCCATCTGTCTCTGGGTTAATACAGTAGGTAGCCAATGTATAAGACAAACTATAAATGCAGGCATTGGGAAGGGTTTAAGCAAGATCCACCCACTGTGCCCAGGCAGAAAGACATACAGCACATCATCACTTATTTTTCACTTTTTAATGAAGGAGATCATTCGCTCTCAATCCTCTATAAACAATCACCATTAAACATCTTTCTTTCAATTAGAGTATTTACATATTAACAAGTGGCTGTGCAAAATGTATATTATATTTACAGAATATACTTCAGTTTTTCACTGAAAACTGTGTTCTATGATAGAAAATGGACAGAGGGAAAGGTGTGTAACAGTTGCCAGGGGCGATGGTATAAAAACATATCAATACTGATTGATTAGCAGAGAGAAAAATAATGTTGAGAAGAGAGAATTCATCTTCTATTGATAGACCTAACAAAAGGCCAACTGAAGTATGTACAGTTAGAAAGGTTTCATCAATATACATTATTTCATACACTACCATCCAAAACCTTAAGAAACAACCAATTAGTATGTGCATTCAAAAATATATTTAAAAAATATATATATATATAAAGTGGGTGTATCCCTCTGACCGACGGCTTGATTAAAAAACAGTCGGGGGGTGCAGTCCGTATTCAGTCTATTTTCTGCATTCTATCACACAATCATAAATAGGCTATCTATTGTCAACTTTGCCTCAACGTCTCAGTCTCACTTTGCATTGTTGCATCAACAATTAAATTACTGTAAATTATTTTACATGCCTCTTTTGAAAATAAAACTATTAATAAACCTGTTAATGTTTATCCTCCACCCCCCCCCCCCCCCCCCACAGTCTACTGGTAAAAACATATGATTTTACCAGTAAAAATCTAACTGTGATTGACAGACTTTCCATTGGATGTTACAAGTGCAACATAAATTAGACTGTGTGTGAGCGCAACATTGCGTGCGTTTACATGTACATTATCTTTTCAACAGACATGTTGACATAATCATAATAACTGATTCAAAACAAAGTCAAACACAAAAGCACACGGGAAGAGATACTAAAACAGAAATCAAACAAAGCCTAAAAACTCAGTGGAGAATTTACTGAATAACAAGTAGGGGTCCTGTTATGTTATCAGAGTTCTAGGGAGTTAGACATGTCTGATTCATATGGCTTATTTTGGTAAGAAGGCAACTCAGCAGAACACTTGTATCAGTCACGTTAAAAAAATCCACAGGCAATAGCACTAGAATGAATGACTATAAAATAGGACAAATAAAATGTATCCCCCAACAAAAGGCCCAGAGTTTCTGTATCGTCAGGGATTTGACGTTACTACTGCAGTTTTGTACATTTGTTCGTTAACCGTGTTAAAAGGGTCCTCCTCACTGGGGTCCTTTATAAATGTCTAATCATATAGGCCTCTTGCATGAGGTTAAAGGATGCAAAAGCTATGTACCTACTGTGAATGAGGATGTTTCCAGACCCAAAGGAGACCTCACAAATAGGAGAATTTCCCCTCCAGGGCACCAGGTGGCAGTTTATGGGAGGGGACCAGGTTGCCAGTAGCTGGTCCCTACAGAAGTGTGAGAGGCGCTAGTCAGAGGTCAGTCCCACCACCTCACCTGGTCTCTCTTTGAGGAGGGCGTGTAGGGCTCGGCTGAATATTAATACTCCAGGTGCCGCTGGTCTGCCTTTCCCCCAGGAGGTCATGATTGTAGGAGAGCACAGAAGAGGAGGTGCCGCCATCAAGTGTAGCTGGTCCATTTGGCCCTATAAGAGAGGTACTATTGGGAGTGGCTGGTTTCTCTTATCTGTTGGGGAGGTTATTGGAGACTGCGTCAGGTGCATCAGAGTGACTGGTTTCTCTCAATGTCTTGTCTCTCTGGAATTGTTACTGGGCCAGACTGGTCTCTGTGTGTTATTTGAGGAAGCCTTTGTAGAGCAGGTGTGAGCTGCTGGTTTCCCTTTCATTCTCCAGACAGAAGAGCAGGTCCCTGAGGTTGACCCTGGTGATGCGCTGGCGCTGAGGTCTGGAGCCTCCGCTACTGGACCCACCTGACGAAGAGGGACCAGAGCCAGAGCCCTACAGAGAGGGAGGAGGGAGGGGGAGACGGAGAAAGGAAAGTTCATGTTGATCTTCAATAACCAAAGAATTTGGTTCGCTTTGTTAAGCGCAATACATAGTCAACGATCGAGCCCAGAGTACTGGTCTATGTTTGGTTATGATCCTCTACCTCAGCCCCGGCTCCGCTGACAGGGGAGTCCATTTTCCGTTTCTTCCTGGGGCCGATGGCTGCCAGGGCCGTCATGTTGGCCTCCTTCTGCCTGATCTGATTCAGCTCCTGCTGCTGCATCTAGAACACACACAGGGAACAGGCATAACACATACAACGCTCCTGTGCTTGAAGACTGAGACACTCAAAGAGTATGAGAAACACTACAATTCATTCGCATACAACATAATACACTAATGCTATACACACTCTGTATACAGCCACACAATCGCTCTCACCTCTTTGGCCTTCTGTTTGAGCCGAAGCTGCTCTGGGTCCTCTTGCCGCGATCGAGACTGGGGGAGGAAAGAGGCACGGATTCACGATCAACACTACTGGCACTTACAGTATATGACCACTAGATGGCACAAACCACTATGTAATATGGTTGAAGTTGCCCCTCCACATTTCTATGGTTAGCGTATCAATGCCTCTGGTGGCGAGTTAGTTACCTTAGCAGCCTTCATCAGGATCTCCCTCTCCTGCTCCTCCTTCCTCTGTTTCTCCATCTGATCCAGCTGTTCAAAGAACTTCAGCTGGGCTCGCACATCACTCACCTGTTCATACTTATCATCCTCCTGAAGGAGAGAGAGAGGGGTGGAGAGAGAAATAATGATTAAAAATATATTATCATGGGCATCAGACATTTATTTCAGCACTTTTTCGGTACTTTCTACCCCTTTTTCTCCCCAATTGGTAGTTACAGTCTTGTCCCATCGCTGCAACTCCCGTACGGACTCGGGAGAGGTGAAGGTCGAGAGCAATGCATCCTTCGAAACACGACCCTGCCAAGCCGCACTGCTTCTTGACACACTGCTCGCTTAACCCGGAAGCCAGCCGCACCAATGTGTACGGAAACACTGTACAGCTGGCGACCGAAGTCAGCGTGCATGCGCCCGGCCTGCCACAAGTAGTCGCTAGAGCACGATGGGACAAGGACATCCCGGCCGGCCAAACCCTCCCCTAACCCGGACGATGCTGGGCCAAATGTGTGCCGCCTCATGGGTCTCCCGGTCACAGCCTGGGATAGAACCCGGGTCTTTAGTGACGCCTCTAGCACTGCGATGCAGTGCCTTAGACCTCTGCGCCACTCGGGAGGCCCTTCAGCACTTTTTGAAGATGAAAGGCTAGGAACAACAAGGATGACAACCCAGTAGACAGAATAAAACATAGAACTTTAATAGCTCATTTAAGAACTCGTGAACCTCCTTCACGCCAACGCCAACACCCACAGAAGCTGTGTTCTCTCACCTTGAAGGTGATGTTTTTCTGCTGCGCCACCTCCGTCACTTTCTCCAGCAGGTTCTGCAGCCGCTGCTGTGTAGCATGGGAAACGTAGTTGATAACCTCTGGCCCCAGGTCAGTCACCCCAAACCTCCTACCTGTTACAACACAAGGGAACAGGAGATGTTAAGAGATTTTAGGTACAGAATGTGTGTGTGTGCATGAGTGCGTGTACAGTGCATTCGGAAAGTACTCAGACCCCTTGACTTTTTCCACATTTTGTTACGTTACAGCCTCATTCTAAAACGGATTACATTTTTAACAAATCCTCATCAATCTACACACAATACCCCATAATGACATAATACATTTTAGCAAATATATTAAAAATAACAAATAGAAATACCTTATTTACATAAGTATTCAGACCCTTTGCTATGAGACTCAAAATTGAGCACAGGTGCATCCTGTTTCCATTGATCATCCTTGAGATGTTTTTATAACTTAATTGGAGTTCACCTGTGGTACATTTAATTGATTGGACATGATTTGGAAAGGCACACACCTGTCTATATAAGGTCCCACAGTTGACAGTACATGTCAGAGAAAAAACCAAGCCATGAGGTCGAAGGAATTGTCCGTAGAGCTCCGAGACAGGATTGTGTCGAGGCACAGATCTGGGGAAGGGTACCAAAACATTTCTGCAGCATTGAAGGTCCCCAAGAACACAGTGGTCCCCATCATTCTTAAATGGAAGAAGTTTGGAACCACCAACACTCTTCCTAGAGCTGGCCGCCCGGCCAAACTTAGCAATCGGGGGAGAAAGGGCCTTGGTCAGGGAGGTGACCAAGAAGCCGATGGTCACACTGACAGAGCTCCATAGTTCCTCTGTGGAGATGGGAGAACCTTCCAGAAGGAAAACCATCTCTGCAGCACTCTACCAATCAGGCCTTTATGGTAGAGTGGCCAGACGGAAGCCACTCCTCAGTAAAAGGCACGTGACAGCCCACTTGGAGTTTGCCAAAAGGCACCTAAAGGACTCGCAGACCATGAGAAACAAGATTCTCTGGTCTGATGAAACCAAGATTGAACTCTTTGGCCTGAATGCCAAGCGTCACGTCTGAAGGAAACCTGGCACCATCCCTACGGTGAAGCACAGTGGTGGCAGCATCATGCTGTGGGGATGTTTTTCAGCAGCAGGGACTGGGAGACTAGTCAGGATGGAGGGAAAGATGAACGGAGCAAAGTACAGAGAGATCCTTGATGAAAACCTGCTCCAGAGCGCTCAGGACCTCAGACTGGGACGAAGTTTCACCTTCCAACAGAACAATGACCCAAAGCACAAAGCCAAGACAACGCAGGAGTAGCCTCTGAATGTCCTTAAGTGGCCCAGCCAGAGCCCGGACTTGAACCCTATCGAACATCTCTGGGGAGACCTGAAAATAGCTGTGCAGCGACGCTCCCCATCCAACCTGACAGCTTGAGAGGACCTGCAGAGAAGAATGGGAGAAACTCCCCAAATACAGGAGTGCCAAGCTTGTAGCGTCATACCCAAGAAGACTCTAGGCTGTAATCGCTGCCAAGGTGCTTCAACAAAGTCCTGAGTGAAGGGTCTGAATACTTATGCAAATGTAATATTTATACATTTTATTTATTTATACATTTGCAAACATTTCTAAAAACCTGTTTTTGCTTTGTCATTATTGGGTATTGTGTGTAGATTGATGAGAGAAAAAAAGGTTTTAATCAATTTTAGAATAAGGCTGTAACGTAATAAAATGTTGAAAAAGTCAAGGGGTCCGAATACTTTCCGAATGCACTGTATGTGGCGTGTATCTCACCGATCTCCTGTACTCTCCGGGTTAGTGAGGAGGTGTAGAGGAAGGCCTCGTCCTTACAGGAGCGGGTCACCGCGCCGACCAGCTCAGAGTTGGTTGCCAGGATACGGGCGCTCTCCTCTGACAGGTTGACTCCAGCCATGGAGGCCACGTCATTAATGTCATCATCATCCCTGGATGAGGGAGACAGGGAAAGAAGGGGAAAGGAGAGAAAGAGAAGGATAACTGTTTATAAGGACTCTTTTTCACTTTGTGCATGCATGTCTATGTGTGCGTGGCTTAGCTTACTTGAAGGTTCCTCCGCTTGCCTCCTTCAGCTTGTTCTTCTGTGCAACAGAGAGCATAGACTGGAGCCCCAGTGTTCCCTTGGCCCCTGATGCTAGAGCTTGTTTCACTACAGGAACTGAGATAAAGAGACAGAGAGACGGGGGAGGAAAGGAACAGTTAGATAACAGGCAGACACTACCTTTACACAGCCTCCTCAGCCTTTCATATTGTATAATTACACATCAATAAATAATTAACTTTTTCTTGGTATATTTGCTGTGAGCAGAAGAGAGAAGCTGAGATCAAGAGGAAGAGAGATGGTGGAAGAACACATTTCACAGATGTTTCCATACAGTCCAGTGAACGAACACACACACAGTTCTACTATCCTTGTGGGGGACCTAAAGTGTATTTCCATTCAAACTGATATTTTCCCCTAACCCTTACCTTAACCCAGGTGCGTCATGCACCCCAAAAATCTAAGGATGGCTCGGGGGTGGAAGTTGGAGAATTTTGCATTTTTCAAACTGCAATCTAGAGCCATAATCATTATGCTTAATTCGATGTTAAAAATTTGTTTCTTTTTCTGCATATCTAAGCATTTTTATTGAGCTGTCTGTATCTTACTGACTGGTGGTAATCTAAGTATATGCTTCTCTGCTAAAATCTGGGTAAAAGATAGAAAGGAATGTGAGTCTTATTCAGTACATTTAGTTATTGCTTGCTTTTCTAAAGTCTACCAACCTTACCAGCAGCCATGCCAGCTGAGATAGTTAGACAAGCTAGCTACTCTAATTTGATTAATAGCCTGAAATGGCTTCTTGGTAGCTAGTTATGAGGTTGGGAGATTGGTAACCTATCTGGGCTAGCTAAAGCCAACTTCGTAAAATTGCTAGGTGGCTAGTAGAATTTTAAAAAATGAAAAATGTTCCCCAACAATTTTAAAACGCCTCTGCCTTAACCCCAAACCCCTATTCTAAACCTTAGGTTTAGAATAGGGGTTTGGGGTTAAGGCAGAGGCGTTTTAAAATTGTTGGGGAACATTTTTCATTTTTTAAAATTCTACTAGCCACCTAGCAATTTTACGAAGTTGGTTAGGTTTAGAATAGGGGTTTGGGGTTAAGGCAGAGGCGTTTTAAAATTGTTGGGGAACATTTTTCATTTTTTTAAATTCTACTAGCCACCTAGCCTTAAGTAGCCTTTGTCATCGTGGGGACCTGAGAAATGTCCCCACGAGGGAGAATTTTCCTTGTGGGGACTTTTGAGGATTTCAGGTTCCCAGGAGGACAGTAATACAAGCACACCACACACACACAGATTACTACTGTCTCCACTAGCTAATAGCAGCCGGCAGAACACTTCTGTCTGATGCATTTTATCATCGACACTGCTCACTGCCATTGGTCACACTGAGCGTGTTTGCCCCAGAGACTCCCAGTGGAAAAATACCTAACACAGAAAAGCTCCAATCCTGCACAGTAGCCATATTATACAGTGATGGTATATGAAAGCACTAGGTTAATCTGAAATAAGATATAGGTATTAGTTATGTTATCCTTTGTATAAATTATATTTTTGTTCGAGAAATAGCTGACATTTTCATGTAGAAGTACACAAACACGCACATCAAACACAAAGGCATGACACAGTTAAGCAGACAATACAAACCTGTTTGTAGCTGTTTGACCACCTGCGGCTGTCCCATGATGCGACTGTGGGGCTGGCCTCGGAGAGTAACCATGGGCGCCTGGGCCAGAGTTACCTGAGGACTCGCCATCGCCCCCTGCTGCTGGGGCACCATCTACACACACACACAGAGAGCGCGAGAGAGAGAAAGAGAGGTATAAAACAGACGTATGCCTGATTCACATAATAGAGCAGACCTGAACCTTACTGTGCAGGCTCAGGTATTTATTTTTAACATTGTCCTTTCTAGCATGGTTCCAGCAATTATGGTGGATGGGTAACCAGGCCAGCCCAGTGCAGCTCAGCTTTGCCATGTAGTGTGAAACAGGTGATACACTTGGGGTCATCCTTCAACATAACATACAGTCATACAGACTTCATGTGACACAAAGACATCAAGGCCCCCTGCCAATACGATAGGGGAAACACTGAGTGGAGTATCATTAGGATATAGTATACCAGGCCAGGCTTGCTGTGAGGTGTCTGGGCCAGGCTGATGACAGGGGACTGGTGCAGGGTCCCCTTGGCCCCGGGGCTGGTGGTGCTGTTAAGAGGGGGTCTCTGTGCGGCGGCCGTGCCCCCCAGCACCACAGAAGTCAGGGCCGTGGAGGAGGAGGCAGGCTGGGCGCTGGCCTGGGGCAGCTGGCTCTGCTGGATGAAGGCTGTCGAGTCTGGGGTCATCTGACGCAGTGCAGGGAGACTCCTCTGGAGATGGGGAGGGAGAGCACAGGTCATTCCCTCATCTATATCGCATCTTCTGGCCACTTGTATTTGTTTGGGTTGCGAGTGTATAGCTAGCTACATCAGTCTCACCTTGAGGAAAGGCACAAGATATGGCTGAGGAGAGGAGTTGAGCTCCCGGTATAACCGACTGGTGAACTCCTCCGCTTCAATCTTACCCTCCTGCGGTGGTAGAAAAACACAGACATCAATGTAGAAAGACAGAGTGAGAAAAAGAGTAAGAGCGAGCGCAAGAGAGAGACAGAGAAACAGACACAGACGGCCAGACAGGCGTACCAACAGGCTCTTGACCAGGTCCTTGACGCTGGCCGTGGTCTCAGACGACTGCTTCCCGCTGGATGCCAGCTTGATCAATCAATCAATCAATTTTATTTTATATAGCCCTTCTTACATCAGCTAATATCTCGAAGTGCTGTACAGAAACCCAGCCTAAAACCCCAAACAGCTAGTAATGCAGGTGTAGAAGCACGGTGGCTAGGAAAAACTCCCTAGAAAGGCAAAACCTAGGAAGAAACCTAGAGAGGAACCAGGCTATGAGGGGTGGCCAGTCCTCTTCTGGCTGTGCCGGGTGGAGATTATAACAGAACCATGCCAAGATGTTCAAAAATGTTCATAAGTGACAAGCATGGTCAAATAATAATCAGGAATAAATCTCAGTTGGCTTTTCATAGCCGATCATTAGAGTTTAAAACAGCAGGTCTGGGACAGGTAGGGGTTCCATAACCGCAGGCAGAACAGTTTAAACTGGAATAGCAGCAAGGCCAGGCGGACTGGGGATAGCAAGGAGTCACCACGGCCGGTAGTCCCGACGTATGGTCCTAGGGCTCAGGTCTCTCAGTTGGCTTTTCATAGCCGATCATTTAGAGTTGAAAACAGCAGGTCTGGGACAGGTAGGGGTTTCGTAGCCGCAGGCAGAACAGTTGAAACTGGAATAGCAGCAAGGCCAGGCGGACTGGGGGCAGCAGGGTGTCATCATGCCCGGTAGTCCTGACGTATGGTCCTAGGGCTCAGGTTCTCAGAGAGAAAGAGAGAACGAGAGAATTAGAGAGAGCATACTTAAATTCACACAGGACACTGGATAAGACAGGAGAAGTACTCCAGGTATAACCAACTAACCCCAGCCCCCCGACACATAAACTACTGCAGCATAAATACTGGAGGCTGAGACAGGAGCGGTCCGGAGACACTGTGGCCCCATCCGAAGAAACCCCCGGACAGGGCCAAACAGGAAGGATATAACCCCACCCACTCCGCCAAAGCACAGCCCCCGCACCACTAGAGGGATATCCCCAACCACCAACTTACAATCCTGAGACAAGGCCGAGTATAGCCCACAGAGGTCTCCACCACAGCACAAACCAAGGGGGGGGGGGGGTCGCCAACCCAGACAGGAAGATCACGTCAGTAACTCAACCCACTCAATTGACGTACCCCTCCCAGGGACGGCATGAAAGAGCACCAGCAGGCCAGTGACTCAGCCCCTGCAACAGGGTTAGAGGCAGAGAACCCCAGTGGAGAGGGGAACCGGCCTGGCAGAGACAGCAAGGGCTGTTCGTTGCTCCAGCCTTTCCGTTCACCTTCACACTCCTGGGCCAGACTACACTCAATCATATGACCTACTGAAGAGATAAGTCTTCAGTAAAGACTTAAAGGTTGAGACCGAGTCTGCGTCTCTCACATGGGTAGGCAGACTGTTCCATAAAAATGGAGATCTATAGGAGAAAGCCCTGCCTCCCGCTGTTTGCTTAGAAATTCTAGGGACAATTAGGAGGCCTGCGTCTTGTGACCGTAGCGTACGTATTGGTATGTACGGCAGGACCAACTCGGAAAGATAGGTAGGAGCAAGCCCATGTAACGCTTTATAGGTTAACAGTAAAACCTTGAAATCAGCCCTTGCCTTAACAGGAAGCCAGTGTAGGGAAGCTAGCACTGGAGTAATATGATCAAATTTCTTGGTTCTAGTCAGGATTCTAGCAGCCGTATTTAGCACTAACTGAAGTTTATTTAGTGCTTTATCCGGGTAGCCGGAAAATAGAGCATTGCAGTAGTCTAATCTAGAAGTAACAAATGCATGGATTAATTTTTCTGCATCATTTTTGGACAGAAAATTTCTGATTTTTGCAATGTTACGTAGATGGAAAAAAGCTGTCCTTGAAACAGTCTTGATATGTTCGTCAAAAGAGAGATCAGGGTCAAGAGTAACGCCTAGGTCCTTCACAGTTTTATTTGAGACGACTTTACAACCATCAAGATGAATTGTCAGATTTAACAGAAGATCTCTTTGTTTCTTGGGACCTAGAACAAGCATCTCTGTTTTGTCCGAGTTTAAAAGTAAAAAGTTTTCAGCCATCCACTTCCTTATGTCTGAAACACAGGCTTCTAGCGAGGGCAATTTTGGGGCTTCACCATGCTTCATTGAAATGTACAGCTGTGTGTCATCCGCATAGCAGTGAAAGTTAACATTATGTTTTCGAATAACATCCCCAAGAGGTAAAATATATAGTGAAAACAATAGTGGTCCTAAAACGGAACCTTGAGGAACACCGAAATGTACAGTTGATTTGTCGGAGGACAGACCATTCACAGAGACAAACTGATATCTTTCCGACAGGTAGGATCTAAACCAGGCCAGAACTTGTCCGTGTAGACCAATTTGGGTTTCCAGTCTCTCCAAAAGAATGTGGTGATCGATGGTGTCAAAGGCAGCACTAAGGTCTAGTAGCACGAGGACAGATGCAGAGCCTCGGTCTGACGCCATTAAAAGGTCATTTACCACCTTCACAAGTGCAGTCTCAGTGCTATGATGGGGTCTAAAACCAGACTGAAGCATTTCGTATACATTGTTTGTCTTCAGAAAGGCAGTGAGTTGCTGCGCAACAGCTTTTTCTAAAATTTTTGAGAGGAATGGAAGATTCGATATTGGCCGATAGTTTTTTATATTTTCCGGGTCAAGGTTTGGCTTTTTCAAGAGAGGCTTTATCACTGCCACTTTTAGTGAGTTTGGTACACATCCGGTGGATAGAGAGCTGTTTATTATGTTCAACATAGGAGGGCCAAGCACAGGAAGCAGCTCCTTCAGCAGTTTAGTAGGAATAGGATCCAGTATGCAGCTTGAAGGTTTAGAGGCCATGATTATTTTCATCATTGTGTCAAGAGATATAGTACTAAAACACTTAAGTGTCTCTCCCGATCCCAGGCCCTCGCAGAGCTGTGCAGATCCAGGACAGCTAAGCCCTGGAGGAATACGCAGATTCAAAGAGGAGTCCGTAATTTGCTTTCTAATGGTCATGATCTTTTCCTCAAAGAAGTTCATGAATTTATCACTGCTGAAGTGAAAACCATCCTCTCTTGGGGAATGCTGCTTTTTAGTTAGCTTTGCAACAGTATCAAAAAGAAATTTTGGATTGTTCTTATTTTCCTCGATTAATTTGGAAAAGTAGGATGATCGAGCAGCAGTGAGGGCTCTTCGGTACTGCACGGTACTGTCTTTCCAAGCTAGTCGGAAGACTTCCAGTTTGGTGTGGCGCCATTTCCGTTCCAATTTCCTGGAAGCTTGCTTCAAAGCTCGGGTATTTTCTGTATACCAGGGAGCTAGTTTCTTATGACAAATGTTTTTCGTTTTTAGGGGTGCAACTGCATCTAGGGTATTGTGCAAGGTTAAATTTAGTTCCTCAGTTAAGTGGTTAACTGATTTTTGTCCTCTGACGTCCTTGGGTAGGCAGAAGGGGTCTGGAAGGGCATCAATGAATTTTTGTGTTGTCTGAGAATTTATAGCACGACTTTTGATGCTCCTTGGTTGGGGTCTGAGCAGATTATTTGTTGCGATTGCAAACGTAATAAAATGGTGGTCCGATAGTCCAGGATTTTGTGGAAAAACATTAAGATCTACAACATTTATTCCATGGGACAAAACTAGGTCCAGAGTATGACTGTGGCAGTGAGTAGGTCCAGAGACATGTTGGACAAAACCCACTGAGTCGATAATGGCTCCGAAGGACTTTTGGAGTGGGTCTGTGGACTTCTCCATGTGAATATTAAAATCACCAAAAATTAGAATATGATCTGCTATGACTACAAGGTCTGATAGGAATTCAGGAAACTCAGAGAGGAATGCTGTATATGGCCCAGGAGGCCTGTAAACAGTAGCTATAAAAAGTGATTGAGTAGGCTGCATAGATTTCATGACTAGAAGCTCGAAAGATGAAAACGTCATTTTTTTTTTTGTAAATTGAAATTTGCTATCGTAAATGTTAGCAACACCTCCGCCTTTGCGGGATGCACGGGGAATATGGTCACTAGTGTAACCAGGAGGTGAGGCCTCATTTAACACAGCAAATTCATCAGGCTTAAGCCATGTTTCAGTCAGGCCAATCACATCAAGATTATGATCAGTGATTAGTTTAGTTGATCAGTGTTGAAAGGAAGTTCTTGCATTTCTTCACATTCTCCAGGGTCTCCTACACACATACACATGAGTAAAAACCCTTGCATGACCATTTAGGAGTAGATAAATGCAGGAGGGAGGGAGTAGAGGAGTATTGTCTCACCGTAATGGTAGTGGGAGTTCCTGGTGTCCCAGTAGTTCCGGGAGTCCCTGCTCGCTGGGTGACTGCTGCTGCTGCCGAGCCAGGCTGCACTGGGGCCTGACTTGGGGTGGCAGCTGCCCCACCCAGCATAATGGTGTTCTACAGGAGATGGGACAAAGTGAGCAGGGGATGAAATAAGACTGAGGGGGGGGGGGGGGGGGGGGGGGGACTCCCAAAGAGGAGAGAAGAGGGGGATGAGGTGTGTATCTACCTGCTGTAGTACAGGAGGCCTCTGGAGGGTGGTGGTGGCCTGGACAGTGCTCTGAGCAGGGGAGCCCTGCTTAGTGACGGTGGTGGGGGTCACCTGACGGGCCATGAGGGGCATCCCTGGAGCCTACAGGAAAGAGGAAAGGACAAGGGTTCTGGGGCCGGTTGCACCAGTTGGTCTTAAAAATTATACCTGTTGCACCAGAAGGGTGTAGGCCTTCTACAGTGGGGAAAAAAAGTATTTAGTCAGCCACCAATTGTGCAAGTTCTCCCACTTAAAAAGATGAGAGAGGCCTGTAATTTTCATCATAGGTACACGTCAACTATGACAGACAAATTGAGAAAAAGAAATCCAGAAAATCACATTGTAGGATTTTTAATGAATTTATTTGCAAATTATGGTGGAAAATAAGTATTTGGTCACCTACAAACAATCAAGATTTCTGGCTCTCACAGACCTGTAACAACTTCTTTAAGAGGCTCCTCATTCCTCCACTCGTTACCTGTATTAATGGCACCTGTTTGAACTTGTTATCAGTATAAAAGACACCTGTCCACAACCTCAAACAGTCACACTCCAAACTCCACTATGGCCAAAACCAAAGAGCTGTCAAAGGACACCAGAAACAAAATTGTACACCTGCACCAGGCTGGGAAGACTGAATCTGCAATAGGTAAGCAGCTTGGTTTGAAGAAATCAACTGTGGGAGCAATTATTAGGAAATGGAAGACATACAAGACCACTGATAATCTCCCTCGATCTGGGGCTCCACGCAAGATCTCACCCCGTGGGGTCAAAATGATCACAAGAACGGTGAGCAAAAATCCCAAACCACACAGGGGGACCTAGTGAATGACCTGCAGAGAGCTGGGACCAAAGTAACAAAGCCTACCATCAGTAACACACTACGCCGCCAGGGACTCAAATCCTGCAGTGCAAGACGTGTCCCCCTGCTTAAGCCAGTACATGTCCAGGCCCGTCTGAAGTTTGCTAGAGTGCATTTGGATGATCCAGAAGAGGATTGGGAGAATGTCAGATGGTCAGATGAAACCAAAATAGAACTTTTTGATAAAAAAACTCAACTCGTCGTGTTTGGAGGACAAAGATTGCTGAGTTGCATCCAAAGAATACCATACCTACTGTGAAGCATGGGGGTGGAAACATCATGCTTTGGGGCTGTTTTTCTGCAAAGGGACCAGGACGACTGATCCGTGTAAAGGAAAGAATGAATGGGGCCATGTATCGTGAGATTTTGAGTGAAAACCTCCTTCCATCAGCAAGGGCATTGAAGATGAAACGTGGCTGGGTCTTTCAGCATGTCAATGATCCCAAACACACCGCCTGGGCAACGAAGGAGTGGCTTCGTAAGAAGCATTTCAAGGTTCTGGAATGGCCTAGCCAGTCTCCAGATCTCAACCCCATAGAAAATCTTTGGAGGGAGTTGAAAGTCCGTGTTGCCGAGCGACAGCCCCAAAACATCACTGCTCTAGAGGAGATCTGCATGGAGGAATGGGCCAAAATACCAGCATTAGTGTGTGAAAACCTTGAGAAGACTTACAGAAAACGTTTGACCTGTGTCATTGCCAACAAAGGGTATATAACAAAGTATTGAGAAACTTTTGTTATTGACCAAATACTTGTTTTCCACCATAATTTGCAAATAAATTCATTAAAAATCCTACAATGTGATTTTCTGGATTTTTTTTCCTCATTTTGTCTGGCATAGTTGACGTGTACCTATGATGAAAATTACAGGCCTCTCATCTTTTTAAGTGGGAGAACTTGCACAATTGGTGGCTGACTAAATACTTTTTTCCCCACTGTATGAGCTACGACTGGGAGTAGATTCTACGACTAGCAGGGCGCTAAATTGGGACTATCTTCATTCATGATATGCACAGAAAATAACAGCAATCTATATTTTCAAAATGATGCGAGTCTCGTGTTCATATTTCACAACCTACGCAGGCTTTTCATGTTGCCTATGCGCAAGTCAATAGCTACATAATACACTTGATTTATGCTACATTAGAGCACGCTAAATGTGTCTGATCAGATATTAGCAAACAAATAGATGATCTGCCACCCCCACTTATTTGCCCAGACAGAAACCTATTAACCAAACATACAGACGGAGATTGAAACAAAATCATACTGATTGATTATCAGACAAGTCAAGGGCTTTTAGTCGGGAATAGCCTAGGCTACTACACGAGTAAAGAGCAGAATAATCCACCTGTTGTACGGCTACACAGCATAATAACAAAATATTATGACAACACTGTTAGACGAGCAAACTAGACTAAAGATTATCATCATGAACACTCAATTTGGCAAACATTTTCCCAGCCTAATTGTAACCAAATATCCAAATGGAGATTCCGTGAAAACAAAAATCTGACATTGATTGATTTATCAAGAGGAGTCCCCACGCTTGTCTCAAAGTGCCGCGACAACACTGTCCCAATCATTAAGGTGCTGAAATTATGGTTGACCACATATAGCTATTGCTTTAAAGTATTTAAAACGGTTGGACGACTTTGGGAGTTTCAGTAAGCAACAATATGATAAATGCCTTCTATGGCATTAGCCAACTTTATTCCAATATTTTAGTCATTCAGTGATATTCATTCCCACAGTAATTATTGATTACAGCCCCCCGTGTAGCTCAGTTGGTAGAGCATGGCGCTTGCAACGCCAGGGTTGTGGGTTCGATTCCCACGGGGGAGCAGTATGAAAATGTATGCACTCACTAACTGTAAATCGCTCTGGATAAGAGCGTCTGCTAAATGACTAAAAATGTTTTTATTTATTTATAATAATCCATCCAGTTGTGGTTAAGAAAACTTGCATGCATAGTGGTGGGCTTTGCGAAGTGATAGGACATGCCTCGCAAAGTTTATAACTGCCACTGTCGCTGCCTAGCAACCATCATCATGAATGCGCATTACTTAAGCCGGACTAGTCTTATTTTGGTTGGTGCAACAGGTGTAAATTCTGATCCCAAAGACGTAGCTATGCCCGACATAGCATTTAAATACAACTTTTTTACGCCCAATTGTTGCAAACGGCTCCAGGAGTTCACCTCTCTCTCTTTAATCCCTGTTTTTATTCAATCACACTGATCTCTCCATCCCTGGAGCTGAGACATGATTTACAGTTTCAGTGTGTGTGTGTACCTGTACAGAGGTGATCTGGACAGGGGGAGTGCTGGTGGGGGTGGCTGGCCGTGGGGTCATGGCGCTCTGGGACTGGGATTGAGCCTGCATCTGGGCCAGGGTCTGCTGGTGGATCATTAACAGCTGCCCACTCTCACTGCGCACCAACACCATCCCTGCACAGGGCAGAGGGCATGGAGGGGTCAAACAGGGGTCATAGATCAACAGACAGACTCGTTAAATACGTGACAATTGAATATCTTCTAAAGCGTTGTTTGCTTAGAAAATATTTGGCCACTCTTAGCAGAAAAGTGATACAATAAAAAGTAATTGTCACTAAAACTCAACTATCAGCGGAGCGCTTAATGGTGGATAGCATTGTTAGACAGAAACTGTGAGACATGCAGTTCCAACAGAAAATGACACATGCTTGCAACTAGGTTACATGATGCACTACAGTGTCAGTGTGCCCCTTGATAGTGGGTCCATGTACAGTTGAAGTCAGAAGTTTACATACACATTTAAACTCTGTTTTTCACAATTCCTGACATTTAATCTTAGTAAAACTTCCCTGTCTTATGTCAGTTAGGATCACCACTTTATTTTAAGAATGTGAAATGTCAGAATAATAGTAGAGAGAATTATTTCTTTCAGCTTTTATTTCTTTCAACACATTCTCAGTGGGTCAGAAGTTTACATACACTTTAACTTGGGTCAAACATGTCAGGTAGCCTTCCACAAGCTTCCCACAATAAGTTTGGTGAATTTTGGCCCATTCCTCCTGACAGAGCTGGTGTAACTGAGTCAGGTTTGTAGGCCTCCTTGATCGCACACGCTTTTTCAGTTCTGACCACAAATGTTCTATAGCATTGAGGTCAGGGCTTTGTGATGGCCACTCCAATACCTTGACATTGTTGTCCTTAAGCCATTATGCCACAACTTTGGAAGTATGCTTGGGGTCATTGTCCATTTGGAAGACCCATTTGTGACCAAGCTTGAACTTCCTGACTGATGTTTTGAGATGTTGCTTCAATATATCCACATAATTTTCCTTCCTCATGATGCCATCTATTTTGTGAAGTGCACCAGTCCCTCCTGCAGCAAAGCACCCCCACAGCATGATGCTGCCACCCCCGTGCTTCACGGTTGGGATGGTGTTCTTCGGCTTGCAAGCGTCCCCCTTTTTCCTCCAAACATAACGATGGTCAATATGGCCAAACAGTCCTATTTTTGTTTCATCAGACCAGAGGACATTTCTCCAAAAAGTACAATCTTTGTCCCCATGTGCAGTTGCAAACCGTAGTCTGGCTTTTTTATGGCGGTTTTGGAGCAGTGGCTTCTTCCTTGCTGAGCGGCCTTTCAAGTTATGTCGATATAGGACTTGTTTTACTGTGGATATAGATACTTTTGTACCTGTTTCCGCCAGCATCTTCACAGGGTCCTGTTGTTCTGGGATTGATTCGCACCAAAGTACATTCATCTCTAGGAGACAGAACGCGTCTCCTTCCTGAGCGGTATGACGGCTGCGTGGTCCATGGTGTTTATACTTGCGTACTATTGTTTGTACAGATGAACGTGGTACCTTCAGGCGTTTGGAAATTGCTCCCAAGGATGAACCAGACATGTGGAGGTCTACAATTTCTTTTCTGAGGTTTTGGCTGATTTCTTTTGATTTTCCCATGATGTCAAGCAAAGAGGCACTGAGTTTGAAGGTAGGCCTTGAAATACATCCACAGGTATACCTCCAATTCACTCAAATTATGTCAATTAGCCTATCAGAAGCTTCTAAAGGCATGACATCATTTTCTGGAATTTTCCAAGCTGTTTAAAGACACAGTCAATTTAGTGTATGTAAACTTCTGACCCACTGGAATTGTGATACAGTGAATTATAAGTGAAATAATCTGTCTGTAAACAATTGATAGAAAAATTACTTGTGTCATGCGCAAAGTAGATGTCCTAACCGACTTACCAAAACTATAGTTTTTTTAACAAGACATTTGTGGAGTGGTTGAAAAACTAGTTTTAATGACTCCAACCTAAGTGTATGTAAACTTCCGACTTCAACTGTACGTGTGCTATCAGGACCTCACAACAGGGAACAGCACAACACTAATCTGATTTTACAGGCAAAACAAGTACAGAATCAATAGAATGTTCCCACAGGTCACAGTGCGCTGGAGGAGCATGAACAATGGACAGCAAAACACATGCACAAGAGACTGGGATGGAGTACAGTATAGCAACTGGTCAGTTTGTATGATAAACAAACAAAAGGCTCATCTGTGTGCCACAGCGATGACAACTGTAGCTGACATGAGTTTACAAATGCTAGCCATAAATTTGCAACAAAGTTCATGTTCATCACATAGAGCCTTGAAACGCTGCCAGCAAGATGCATTGTATCCCTTCTCCACTCACTGTGGCTCACTGACATAATTGGCTACTGTAACACATGAAAACATGCTTAAATGAATCAGCTATGCAATATCAACTGAGAATAGAAAAGTTACCTGGGGGGAGCTGAATGTTTTGGATGTTTGGAGCATTCTGTTGGGGCTGCGGAAGTATTGGGGCCAACACCTGAGGCGCGATCGCCCTTATCCCACCAGGACTGGTAGCAATAGTCGATGGGATGGAGGTCCTTACATTTTGTAAAACCGGGCTTTTCCCTAAAGCTGCTGTCGTCGTCCCCGTCACCTGTGCTGTCGTTTGTATGATCGTTTTTGGCGTCTCCGACTTGTTGACTTGTGCTCCTGAACATGCAGGGTGGGCGACGTTGACAGTTGATGTCAGAAAGGTATTTCTCCCGCTCTGCGATGTGACTGTTCCGGGGGTTTGCATAGGCGGCCTCACGAGCGTGACAGTGGGCACACTGTTTAGAACAGACGGCTGAGACGATATTACAGTTGAAGTGACAGCGTTGTGCATTAGAGAGGTTTGAATGACAGTGCTGGAAGTTGAGGGTAAGATTACGTTTCCTTTGACCACGGAGCCTGGTCCGTTGTTGACAACCGTGACGGCGGGCACTGTGCTGCTTGCCGAGCTCACCAAATTATGAGAGTTTATTACAACGTTACTTCCATTTAAAGTTTGTACAACACCAGCCGCTCCAGTTTTTCCTATCCCTTCCCGGTGATCGGGAACCACTGTTAACACACCACCGGCTGTCCCCGTCTTACTCTGACTGTGTCCGGCTGTCATGCTCGAGCCCGCAGCCGTCGTTCCCGCCGCTATATCCATGGTGGACCTCGTACTATTAATGACACCCCCTTGGACGCTAGTCCCTACAGCAGAGGAAACATGAGAGAAAGGGAAATATCAAATATATATAAATTGAACATGTGTATAAGCAAGAGTTTTGTCAAATGGTGTGGCTAAAAGATACGCAAACAGGAAAAACTACGTGACAAAAATTTGCTAACCAGAGTCAGCAGCTAAAGCTATATTTTACGCGTTACCTGGTTTAGCAAGCTCTTGTGAAAGTCCCATTTTGCTGTCCTGGACATTGGAGTTGCCGATGTGATTTGCGGCAGCCTGTATCCTGACTGCAGAGTTTCCGCGACCCGATCCGGTGAGCTCAGACTCCAAAGATCCAACTAGATCACTAACTACTTTCTCGTCCACCTCAGTGTTGAAGAAAACATCATCCAGCAAATCCGAGCCCGCCGCCATCTTTACCCTGCTACGCTCGCTCGTGAGACGCATGCGCCGATTGGATACTCCGTCACTGACATCGGATTCCGGATGCTCTGATTGGTTATTGCTAGATTTAAAGCTTGGGATAAATGGTTTTAAATTGCATTTTGGAATGCCAGCCTGATGAGATAGCGCGGACGAAAAATTGGGACGACAGTACAGATAGGATTGCCAAATGGAAACTAACCACACGAGATGTTACCGATTGTACTTATTTTGATACATTGTAGAGCATTAATGTGATTTCTTTGCTCTTTTGAGTTTTTATTCTCGACTCAAAATGGCTGCGTTGTTTTTTCAGTTCTGTCCGACAACTGCTGTTACCACACGCACGAGGGCGCATATCTATGGAGGACTAAAAGTGCCACAATTAAATAAATAAATACACCATTAAATAATTACTTAAATGTGTCATTAATTAATTAAAATTAGAATTAAATACATAAATGTGTTATTAAATGTGTCATTAATTAATTCAAATACCGATTCATTTTATGTAAAATACATATATAATAATTTCACTATTTACATTTACATTTCATGGTCCTGCGTTGGAGTGCTTCCTGAATTACTTAAAACTGTCAAACTGACCCATCAAAAGTTGGTAGGCGGAACCTAACGCCTGATTGGTTACCCTCTGCATCAAGCCAAGACAAATCAATTCCGGATAATGTCAGCAGGTCCTGCTTCTACATCCTCTGCTAAGTTTAAAATGTCTCTAACCAACTCCCTGGAAAGTTCACGGAGATCCTCCATTGTCTCTATCCAGGTTGGCCTACTCTACTTCAGACCAAAGCAATGGATCAGACTAGATTCGCGTTAGCCCCGCCCACTGACTTTGATGGGTCAGTTTGACAGTTTTAAGTAATTCATGAATCACTGCAATGCAGGATCATGAAATGTAAATGTAAATAGTGAAATAATTATATATGTATTTTACATAAAATGAATCGGTATTTGAATTAATTAATGATACATTTAATTACACATTTATGTATTTAATTCTAATTTGAATTAATTAATGACACATTTAAGTAATTATTTAATGGTGTATTTATTTATTTAATTGTGGCACTTTTGGTCCTCCATACATATCATGCGCTTGCTGCTGACTGTCAAATAGAACTAGGCAGCCAGCTGCGTGCCCCGCTGTCTGTCACTGAGCTATGCAGGACAATAAAGACATATAATGTAATTTGTTTTACATTTCTGTATTCACGCGTTAGAGATTGAAGTTGTGCTATAGGCCTAGGGTGAATTCAGAAAGAGTGGGACTTTATCAGTGGTGTAGTGCTCTTTTTTAAGTGAGGGAGCGCAAAAAATATATAAATGACGTCATAATTTCCAAAATCAACGTATCATTATAGAGTATTCATTAAAAGACATCCTCCAATTGCAAAGTCTGCCTAAGCCCACACATATTGTCTAAAGAACATTTTATATTTGTAATACCCTCAAACACTACGTTAGGTATAGGCTACATAATTTCAAAATAGGCCATCATCACTCAATAGTGAATGATACACTATATATACAAAAGTATGTGGACACCACTTCAAATTAGTGGATTCAGCTATTTCAACCACACCGGTTGCTGACCGGTGTATAAAATCGAGCACACAGCTATGCAATCTCCATATACAAACATTGACAGTAGAATGCCCTTACTGAAGAGCTCAGTTACTTTCAACGTGGCACCGTCATAGGATACCATCTTTCCAACAAGTCAGTTCGTCAAATTTCAGCCCTGCTAGAGCTGCCCCAGTCAACTGTAAGTGCTCTTATTGTGAAGTGGAAACGTCTAGGAGCAACACCGGCTCAGCCGGGAAGTGATAGGCCACACAAGCTCACAGAACGGGACCGCTGAAGCGCGTAGCGCGTAAAAATCATCTGTCCTCGGGTTGCAACACTCACTACCGAGTTCCAAACTGCCTCTGGAAGCAACATCAGCACAGTAACTGTTCGTTGTAAAGCTTGCCGCCATTGGACTCTGGAGCAGTGGAAACGCGTTCTTTGGAGTGATGAATCATGCTTCACCATCTGGCAGTCTGACGGACAAATCTGGTTTTGGCGGATACCAGGAGAAAACTACCTGCCCCAATGCATAGTGCCAACTGTAAAGTTTGGTGGAGGTGGAATAATTGTCTGGGGCTGTTTTTCATGGTTCGGGCTAGGCCCCTCAGTTCCAGTGAAGGGAAGTCTTAACGCTACAGCATACAATGACATTCTAGACGATTCTGTGCTTCCAACTTTGTGGCAACAGTTTGGTGAAGGCCCTTTCCTGTTTCAGCATGACAATGCCCCCGTGCACAAAGCGAGGTCCATACAGAAATGGTTTGTCGAGACTGGTGTGGAAGAACTTGACTGGAACGCACAGAGCCCTGACCTCAACCCCATCTAACAACTTTGGGATGACTTGGAACGCTGACTGCGAGCCAGGCCTAATCGGCCAACATCAGTGCCCGATCTCACTAATGCTCTTGTGGCTGAATGGAAGCAAGTACCCGCAGCAATGTTCCAACATCTAGTTGAAAGCCTTCCCAGAAGAGTGGGCTGTTATAGCAGCAAAGGGGGGACCAACTCCATATTAATGCCCATGATTTTGGAATGAGATGTTCAACAAGCAGGTGTTCACATACTTTTGGTCATGTAGTGTAATTCTTCACATCTCCATGCCAATCATTTGATTCATCGCAATCATTTTCATGGGGATATGCATTTAGATATTCATGAATTACTGTTTCGTGAGCGAATTAGAGCTGTTGGTGTTAACAAACTATTAGCCTTTATTGTATTTTGTTTGAATCAAAGCATATATCCTGCCAAGTGGCACACTGTTGCATTTTGGCGCATTAGACATTTGTATGACTATTCAGCTTCATCTAACCATCCTAAAATCTCATTAGAAATGAGGAGGTGTTTTTGGTGTAACAGTAGAGTTATAGGACTACTATGCTATGGTATTATATTCAGTTCTGTTATGTAAAATGCAAATGAATCATTATGTGATCTTGTGAGACATTGATTCAGCTTTGTTTTAACTTTACTAAAGGAGCACCATTGTGAGAAGTGATCATCTTCTATTTGGTATAATAATAATATGTGATGAGCCTGACTACACTGGCGGATTTACCATTAGGCACAAGAGGAAATTGCCTCAAATCATCAAGGGGCCTTATGAGCTGGGCATAAATAAATGCATAAAAATTAAACCAAATTAAAATAGTTTCTCCGCTTGAAGCCCCCTCATGCTCCGCTTAATAAGTAAATAATAAAAACATATCCATCAAAATCCGTCTGTTTAAACTAGAGATATCATTTTTTGCAAGGGCTGCTGTTTCAATCCATCACATCCACCGATATCGGCCTTCCGCATCTGCGGTGGAAGGTGGCTAAGCTACAGCGGTGCTTGTCAGACCAGGAGACATTCCGAAAATCAGTCTTCTCTTGAAAATATCTGTAGTGTCTGAACGGTTTGGGCTACACACTAATATACCCCTCTATGGAAAGATGAGACTCTCCATTTTGCTCTGTGACCCCCACAAGTCCAAATCATCTTGGCTCCTGGACCATGTCAGCGCATTTCAAGGCTGTTTTGAGACAATGACTTATCAGTGACCAAGGCCCTGCTCTGATAATCCCTACCATTGTATTGCTGAGTTGTCATATTGCTGCTGCAAATGTACAGTGTCCCAGGGGCGTTGGCAGTCATAATGTACGTAACATAATTTATGTCCCTCTAACTCCCCTGAATGCCTCTGCAACCCTACAGCTATTGTATGCAGTAATCATGCGCCTATGAACCTGAGTTATATTGTTAGCACTGAGGTGGTTTGCCCTAGTAGGAAGTCCACTGTGTGCAGCTCACCCTGCACTATATGCTCAAACATAAATATCACTGTCATGTCTAGCTCTGATAAGCATCCCAGTAAAGCAATAAAAACAATGAAGGATCGCAGAACATTTCTAAAAATAGCCTATATTAACATGAAACAAGGTTCATGAAATCGATAACTTGCTAGTAATCTCTGAAACTCACTTAGATCAATCATTTGATGATACAGTGGTAACAATACATGGTTTCAACATCTTCAGAAGAGACAGGAATGCCAATGGTGGAGGTGTTGCCGTGTATGTTCGGAGTCATATTCCTGTAAAGCTTAGAGAGGATCTCATGTAAAATGCTGTTGAAGTAATATGGCTACAGGTTCATCTGCCTCACCTAAATCACATTCTTGTGGGAAGCTGCTATAGACCACAAGTGCTAACAGTCAGTATCTGGATAATATGTGTGAAATGCTTGATAATGTATGTGATATCAACAGAGACGTACAGTGCATTCGGAAAGTATTCAGACCCATTGACTTTTTCCACATTTTGTTACATTACAGCCTTATTCTAACATGGATTAAATTACACACAATACCCCATAATGACAAAGCGAAAACAGATTTTTAGAAATGTTGGCAAATGTATTAAAAATTAAAAACAGAAATACCTTATTTACATACAGTTGAAGTCGGAAGTTTACATACGCCTTAGCCAAATACATTTAAACTCAGTTTTTCACAATTCCTGACATTTAATCCTAGTAAAAATTCCCTGTTTTAGGTCAGTTAGGATCACCACTTTATTTAAAGAATGTGAAATGTCAGAATAATAGTAGAGAGAATGATTTTTTTCAGCTTTTATTTCTTTCATCACATTCCCAGTGGGTCAGAAGTTTACATACACTCAATTAGTATTTGGTAGCATTGCCTTTAAATTGTTTAACTTGGGTCAAACGTTTCGGGTAGACTTCCACAAGCTTCCCACAATAAATTGGGTGAATTTTGGCCCATTCCTCCTGACAGAGCTGGTGTAACTGAGTCAGGTTTGTAGGCCTCCTTGCTCACTCACGCTTTTTCAGTTCTGCCCACAGATTTTCTATAGGATTGAGGTCAGGGCTTTGTGATGGACACTCCAATACCTTGACTTTGTTGTCCTTAAGCCATTTTGCCACAACTTTGGAAGTATGCTTGGGGTCATTGTCGATTTGTAAGACCCATTTGCGACCAAGCTTTAACTTCCTGACTGATGTCTTGAGATGTTGCTTCAATATATCCACATCATTTTCCTTCCTCATGATGCCATCTATTTTGTGAAGTGCACCAGTCCCTCCTGCAGCAAAGCACCCCCACAGCATGATGCTGCCACCCCCGTGCTTCACGGTTGGGATGGTGTTCTTAGGCTTGCAATTTTTCCCTTTTTCCTCCAAACATAACGATGGTCATTATGGCCAAACAGTTCTATTTTTGTCTCTGGAGAGACCTGAAAATAGCTGTGCAGCGACGCTCCCCATCCAACCTGACAGAGCTTGAGAGGATCTGCAGAGAAGAATGGGAGAAACTCCCCAAATACAGGTGTGCCAAGCTTGTAGCGTCATACCTAAGAAGACTCGAGGCTGTAATCGCTGGCAATGGTGCTTCAACAAAGTACTGAGTAAAGGGTCTGAATACTTATGTAAATGTGATATATCAGTTGTTGTTTTTTTAAATATAAATTTGAACAATATCTAAAAACCTGTTTTTGTTTTGTCATTATTGGGTATTGTGTGTAGATTGATAAGGGGGAAAAAACTATTTAATCCATTTTAGAATAAGGCTTTAACGTAACTAAATGGGGAAAAAGTCAAGGGGTCTGAATACTCCGAATGTACTTTATATTTTATGGGTGACCTAAATATTGACTAGTTTTCATCAAGCTGCCCACTCAAGAAAAAGCTTAAAACTGTAACCAGTTGGGCTCTGGGATGAGTTGGGCTCTGGGATGTAACAACCGTTGAGCATCTGAGCTTTTTTTCTATTGATAGTGTAACATTAACAGCCATACAGAAAGACTAATGTGAAGGTGAAATTACAGAGGAGGAACTTCTGGATGCAATTAAAGACTTTAAGTCCGGGAGAACTCCAGTGTTGGATGGCATACCAGGTATACCAAACCTTTTTTGATATACTCAGAGGACCATTATTAGCACATTTTAACAAATCCTATGTAAATGGTAGATTATCAGACACTCAAGAAGAAGGTCTGATTTCATTATTACTGAAACAGGATACAAGTGGGAAACATAAAGATCCAGTCCATTAAAAAAATCGGAGGCCCCTTACACTTCAGTGTTGTGAATTAAAAATTCTAGCAAAACGTATAGCGCATAGAATAAAAAAGGTATTGTCGGACATTATTCATTCTAATCAGACAGGTTTTTTACATGGACGATACATTGGCGATAATATAAGGCAAGTACTGGAAAAAAATGAAAAATCAGGGAAACCAGGCCTGCTATTCATAATTGACATTGAAAAGGCTTTTGATGAAGTACGACTGGAGTTATATACTGTGGGGAGAACAAGTATTTGATACACTGCCGATTTTGCAGGTTTTTCTACTTACAAAGCATGTAGAGGTCTGTAATTTTGATCATAGGTACACTTCAACTGTGAGAGACGGAATCTAAAACAAAAATCCAGAAAATCACATTGTATGATTTTTAAGTAATAATAGCATTTTATTGCATGACATAAGTATTTGATCACCTACCAACCAGTAAGAATTCCGGCTCTCACAGACCTGTTAGTTTTTCTTTAAGAAGCCCTCCTGTTCTCCACTCATTACCTGTATTAACTGCACCTGTTTGAACTCGTTACCTGTCTAAAAGACACCTGTCCACACACTCAATCAAACAGACTCCAACCTCTCCACAATGGCCAAGACCAGAGAGCTGTGTAAGGACATCAGGGATAAAATTGTAGACCTGCACAAGGCTGGGATGGGCTACAGGACAATAGGCAAGCAGCTTGGTGAGAAGGCAACAACTGTTGGCGCAATTATTAGAAAATAGAAGAAGTTCAAGATGACGGTCAATCACCCTCGGTCTGGGGCTCCATGAGGAAGGTGAGGGATCAGCCCAGAACTACACGGCAGGACCTGGTCAATGACCTGAAGAGAGCTGGGACCACAGTCTCAAAGAAAACCATTAGTAACACACTACGCCGTCATGGATTAAAATCTTGCAGCGCACGCAAGGTCCCCCTGCTCAAGCCAGCGCATGTCCAGGCCCATCTGAAGTTTGCCAATGACCATCTGGATGATCCAGAGGAGGAATGGGAGAAGGTCATGTGGTCTGATGAGACAAAAATTGAGCTTTTTGGTCTAAACTCCACTCACCGTGTTTGGAGGAAGAAGAAGGATGAGTACAACCCCAAGAACACCATCCCAACCGTGAAGCATGGAGGTGGAAACATCATTCTTTGGGGATGCTTTTCTGCAAAGGGGACAGGACGACTGCACCGTATTGAGGGGAGGATGGATGGGGCCATGTATCGCGAGATCTTGGCCAACAACCTCCTTCCCTCAGTAAGAGCATTGAAGATGGGTCGTGGCTGGGTCTTCCAGCATGACAATGACCCGAAACACACAGCCAGGGCAACTAAGGAGTGGCTCAGTAAGAAGCATCTCAAGGTCCTGGAGTGGCCTAGCCAGTCTCCAGACCTGAACCCAATAGAAAATCTTTGGAGGGAGCTGAAAGTCCGTATTGCCCAGCGACAGCCCCGAAACCTGAAGGATCTGGAGAAGGTCTGTATGGAGGAGTGGGCCAAAATCCCTGCTGCAGTGTGTGCAAACCTGGTCAAGACCTACAGGAAACGTATGATCTCTGTAATTGCAAACAAAGGTTTCTGTACCAAATATTAAGTTCAGCTTTTCTGATGTATCAAATACTTATGTCATGCAATGAAATGCAAATTAATTACTTAAAAATCATACAATGTGATTTTCTGGATTTTTTCTGGATTTCCGTCTCTCACAGTTGAAGTGTACCTATGATAAAACTTACAGACCTCTACATGCTTTGTAAGTAGGAAAACCTGCAAAATCGGCAGTGTATCAAATACTTGTTCTCCCCACTGTATAAATGCCTGGAGCATTTCAATTTTGGAGAATCTCTTATAAAATGGGTTAAAATCATGTATAGTAACCCTAGGTGTAAAACAGTAAATAATGGGTATTTCTCAGAAAGTTTTAAACTGTCAAGAGGAGTAAAACAAGGTTGTCCACTATCGGCATATCTATTTATTATGGCTATTAAAATCAGATCAAACAATAATATCAAGGGATTAGAAATCCTGGGTTTAAAAACAAAGGTGTCATTTTATGCTGATGATTCATGTTTTCTTTTAAATCCACAACTTGAATCCCTCTACAGCCTCATAGAGGATCTAGATACATTTTCTAACCTCTCTGGATTACCACCAAATTATGATAAATGTACTATATTATGTATTGGATCACTAAAAAATAAAAAGTATACATTACCGTGTAGTTTACCAATAAAATGGTCTGATGGTGATGTGGATATACTCGGAATACATATCCCAAAATAAATAAATAATCTTACTCCAATAAATTTGAATAGAATGTTAGCAAAAATAGATAAGATCTTGCTACCATGGAAAGGAAAATACCTGTCTATTTGTGGAGAAATCACCCTGTTTAACTCTTTAGTATTATCCTAGTTTACCTATTTGCTTATGGTCTTGCCTACGCCTAGCGAACAATTTTTAAAATTACACTACCATTCAAACATTTGGGGTCACTTAGAAATGTCCTTGTTTTCGAAAGAAAAGCAATTTTTTTGTCCATTAAAATAACATCAAATTGATCAGAAATACAGTGTAGACATTGTTAATGTTGTAAATGGCTATTGTAGCTGGAAACGGCAGATTTTTTATGGAATATCTACATAGGCAATGGCACGGTGTGTTTGCTAATCCAAGTTTATCATTTTAAAAGGCTAATTCATCATTAGAAAAACCTTTTGCAATTATGTTAGCACAGCTGAAAACTGTTGTGCTGATTAAAGAAGCAATACAACTGTCCCTCTTGAGACTAGTTGAGTATCTGGAGCATCAGCAATTGTGGGTTCGATTACAGGCTCAAAATGGCCAGAAACAAATAACTTTCTTCTGAAACTCATCAGTCTATTCTTCTTCTAAGAAATGAAGGCTATTCCATGCGAGAAATTGCCAAGAAACTGAAGATCTCGTACAACGCAGTGTACTACTCCCTTCACAGAACAGCGCAAACTGGCTCTAACCAGTGACCCCAAACTTTTGAACGGTACTGTAAATGAGAAAATAATATTCAATTTAATTTGGAACGGCAAGCCAGACAAAATTAAATGGGCCTATTTATATAATGAATATGAATTCGGAGGACAGAAATGATTAAATATTAAAGCATTAGACCTATCACTAAAAGCTTCAGTCATACAAAAGTTATAATTAAATCCAAACTGGTTCTCTAGCAAATTAGTAAGATTGTCTCACCCCATGTTCAAGAATGGCCTTTTTCCCTTTATTCAGATTACAACCTCTCACTTTCAGTTATTTGAAAAGGTAATAATCTCCCAAATATCACTATTTCTAAAACAAGCCATAGAAGTTGGTTGCAATTTTAATTTAATCCTCCAGAAACGACAAAACAAATAATGCAACAAATATTGTGGTTAAACTCAAATATAGTAATTGATAAAAAACATAATTTTTTGAAAAAAAAAAAAAAAAAGTTATAATCTTTGTAAATGATATCATTCCTAAACCTGGTGGAATTATGTCGCACATGCAGCTAACAAAAACATATGGAAATGTCTGCTCTACTCAAAATTACAACCAAATAATTGCATCATTACCGCTAAAATGGAAGAGGAAGGGGGAAAAAGTAAGGACCTTGTCTGTCGGCCCAGCATTAAAGACCATAATTGGTTAAAGAATTGTGATAAATAAAAAAGTATACCAGTTTCATTTAAGTACCAGGATTGACACCCGTCCCATATAGCTTGCAAAATAGTTGGGAAGAGATTTTTGACGTACTGATTCCATGGCAAATGGGCAAAACGACGCTGGATTCAAAACTTCGAATTTATCAATTTAAATTATTATACAAAATTCTTGCAACCAATAGAATGTTATTTATATGGGGGGTACAATCTTCCCAGCTCTGCAGATTTTGCTGTGAAGAGACAGAATCATTAGATCATTTGTTTTGGTACTGTCCATTTGTAGCTTGTTTTTGGTCACAGGTCCAGGGATTGCAATATTTACCTGGAGCTAACCCTGCTGATAGCACTACTGGGTGGTCTGAAAAGTCATAGTCAATCGATCAATAATATAGTAATACTTTTAGCAAAAATGTTTATTTTCAATTTACAATCTGTAGAAACAATGAGAATAGAAGGGTTCATAACTTTCGTGAAACATCACTGTACAATATATGGCAAGTAGAAATCCAGTATGGATGGTGTTAAGAGATAGATGGGAGGGATTGAATGGAACTGAAGGTTGGGACTAATAACAGCTAATAACAACAAAATAACTAATGTAAAACATACTGTGTCCATAATAAGTATATAGGTTGAGAACTTTTTTGAAAGAGCACAGTTTGGGGGATATGGCATGTAGAGGCAAACTGGATGGACATCATGAGGGTAGAGGAAGTTCAGGAGTAAAAGCAAACTAAATATATTTATTGTAAAATTGACTGTGTCCATAAAATGTATATAGTATGTACAAGCTGGAAGTAGAGGCCTAAGCGATGTTGTTCACTAGTTTACTCCAATTAGGGGAGGGGTGGTGTGGTTTGAAAGTAATAAAGGAAAATGTTTTTTTTTTTAAAGGATACGTACAGTGGGGAGAACAAGTATTTGATACACTGCCAATTTTGCAGGTTTTCCTACTTACAAAGCATGTAGAGGTCTGTAATTTTTATCATAGATACACTTCAACGGTGAGAGACAGAATCTAAAACAAAAATCCAGAAAATCACATTGTATGATTTTTAAGTAATTAATTTGCATTTTATTGCATGACATAAGTATTTGATACATCAGAAAAGCAGAACTTAATATTTGGTACAGAAACCTTTGTTTGCAATTACAGAGATCATTCGATTCCTGTAGGTCTTGACCAGGTTTGCACACACTGCAGCAGGGATTTTGGCCCACTCCTTAGTTGCCCTGGCTGTGTGTTTCGGGTCGTTGTCATGCTGGAAGCCCCAGCCACGACCCATCTTCAATGCTCTTACTGAGGGAAGGAGGTTGTTGGCCAAGATCTCACGATACATGGCCCCATCCATCCTCCCCTCAATACGGTGCAGTCGTCCTGTCCCCTTTGCAGAAAAGCATCCCCAAAGAATGATGTTTCCACCTCCATGCTTCACGGTTGGGATGGTGTTCTTGGGGTTGTACTCATCCTTCTTCTTCCTCCAAACACGGCAAGTGGAGTTTAGACCAAAAAGCTCTATTTTTGTCTCATCAGACCACATGACCTTCTCCCATTCCTCCTCTGGATCATCCAGATGGTCATTGGCAAACTTCAGACGGGCCTGGACATGCGCTGGCTTGTATTGACCACATCTTTATTAATGCTGCAGAAATCTGCTCTAAAGCGTATCCAAATCCATCCGATGTAGTGATCATAATATACTAGCCATTACTAGGAAAAACCAAAGTTCCAAAGGCTGGGCCTAATATAGTGTATAAGGTCATACAATACGTTTTGTAGTGATTACTATGTTGAAGATTTAAAGAATATATGCTGGTCGGTGGTGTGTAATGAGGAACAACCAGACACTGCACTTGACACATTTATGAAATTGCTTATTCCAGTTACTAATCACAGATAAATGATATAAAGAATGATAGTTAAAAAAATTGCTTTGGAGCACCTTAAATGAAATTTTGGGCAAAATAGCAAACTCGCCGCCATCATTAATTGAATCAGTTGGCTCATTCATCACAAAACCCACTGATATTGTCAACTACTTTAATGCATTTTTCATTGCAATATTAGCTAAATTAAGCATGACATGCCAACAACAAATTATGAACCTACACCTCCATGCATAACTGACCAAATTATGAAAGACAAGCGTTGTAATTTTGAATTCTGTAAAGTGAGTGTGGAGGAGGTGAAATAATTATTGTCTATCAACAATGACAAGCCACCTGGGTCTGACAACTTGGATGGAAAATTACTGAGGATGAAAGCGGACGATATTGCCACTCCTATTTGCCATCTCTTCAATCTTACAGGAAAGTGTGTGCCCTCAGACCTGGAGGGAAGCAAAAGTAATTCCGTTACCCAAAAATAGCAAAGCACCCTTTACTGGCTCAAACAGCCGACCAATCAGCCTGTTACCAACCCTTAGTAAACTTTTGGAAAAAATTGTGTTTGACCAGATACAATGCTATTTCACAGTAAAGAAATTAACAACACATTTTCAGCACACTTATAGGGAAGGGTATTCAACATATATGGCACTTACAGAAATGACTGATGATTGGCTGAGAGAAATTGATAATAAAAAGAGTGTGGAAGCTGTTTTATTAGACTTTTTTGTTTGACATTTTCGATCATAATCTGCTGCTGGAAAAACATATGTGTTATGGCTTTACATCCCCTGCTATATTGTCGATCGAGAGTTCCCTGTCTAACAGAACACAGAGGGTGTTCTTTAATGGAAGCCTCGCCAACATAATCCAGGTAGATTCAGGCATTGTACAAATTGTACATGTACAAATTACCTCGACTAACCTGTACCACCGCACATTGACTCGGTACCGCTACCCCCTGTTTACAGCCTCATTATTGTTATTTTATTGTGTTACTTTTTTTATTAACTTTTTTTTACTTTAGTTTATTTTGTAAATATTTTCTTAACTCTATTTTCTTAAAACAGCATTGTTGGTTAAGGGCTTGTAAGTAAGCATTTCACGGTAAGGTCTACACCTGTTGTCTTCGGCGCATGTGACAAATAACATTTGATTTCATTTCATTTGATTCCCCAGGGCAATTGTCTAGGCCCCTTACTTTTTTCAATCTTTACTAATGACCTGCCACTGGCTCTGAGTAAAGGCTGTGTGTCTACTGATGGCTCAACACTACACGTCAGCTACCACAGCAAGTGAAATCACTGCAACACTTAACAAAGAGCTGTCAGTTTCAGAATGGGTGGCAAGAAATAAGTTAGTCCAAAATACCTCAACTAAATATTGTAATGAATAATGTGTAAATTGAGCAAGTTGAGGAGACTAAACTGCTTGGAGTAACCCTGGATTATAAACTTTCATGGTCAAACATATTGATGCAACAGTAGCTAAGATGGGGAGAGGTCTGTCCATAATAAAGCGCTACACTACCTTCTTAACAACTCTATCAACAAGTCAGGTCCTAAAGGCCCCGGTTTTGTCGCACCTGGACTACTGTCCAGTCATGTGGTCAGGTGCCACAAAGAGGACTTTAAAAAATTACAATTGGCCCAAAACAGGGCAGCAAGGCTGGCCCTTAAATGTACACGGAGAGCTAACATTAATAATATGTATGTCAATCTCTCCTGGCTAGTATTTACTTCATCAATACTTGTGTTTGTGAGAAGTATTGACATGTTGAATGCACCAAGCTGTCTGTTTAAACTACTAGCAAACAGCTCAGATACCCATGTGTACCCCACAAGACATGCCACCAGAGGTCTCTTCACAGTCCCCAAGTCCAGAACAGACTATGGGAGGCGCAAAGTACTACATAGAGCCATGACTATATGGAACTCTATTCCACATTAAGCAGTAAAATCAGATAAAAAAAAAACACAGATAAAATACACCTTATCGAACAGCAGGGACTGTGAGACACACACACAGGCACAGACACGCATACACACACACACATCAAATAAAATAAAATGTATTTATAAAGCTCTTTTTACATCAGCAGATGTCACAAAGTGCTATACAGAAACCCAGCCTAAAACCCCAAACAGCAATATGAATGCAGATGTAGAATGCAGATGTAGAAGCACAGTGGCTAGGAAAAACTCCCTAGAAAGGCAGGAACCTAGGAAGAAACCTAGAGGAACCAGGCTCTGAGGGGTGGCCACTCCTCTTCTGGCTGTGCCGGGTGGATATTATAAGAGTACATGGCCATTAAGGCCAGATTGTTCTTCAAGATGTTCAAACGTTCATAGATGACAAGCAGGGTCAAATAATAATCACAGTGATTGTAGAGGGTGCAACAGGTCTGTACCTCAGGAGTAAATGTCAGTTGGCTTTTCATAGCCGAGCATTCAGAGGTCGAGACAGCAGGTGCGGTAGAGAGAGAGAGAGTGAGGGAGAGAGTCGAAAACAGCAGGTCTGGGACAAGGTAGCACATCCGGGGAACAGGTCAGGGTTCCATAGCCGCAGGCAGAACAGTTGAAACTGGAGCAGCAGCACGACCAGGTGGACTGGGGACAGCCAGGAGTCATCAGGCCAGGTAGTCCTGAGGCATGGTCCTAGGGCTCAGGTCCTCCTGGAGGGGAGGGAGAGAGGGAGAGATAGAGAATTAGAGGGAGCATGCTAAAATTCACACAGGACACTGGATAAGACAGGAGAAGTATACCAGTTATAACAGACTGACCCTAGCCCCCCGGCACATAGACTATTGCAGCATAGATACTGGAGGCTGAGACATAACATATGCACTATACACACGTACACATGGATTTTGTGTTGTACCGTACATATGTCGTAGTAGAGTAGTGGCCTGAGGGCACACACTTAATGTGTTGTGAAATCTGTTGTGAAATGTATTGTAATGTTTAAAAAATTGTATATAACTACCTTAATTTTGCTGGACCCCAGGAAGAGTAGCTGCTGCCTTGGCATCAGCTAATGGGGATCCATAATAAATACAAATACAAATAGGCCTACTAGTATCACGAGACCGGGCCGAAAAAAAACAATGGAAGTGAATAGGGCATTTCCACATAAAAGGGATAGGCCTACAGGTAATTCCAATATATTTTCTTTTTCTGAGCTTTCTTATGTCTCTCGCATATCTACCTCATTTTCAAACGCTATGGGTACAGCCAAACAACTGAAGTGATGGTTCGGCTTCCACTTTACTTCACTACTGCAGCGCGCTGGTGGCAAACTTGCCAGAGTCAATTATTTGAGAGTCAATTTGTAGAGTATACAATTCAAGTAAACAAGTAGGCTTTAAATGTAAGTGTATAAATGTAATTGTATATTTATTTCATTCAAGTTCGCTAACATTAACTAGACTTACTAGTAGGCTAATTCTGTTGTAATAATAACGTTAGTTTTATTGTGTCAGAGTTAAGGCCAACTATAACAATAACTATAATGACAATCTATAGGCTACATAACTATAAAACGTTGGTGAGCATCCACACTAGAGGAAAGTTTATCGTTCTACAGTCCTACACCTGTCAATTAGCTGATCAACGCATCCTACTACACGCTGCCCAAGAGGCAATTTATGCTTGATCCGAAAATGTGGTCGGAGGCGACATATGGACGGTGTGAATCAAATTGTGGCGCCTCCGGAGGCACTCAGAGGCCAAATTGAGCTCTGTACCGCAACGCAGTGCGCCTCTCAAATTTTTTAACAATGCGGAGGGCTCAGTATAGCTCCGCATTGATATGATTGGTTGACTGTAGATGAGGGCGGGAGGCCCTGTATAAACACAAACTGACTTCCTTGACAGCTTCCTTCACAACAGCTCTGTGCTGCTCGGCAAAGCGCAAGAAGTATGAACGCCCTGACTTCTGCAGAGGCCATATCACCGTAAATGCTACATGGCCAATGCAGACGTCTGATTTTGTTTGTTTGTTGTTGCCTGTGTTGCATGTTATTTTGGCATTAATACGTGTCTAAAAAAATAATCTTTGAGTTAATAAATTCGCATACAAACATGGTCTCTTTTTTGCTTTCATGAATAAGGCAGCTCTAAAATGCAGGTGTTTCAGCCTAGCTCAGTGCTTTCTGTGGTGGAGTGGCAGCCAGTGGAAAATACAGAGCATAGGAGTTGGTAATGTTCTCTAGTTGCGCCGTGATTGGCTCAGTGTTCTGTCACTCATGGAGATACTACGTCACCGCAAAGTCTACGGAGAGAGCTCGAAAATTCAAGACCCTTGGGTGCTGCCATAGAGTTATATTAGAAGTACCCATCCAAGAAGGCTCAAGGTCATTGGCCACAGATAAAATGATGTCAAATCACGTTATATCTACCGTAGCTTTGATTGGACTGATTATGTCAACATCATACTTTCAAAATCTTAGCTAGCAAGCTAGACAAGCAGTCATCATCATGAATCACGTTGACAATCTACTGGCAAATCCTTTTCAATCCTTGTCATATGAAGATAAATTATAGGTTAAACCTATCGGTGCTCATCGGCCATTGGACATAAACATTACACAACAAGTTGGAAATCGCAAATTCAACAATGAGTGGTTTGGAAGGAATCAGCTATCCTGCTATTCAGTGGAGAGGGTGTGTGGTCCAAGTCTTGGTTTAAGGGCCTCTTTTCCAAGCTTAAAATGATAAACATTCAACACCATGGGCAAGAGGTTGAATACATTGGCCATGCTGTCAATCCAGCATGACTTCTGCTTCGTTCAAAACAACAGGAAACTCGGAACTGGGAAATCTCAGACTTCAGTGAGTTCAAGACACCTGGGAACTCTGAAAAAATCAAGCTCCCACTGGGAAAATACGTTTTGAACGGTCATCCATCTCAGAATTCCAAGTCGGGAACTCTGGCCTCTTTCTAGAGCTCCGACCTGAAGATCACTGACGTCATGATTCAACCTTGTTTTTTTCCAAGTTCCCAGTTGTCTTGAAACAACCATAAATCCAGAGAATGCCAGACTTTGATGACAAAGTTTGATGACAAAATTTGCCCACAAGGACCGCCGCGCCACCGTCCTGTTCAAGTGAGCACAGCACAACAAGGTGAGTCCAAAAATGCATTGTATGCTGCTGCATAAATTATCTAATATGCCAGGGATATATGTATACTGTAGCTAAGAAAGTAATACTAAGTGTAAGTTGTGTAGTAAGCTTTTAGTAGCCCACGTGCCTCACCCTAATAATTTGGTCCCTTTCCCGCACATAACTTAGCCTACTGTTCTGACTTGGTGGTGCACATGTAGCCTATAGCCTGTTTTAGAGGCTATAGGCTATCAAATATTATAAGAGCGTTCATTGTCTGCTTATATGCCCCCTTTATTTATCCTACGGTTCTGACTTGGTGTACAGGGAGAATACTGGAAGAACGGCCCATGTTATGAATTCTGTCGCTGTACATTTCAAAAGTGTTGAACAAATAGTTGTATTGACTATGTCTGTCCTTGTCCGCTCATTTTTGTATTTTTATCATTTCCCCCCCCCAATTTTATCATTTCGAATTTTATTTCATATATTTATTTAAAAAATTGGGGTGGTAGATCAGCTTTAATATTGCAGATAGATTGTAACTTCCATCAATGTAATTGTCTGCATCACTTCCATCACTTTTTTTTCTCGCAAATATATATATATATATATACAGTATATCCACTGTGAAACAAGTCCTAAATCGACATATCCTGAAAGGCCGCTCAGCAAGGAAAAAGCCACTGCTCCAAAACCGCCATAAAAAACCCAGACCCAGTTTGCAACTAACTGCACATGGGGACAAAGATCTTACTTTTTGGAAAAATGTCCTCTGGTCTGATGAAACAAAAATAGAACTGTTTGGCCATAATGACCATTGTTATGTTTGGAGGAAAAAGGGGATAGCTTGCAAGCCGAAGAACACAATCCCAACCGTGAAGCACGGGGGTGGCAGCATCATGCTGTGGGGGTGCTTTGCTGCAGGAGGGATGTTGCTTCAATATATCCACACAATTTTCCTTCCTCATGATGCCATCTATTTTGTGAAGTGCACCAGTCCCTCCTGCAGCAATGCACCCCCACAGCATGATGCTGCCACCCCCGTGCTTCACGGTTGGGATTGTGTTCTTCGGCTTGCAAGCTATCCCCTTTTTCCTCCAAACATAACAATGGTCATTATGGCCAAACAGTTCTATTTTTGTTTCATCAGACCAGAGGACATTTCTCCAAAAAGCACGATCTTTGTCCCCATGTGCAGTTGCAAACCGTAGTCTGGCTTTTCTATGGCGGTTTTGGAGCAGTGGCTTCTTCCTTGCTGAGCGGCTTTTCAGGTTATGTCGATATAGGACTCGTTTTACTGTGGCTATAGATACTTTTGTATCTGTTTCCTCCAGCATCTTCACAAGGTCCTTTGCTGTTGTTCTGGGATTGATTTGCACTTTTCGCACCAAAGTACATTCATCTCTAGGAGTGGTTGAAAAACGAGTTTTAATGACTCCAACTTAAGTGTATGTAAACTTCGCGACTTCAACTGTATATGTATTTTTTACTATCTGTTTTTCCATGTATGAATCTGTTATTAAATGTGTTTCTATGGTCTAATAGGAATAAGGCCATATTCAATATTTCATCAAATAATATTTGTATATATTTTTTGATAGCCTACTTACAGAGGTCCTAAAATTCTAAATCAAATAGTCATGCCAAGAATAATTTAGCTATCTTAAAACAATTCCATATATTAGCGTAGTAGAAACCCAGCTCTGGCCCTTAGACTGGAGTGGTGGTATCATTTCCCCCAAAATGTGCTTTTCTATACCATTTTTGTCATTGTTTTTTTGTCATTGAACCCACTGCGCCTTTTTACCCAGTCTGCCCTGTATGGAGATTGCGTGCACCCGGTATCCAAACATGCATGGCTTGAGAGATGCGCTCAACGGTCGAGTGTGTGTAGCAACATAATCACTCCGGACAGACACAAGCAAAAACTCATTATATAAATGTTGCAGCAGCCTAGGCTACACCTACATTTGACATTTTAGTAATTTAGCAGACGCTGTTATCCAGAGCGACTTACAGTTAGTGAGTGCGTACATTCTTCATACTGGCCCCCCAGACACACTCCATTTGTGTGTCAGGAGAAAATGTGAATGTGATCTCATTTGGTTTATATTCAAACTTGGGCTGGCTAGGCTGCCTATACCTTTAGAAAATCAAAAATGATTAACTGAAATGAATCATAATAGTGATGATATAGACTGTGAGTTAATTTTTAATTAGGCCTACAGTTGCATAGGCCTGCATGATGCAAACATGCATAAAGCTCAGCCCTGTGAGTTCTATTGTCTATCAGTTGTTGTCTCTGTTGTCCCCTGTTAGTCTTGTCTAAATATAATTCATGTGAACAAGTATAAGGTTGCTGCAGTTTGACAGGGTTTTCATCCTCCCCATGGCCATGTGAACTGATTAGAAAAACTGGTCCCATCATAGCCCATATAAAACCATTTTACAACTGATTATGTGATGAGTGTGATAGAGTGTGATAGAAGGAGTCAGGCACAGGAGGGTAAATCACAGAATACAGAGTTTATTCCGTCGTACACAATTGCGCTGGATAGTGACACACGAAAACAGGCACAGGGGAAATATCTACCCCGGCAATACAAAGTGCGAGTAGCTCCACGAGCTACACTACTCTCACAATAAACAATCACCCACAAGGACAAGGGGGGCAGAGGGAACACTTATACACAGACTAATGAGGGGATAAGAACCAGGTGTGTGTAATTGACAAGACAAGACAAATGGAATGATGATATATGGAGCGGCAGTGGCTAGAAGGCCGGTGACGACGAACGCCGAAGCCTGCCCGAACAAGGAGGGGAGGCAGCCTTGGCGGAAGTCGTGACAGATTAATTACAGTCATACCCTATAGGGTTCCGAGTATACCTGGTTAGGTTACCAGATTAGGCAATACTCTGGGCCCTATGGTGCCACCAGTCTGCTTGCAGTTGTCAGTTATCGTCAGGTATGTGGATAACCAGGGCTTTATTCAGGAACGTTTCTTGGGCTACTTTGATGTGTTAAGTGGGCGAGATGCGCAGTCTGTGTTTGTGAATTCTAAGATGTCTGAGTTTAACTTAATGGTGAAACTTGTTGCCTAAACCTACAATGGCGCTGCTGTAATGGAATCTATCTGCTATTTGTATTTACAGCTAAGTCCCCTCCTGTTCCCTGATTAAGAGGTGATGACCACTCCACTACCATTGTCAACTCTCTCCTGACATGAACTGAAGCCACGTCTCGTGTGTCCACTCCACTGGCACATTGAATGTTTCCTCTCCAAGCACTGTGAGTAGACCTTTTAAAGTTTATCTCATTACTGTATATAGAGTCACTCACATAAATAAGCACAATCAAATTATTACACATCAATGATTTTACTCCTTGCTTGGACTAACTAATTCTTAGCTCTTTTGTCTAACTGTGTAGTGTATTGTGTTATTGTTTTTTGTCTTCCCAGTCAAGACCTGTCCTGCCCTCAGTGGAGGAGTTGAGCTCTTCTCCAACACCATCTATCCATGATGAGCCTGTCCTGCACTGAAGCCTATGGACATCTCAACCCTTGTCCTGCACTGAAGTTGAGCCGCTGAACACCTCAATTCATGCCTCATACCCTCATTCAATCACTGCTGTGATCCCTTCCCAACACTGTGTAAGTGTCGAGTCACAAGTAGAATGGGTCAAGACTCGAATCAAGTCCAAGTCGTGCATTCTAAGAGCAAGTCAAGTTGAGTCAAATCACAAGTTTTCAAGTCAAGTCTCAAGTCAAGTAAAAAAAAAAATCTATACATGCAATGACTTGTTCAACTACAAATCTTTGTCTATTTATCGAGGCTACAGGACAGCCCTTTTCATTATTTTGTCTACAACACATTTTTATTAGCCTATGTAATTGTAAAATATGGACCTTGTAGCAGGCATAAGGGCATGAAATCAGCAGAAGGCAAGGCAGGTTGACCTACTCAGAGTGTAGATTTATTTACAGGTCTTGGTGATCCAATGGTGAAAGCGCCATATCATACAAAATATACAAGTACATTTACCAAATATACACGGGCAATAGCCCAAAAGAAATAGCCTCTGTATCAGGCTTAACCTGTCCTATCTGAGAAACCAAATCGAATCTGTCTAACAGGAGCTCAAACAGGTTCTACAATGTAAAAGGCCATTTCCACATCCATTGTTACATTGGTACAATCGTCTTAATGATTATTAATGATATTCCAACACCATGCATACATGGAACAATCATTTTATCTTATTCAACGTTCTGACTCCAAAGCTAGGAGCGCAGGCCACGTAACCTATTTCTATGCGCACAAATACTCACACCAAAAATGACAGAGACATAGGACACAGACACACCGAACTCTGACATAACCCGGGAAATATGAACAAAGGAAACTATACATTGAATTAAATAAACATAACTTCTACCTCAATGTTCATGTGCACTACAAACATCGCGCCCACTCAGTGCACGGTAAGAAATGGTTGGCTATAAAACGAAAATATATCTTAGGCCTACCAAACATGAAACAGAAATGTCTACGTGTTGCAATAAACAGTAAGGTAATGGAATGATATAACGCTAGCAATTATTGTAGTATTAGATGGAATATAGATTTACCACATAGGGCCTATGCATTTAAACGCCTGAAAGCAACAGCAAATATTTCAACAAGAGAAAAAAAGCACTCTCCACTGGCGGGAGTTTGGAGAGTGCAAGTGAAGAGCAGCGCTTATGGTGCGTCTTCGCCACAGTAATATTTGATTTCAACAACAAATTTCAAATGCAAGATTCATATGTAAATTATCAATATTAAGCAATTGTTACATATTAAAAGACCAGTGGAGCTATGCTAGTAATTGTTGCCCCATTGCTGGTGAGCTTGCAAAGTAAACTGTTAATATTCTTGATCACCAAACAATTTTTGGAGCTGCATATTTATTAATTATGGCAATACTCTCTCCCTACAATTTGTTGTTTGCGCTGCACCGGAACCTATCTATAGCTGTACATCAAATCAACAATTTGTTCACTAGCTCACCCGACCTGTGTTGATTGACAGTTTGTTGGTCCAATCAGAGTGCCGAGTGAGCGTTTCACTAGCCAATTTGTTGCGTTGCATTTTTTTTGCAAGGGAGATGCTGCGGCTACTGTCTCTGCCTGCGTGTAGAGTAATCCAAGTAGACTCTGTGCCACAAAATGAGTGACAAAACATGACAAAACCTGGCCAGATAATTAATAAAATTCGAGTCCAGAGTCTTGAGGCTCCAAGTTCAAGTCAAGTCTAAAGTTATTTTATTTTATTAAAAGTCGAGTCTCAAGTCATCAAATGTGTGACTCGAATCCAAGGCCTGTGACTCGAGTCCACAATTCTGGAAGAAAGACATAAACTGTGTTCCAATACTTATACTAACCATACTATTTGTGACGTAAATTAAGTATGTATGGACATAGTTAGTATGCCAAAAGTTCCCGGATGTCATACTAAATTCGCCAAAATACGAAGTATACAAGCAGTGGACACTATTTCCGTGCTTTTAGGGCCCATAATGCAATTCATCATAAAATGGGCGTGGCTTCACAACGTTTTCAGATTTGAAGAAAATGGCGGAAGATATGCAGCCGAAGTCCGACGAGAGTGGATACAAATTCATTGCTTTAACTAATTATGACAAATGTTAAGAAAATGTTGAGCAATGTAATAAAGTAATGACTTTTCAAATAATTAATGTTGGCTGACAATTTGTTAGCTACGCTACGCTATCCTTACAGACCGCATAGGATTACAGCAGTATGTGCCAGTATGTTAGCTAGTTACCTAACGTTGGTTGGCTACTAATACATTGAACTTGCCAGGCAGTATATTAACTATAATCTAACTAACTACCCAATGTTTATTGACTTGATTATTCATGACATTCCTAGCTAAGTGGTATAGTTGTTGTGCGTTCTCAATGGACATTGTTAATTCTGGCTATCTACTCCGATTTCAGAGCATTCTCATCTGAGTGTGCCAGAGTGCAGAATACCTGATGAATTTACAAATGCTTAACACCCATTGAATATATGGCCGGTGTCAGTAAACTTTGGCAAAAAAAAGCATAACTAAATTGTTGCCAGCAGCACAGTCACAGTCACCAACGCTCTGGATAACATGAAAACAGCCTAACCAGCTCTGCTAGGGCGAGTAAAATGGTCAGAGTGAGGTGTTCTCTCATTTGTGTCTGGAAATAGCTAGCTTGGGTGCTTGACTGCCATTGTGAGGGGGCGCGGCTCTGTTGTATCCCGCAGTGTGTGTGACGTTTGGTGTGGCGTTCTTTTATGTTTTTAATTTGTACACTTTGTAGCGGGTATGTACACGATCAACAAGATCAGTCCAACACCCCACCACTGTAAAGCCATCGTTGACAGATGGTTTACAAACAAACAGACTAAATTATGAAAACGCTGCTGGCAGAGAGTTCCTACTACAATGTAACTCAAACACGAACATGATGGATATCCCAATGGCCCATCTAATCCCTGATTGTCTGCGAGTAGATTACAAACCCAAATGCAAACGTGGAAAACGCGGGGGAATCAGACAAAGACTTAAAAAAATCAAGAACAAACTTCCCTTACCCACCACCTTGCTGATCAATGCCCAGTAACTGAGGGGAATAGCGGATGAGCTGTCAGCGAATCAGCACTTCCAACACGAATACCGGTAGGCCTGTTTGCTGGCGTTTACTGAGACTTGGCTGGATGACAGAGTCCCGGACAGGGAAGTGGAGCCGGCGGCCTTCAGACTGGTTAGAGCAGACCGTGATCTGACCGTCACAGGGAAACATCACGGCGGGGGCGTCTGCCTGTAAATCGATTCTGGTAAGAGAGAGACTCTGTACCCCCGACAATGAACTGCTTTCTGTGTCACTGTGACCCTACTATCTGCCCTGTGAGTTCCCCCAATTGTTTGTTACTGTTGTGTACATTCAACCAAAAAATAATATAGCAAGAGCATCAGAGATTATTTATAATCTGTCACAGAAACTGGAATCTATAACCCTGACGCACCCACATTTATTTTCTGGGATTTTAACAACTGTACTTTGCACAAGGTCCTGCGCACGTACCACCAGTATGTGAAATGTCACATTAGGAAAAATATTACTCTTGATTTGTGCAATGGGACAATACCAAATGCTTTCTCTGCCACCACCAGACCTCACCTGGGGACATCAGACCACAATGTTGTCTACCTCTGGCCAACCTACTGTCGGCTCCTGGAGAGGGAGAATCCTACAGTTAAAACTGTCCAGATCTGGAACGACAATGGTATCACTCGTCTCCAAGGGTGTTTTGATTGTACTATGTGGGAGGTATTTGAGGATAGCAGCTCTGATCTTGATGAACTCACAGATGTTGTTTCGACAATGTAAACGTCTGTGTTGAGTCAGTTGTGCCTACTAAAACCTGTAAAATCTTCCCTAACTATAAGCCTTGGGTTATCGACCTGCGACACGTGCCAGTATTGTGGAAAAACTCAATAATTATACCCATTCCTAAAGCATCTAATCCCTCTGTGCTGAATGACTTGACATCCTTAGTAATGAAATGCTTTGAGAAAATTGTGAAAAGTCATATTCTCAGCGCCACCCAGAAGCTCCTCGACCCGTTTCAGTTTGCCTATCAGCCCAGCAGAGGAGCTGATAATGCCATTCTTCCTCTCCTCAACATGGTCTATAGACATCTAGAGGGTGCCAAATCCCATGTCAGGGTTCTGTATGTTGACTTTTCTTCTGCCTTCAACACAATCCAGCCTTACATTCTGGCACAGAGACTCATTAGGGACTTATCCTTAAATGGGGGCTGGTTTTGTGGCTGTTGGACTTCCTGAACCAGAGGTCACAGCGGGTCAAGGTAGGTACCCAGGTGTTGGACATACGCACCACCAACACAGGCTCTCCTCCAAACGAGCTTCAATGCCATACAACACTCCTTCCGTAGCCTCCAACTGCTCTTAAACGCTAGTAAAACTAAATGCATGCTCTTCAATCGAACGCTGCTTGCACCCGCTTGCCCGACTAGAATCACTACTCTCGGCGGGTCTGACTTAGAATATGTGGACAACTACAAATACCTAGGTGTCTGGTTAGACCGTAAACTCTCCTTCCAGACTCACATTAAGCATCTCCAATCCAAAGTTAAATCTAGAATCGGCTTCCTATTTCGCAACAAAGCCTACTTCACTCATGCTGCCAAACATGCCCTCGTAAAACTGACTATCCTACCGATCCTTGACTTCGGCGATGTCATTTACAAAATAGCCTCCAACACTCTACTCAGCAAATTGGATGTAGTCTATCACAGTGCCATTCGTTTTGTCACCACTGCCCCATATACTACCCACCATTGTGACCTGTACGCTCTCGTTGGCAGGCCCTCACTACATATTCGTCGCCAAGCCCACTGGCTCCAGGTCATCTATAAATCACTGCTAGGCAAATCCCTGCCTTATCTTAGCTCATTGGTCACCATAGCAACACCCACCCGTAGTATGCGCTCCAGCAGGTATATCTCACTGGTCATCCCCAAAGCCAACACCTCCTTTGGCCGCCATTCCTTCCAGTTCTCTGCTGCTAATGACTGGAACGAACTGCAAAAATCTCTGAAGCTGGAGACTTATCTCCCTCACTAACTTTAAGCATCAGTTGTCAGAGCAGCTTACCAATCACTGCACCTGTACACAGCCCATCTGTCATTAGCCCACCCAACTACCTCATCCCCATATTGTTATTTATTTTGCTAATTTGCACTCCAGTATCTCTATTAGCACATCATATTCTGCACATCTATCATTCCAGTGTTAATACTAAATTGTAATTATTTTGCACTATGGCCTATTTATTGCCTTACCTCCATAACTTATTACATTTGCACACACTGTATATAGATTTTCTATTGTGTTATTGACTCTATGTTTTGTTTTATCCCATGTGTAACTCTGTGTTGTTGTTTGCTTTATCTTGGCCAGGTTGCAGTTGTAAATGAGAACTTGTTCTCAACTGGCTTACCTGGTTAAATAAAGGTTAAATAAAATAAAATAAAATAGAATAAAAGGGTTGTGTTTTGTCCCCACTCCCGTACATCTTGTACACTAATAGTTGTACTAGTTCCCATCCTGACAGACACCTCGTTAAGTTCGCTGATGACACTGCCTTGATCAGCCTGTTGCATGATGATGAGGAACACCATGGCCCGTTCCTAAATGACTTTGTAGAGTGGTGTGACGAATCACACTTGGTCCTCAATACCAACAAGACCAAAGAGATGTGCATAGACTTCAGGACGCGAACAACACCTACCTCTGCAACATCTATCAGAGGTCAGAACATAGAGATTGTAGAGGAATACAAATATCTGGGTGTCCTCTTGGACAATAAGCTTCAGTGGAGTAAATGTACAGACCTGATCTACAAAATGAGTCAACAGACTGTACTTTCTCAAAAAGCTGGGATCTTTTAATGTTGAGTGTACTATACTGGTTTTGTTGTACAAATCTTTCATTGAGAGTATTTTTAACATTTTGTATTGTTTGTTGGGTTGGCAATGCCACTGTCAGCCAGAGAAAAATGCTGAGAAGGATTATCACCACAGCAACCAAGGTACTTGGAGTCAAACAGACAGGCCTGGAGGAGATCTTTAAGGTCAGGGCCCTCCGCAAGGCTCACAAAATAATTTTAGACCCAAGCCACCCCCTGTACCCAGACTTTGAACAACTCCCCTCTGGGTGCAGGTATAGGGCACCCCCAGGTAGGAAAAACAGAACTAGACAATCATGTGTAATATCCCTCCTAAATAGCTCGGGCTAATGTTCCTATCGACCCAGTAAGGCCAGCAGGCTATTCTTTTTTTATTGGTATGTAACTGTTATGAAAGTTGTACTGTCAATTTGTTTTGTATTTACAACGCCACTATAAACGTGTACAAAATGTCCCCATGGGGACAATAAAGTCAGTAAAGTAAAGTAAAGGTCAGAACGCTTGGATTAACCCTACTCCTCGGCCAGAGCGTCCAGTGACACGCTCCAATAGCGAAACGTTCTGAATTTACGAACGGACAATCTGACAACGCTCTGGATTTACGAATGCCCAGAGCGCACTCTGAGCACACTCTGGCACTCCAGATTGAATTTACGAACACACATGAAATCGTAAAATGTCTAGCTAGTCATTTGTTATGCTAACAAGCTAGCAAGATTATACATAGCAACAGCATCAACTTCCGTATACAGGCGAAGCGCTAGTATGCTCAACTGAAAGGATACATTTTGTTTACAGTATACTAAAATGAACTAATAGTATATACTGTAGTATGTAGTATATACTCATGAAGTATGTAGTATACAGTATGTTAGTATGGGTATTTGAACACAGCTATAGAGAGGTAAATCACAATCAGTAAATTAAATCGAGCTAGCTAACTAGCAGATTTACATCAATCATCAACATCAATGATCAGCTGGTAGCCCACCCTCTTGTTAATCATGTCTTTAGGTTGCGCTGTAACTAGCTTGCTTATGTAGTATCTGAACATTTATAGCTTTGGCTGAGGTTTTCATATTGTTGGTTAACCCTTCCGTTGTCCTAGGGTCAAAATGACCCGCCACTGTGTTGAACCAACTTTATTTAATTTTTATATTTTTTGGATCATTTGTGAGAAGGAGGCAGTGATACTTTCTTTAAAGTCTCACTGCCTCCTTCTGACAAATGATCCCCAAAAAATAAAAAATAAATAAAGTTGGTTCAACACAGTGGCGGGTCATTTTGACCCTAGGACAACGGGAGGGTTAAATGGACTTTGCTCTACTTTGCTGAAACATCTGGAAAGTATTACTATAGGGGCCCCCTAAGATGGTGGACATTGGGATATGTGGAGGCCAGGGATTGGTCTATTCAAAACACGCCATCTTGTGTTACATAGGATATATACCATGTTTGAACAAAGGGACGAGGAGAGTGATCATATTTGAGATTGGGTTTGTTGCTCTCCAGATTCTGCAGAAGTCTGTAAATTGATGCTGAAATCTTTTGATGTAATAAACCTTTATAATCAAAGTACAGTGTCAGCGGATTCCTTGTCAACACAGCATTGCAGCATCGTTGTTCGGCCACCACACTTACAATTTGTGAAGGTGAGTGTGTTGTTGCAGAAATAAATAGGCAACATTGAATTATTGGAGACTAACTTCACCTGTTTACTCTCGTTGAGCTAATGTAAAAATGATGCCTGTACAGAATCATACATGAATACTGTAAAACTTAAGTTCAATACTGTATCACTAGTTGGTTGTAGTGTGAATTACTAGTTTACTACTCGCAGGTGGGTCAGATGAACAGCGCCACCGTGCAATTTCCCAATCCCAGAGGGAGGCCAATGATGAGAACAGGCCACCACCAATGAGAAGACAAGGTGATCCTTCTCTGTCACAATTGAGGAGTGTCTGTTGAGCAGTTGGATCTGGGAAAATGTCATTTGCTTTGGGGATGCATTTATAGCAGGGGCGCAACTTTCACTGGGGACGGGGGAAGGGGGGGACATTTCCCCCCTACATTCTGAAATTAGATTTTTGTCCTCCCCAGTTTTATCATACAAAAAGCGGTAGGGGTGTGCTTTAGGACCATGCAGACGCCTCCGAGCGGGTAGGCTGGTTGGAGTATTCAGCCGGCTGGATTTAGAACCTTGCAACACCACAGAGTGGGCTGGCAGGCTGTGTGAAGGAAAGCTTCTGGAATGATGGCTGGACCAGCACGGGAGAGTTCAGCATAGTTCAGTGTGTACAGTGCCTTCAGAAAGTATTCAGACCCCTTGACTTTTTCCACATTTTGTTAGGTTACAGCCTTTGTTAGGTTACAGCCTTTTTTCCCAACAATCTACACACAATACCCCATAATGACAAAGCAAAAACAGGTTGTCAATTTTTTTGCTAATTTATTAAATATTCAAACAGAAATATCACATTTACATAAGTATTCAGACCCTTTACTCAGTACTTTGTTGAAGCACCTTTGGCAGCAATTACAGCCTTGAGTCTTCTTGGGTATGACGCTATAAGCTTGGCACACCTGTATTTGGGGAGTTTCTCCCATTCTTCTCTGCAGATCCTCTCAAGCTCTGTCAGGTTGGATGGGGAGCATTGCTGCACAGCTATTTTCAGGTCTCTCCAGAGATGTTCGATCGGGTTCAAGTCCAGGCACTGGCTGGGCCACTCAAGGACATTCAGAGACTTGTCCCGAAGCCACTCCTGCGTTGTCTTGGCTGTGTGCTTAGGGTCGTTGTCCTGTTGGAAGGAGAACCTTCGTCCCAGTCTTTCCATTTAATTTTTTTAATAAATTACCAATAATTCAAAAAACCTGTTTTGCTTTGTCATTATGGGGAACTGTGTGTAGGTTGATGAGGGAAAAAAACGATTTAATCAATTTTAGAATAAGGCTTGTCATGGAAATTCTTACACAGGGACACTCGAAGTCAATCTTAAATGAATCATTGTTTTTTGTCAGCACACTGGAGAGGTTCCAACAAACTTAATGCACCATAGTGAATGTCTGTCAGAAGCTCAAACGGGGCAGTCCCGTTAGTTATCTTATATACTGCAGACAAGTCATATTTGCATGATTTAGCTTATTCATAATTAATTCATAATTAACGTTTGCTTCATTCATGTGACCGACCAATACTGGGTCATGCATGTGACAGACCAATACCTCAAGAGGCTTCTTCTCTAAGCTGAGACCTTGAAACTGAGATATCAAAACAAGGGTCTGGGCGTACTGCCAAATTGCAGATACTGATAGTGAGGGTTCATTCAATCAGTCACTTGCATGAACACAGAAAATGGTTATTAGAAAAGCACAAACATAGAACACAGACATGTATTAAATAGAAAAGCACCAACATAAAATGTTCCATCACCATCCATCCTCTTATCACTTGTGTGATAATAATCATACAATTTTAAAGTAAGCATTAGATTTGAGCTTATTTCAAAAGGAGGTTCTATCAAATTACATCAATATAATAAATAATAATAAAGGTTATACTAAGTGCCTGGCCATGCAGTCATGGGTGAACAGGGAGTACAGGAGGGGACTGAGCAAGCACCCTTGAAGGGTCCCCGTGTTGAGGATCAGCGTGGCAGATGTGTTGTTACCTACCCTTACCACCTGGGGGCGGCCCATCAGGAAGTCAAGGATCCAGTTGCAGAGGGAGGTGTTTAGTCCCAGGGTCCTTAGCTTAGTGATGAGCTTTGAGGGCACTATGGTGTTGAACGTTGAGCTGTAGTCAATGAATAGCATTCTCAAGTAGGTGTTATTTTTGTCCAGGTGGGAAAGGGCTGTGTGGAATGCAATAGAGATTGCATCATCTGTGGATCTGTTGGGGCGGTATGCAAATTGGAGTGGGTCTAGTGTTTCTGGGATCATGGTGTTGATGTGAGCCATGACCAGCCTTTCAAAGCACTTCATGACTACAGACGTGAGTGCTACGGGTCTGTAGTCATTTAGGCAGGTTACCTTAGTGTTCTTGGGCACAGGGACTATGGTGGTCTGCTTGAAACATGTTGGTATTACAGACTCAGTCAGGGCCATTTGCAAGTTGGTCAGCGCATGCTCGGAGTACACGTCCTGGTAATCCGTCTGGCCCTGCGGCCTTGTGAATGTTGACCTGTTTAAAGGTCTTACTCACATCCGCTACGGAGAGCGTGATCACACAGTCGTCCGGAACAGCTGATGCTCTCATGCATGCTTCAGTGTTGCTTGCCTCGAAGCGAGCATAGAAGTGATTTAGCTCGTCTGGTATGCTCGTGTCACTGGGCAGCTCGCGGCTGTGCTTCCCTTTGTAGTCTGTAATAGTTAGCAAGCTCTGCCATGTCCGACGAGCATCGGAGCCGGTATAGTACCATTCAATCTTAGTTTTGTATTGACGCTTTGCCTGTCTGATGGTTCGTCGGAGGGCATAGCAGGATTTCTTATAAGCGTCCGAGTTAGAGTCCCGCTCCTTGAAAGCGGCAGCTCTACCCTATAGCTCAATGCGGATGTTCCCTGTAATCCATGGCCTCTGGTTGGGGTATGTATGTACGGTCACTGTGGGGACGACGTCATCGATGCACTTATTGATGAAGCCAGTGACTGATGTGGTGTAGTCCTCAATGCCATCGGAAGAATCCCGGAACATATTCCAGTCTGTGCTAGCAAAACAGTCCTGTAGCTTAGCATCTGCGTCATCTGACCACTTCTTTATTGACCGAGTCATTGGTGCTTCCTGCTTTAGTTTTTGTTTGTAAGCAGTAATCAGGAGGATAGAATTATGGTCAGATTTGCCAAATGGAGGGCGAGGGAGAGCTTTGTACGCGTCTCTGTGTGTGGAGTAAAGGTGGTCTATAGTTTTTTTTCCTTTGGTTGCACATTTAACATGCTGGTAGAAATTAGGTAAAACGGATTTAAGTTTCCCTGCGTTAAAGTCCCCGTCCACTAGGAGCGCCACCTCTGGATGAGTGTTTACCTTTTTGTTTATGGCCTTTTCAGCTCATTGAGTGCAATCTTAGTGCCAGCATCAGTTTGTGGTGGTAAATAGACAGCTTCGAAAAAATATAGTTGAAAACTCTCTTGGTAAATAGTGTGGTCTACAGCTGATCATGAGATACTCAGGCGAGCAAAACCTTGAGACTTCCTTAATATTAGATTTCGTGCACCAGCTGTTGTTTACAAATATACACAGACCGCCACCCCTTGTCTTACCAGAGGCGGCTGTTCTATCTTGCCGATGCAGCGTAAACCCCGCCAGCTGTATGTTATCCATGTCATCGTTCAGCCATGACTCGGTGAAACATAAGATATTGCAGTTTTTTTAATGTCCCGTTGGTAGGATATTCGTGATCGTAGCTCGTCTATTTTGTTATCCAATGATTGTACGTTGGCTAATAGGACTGATGGTAGAGGCAGATTACCCACTCACATTCAGATCCTTACAAGGCACCCCGATCTACATCCCCGATATCTCTGTCTCTTTCTCCTGCGAATGACGGGGATTTGGACCTTGTCGGGTGTCTGAAACGGCAGCCATCTCCTCCGGTGCCATTAACCAAAAGTGGTCCTCTGTAGCTCAGCTGGTAGAGCATGGCGCTTGTAACGCCAGGGTAGTGGGTTCGATCCCCGGGACCACCCATACATAAAGATGTATGCACACATGACTGTAAGTCGCTTTGGATAAAAGCGTCTGCTAAATGGCATATTATTTATATTATTATTATAAAAGATAGTCAAGAGCCTCTCTGTTTTGCAGAGCCAATTCACACAAATATTTTAGCATTGCTAATTTTCTCTACATCTCTAGAGATCTCCCGAGTTTGGTCTAGGGCACATGCATATTGACTTTCATAGGGAAGAGAGAGAACACGTGTCCTCTGTAGCTCTGCTGGAAGAGCACAGCGCTTGTAACGCCAAGGTAGTGGGTTCGATCCCCGGGACACATACACAAAATAAAAAAATGTATGCACGCATGACTGTAAGTCGCTTTGGATAAAAGCGTCTGCTAAATGGCATATTATATTATATTATATTATATTATAACAGTTTCACACCAACCTTGATAAGAATGAGATTGGGGCAAGGTTAGCCCAAGCTACAATCTAGTGTCTCTCCTCACATTTTAGGGTCATAGCTCTGTCTCAAGAAGCCTTGCCTTTCCAAATGATAATTATAACTATTGATAAATTATCAAACCCAAATAGAATGACAGTCCTTAGTGTGTCACATTGGTTCTATCACTTTAATTTAAGACCCTCAACTTAGCACACACCGATACTGGCAGAATGTACATTTACATTGACATATAGTGGGGGAAAAAAGTATTTAGTCAGCCACCAATTGTGCAAGTTCTCCCACTTAAAAAGACGAGAGAGGCCTGTAATTTTCATCATAGGTACATGTTAACTTTGACAGACAAAATGAGAAAAAAAAATCCAGAAAATCACATTGTAGGATTTTTAATGAATTTATTTGCAAATTATGGTGGAAAATAAGTATTTGGTCAATAACAAAAGTTTCTCAATACTTTTTTATATACCTTTTGTTGGCAATGACACAGGTCAAACGTTTTCTGTAAGTCTTCACAAGGTTTTCACACACTGTTGCTGGTATTTTGGCCCATTCCTCCATGCAGATCTCCTCTAGAGCAGTGATGTTTTGGGGCTGTCGCTGGGCAACATGGACTTTCAACTCCCTCCAAAGATTTTCTATGGGGTTGAGATCTGGAGACTGGCTAGGCCACTCCAGGACCTTGAAATGCTTCTTACGAAGCCACTCCTTCATTGCCCGGGCGGTGTGTTTGGGTTCATTGTCATGCTGAAAGACCCAGCCACGTTTCATCTTCAATGCCCTTGCTGATGGAAGGAGGTTTTCACTCAAAATCTCACGATACATGGCCCCATTCATTCTTTCCTTTACATGGATCAGTCGTCCTGGTCACTTTGCAGAAAAACAGCCCCAAAGCATGATGTTTCCACCCCCATGCTTCACAGTAGGTATGGTGTTCTTTGGATGCAACTCAGCATTCTTTGTCCTCCAAACACGACGAGTTGAGTTTTTACCAAAAAGTTCTATTTTGGTTTCATCTGACCATATGACATTCTCCCAATCCTCTTCTGGATCATCCAAATGCACTCTAGCAAACTTCAGACGGGCCTGGACATGTACTGGCTTAAGCAGGGGGACACGTCTGGCACTGCAGGATTTGAGTCCCTGGCGGCGTAGTGTGTTACTGATGGTAGGCTTTGTTACTTTGGTCCCAGCTCTCTGCAGGTCATTCACTAGGTCCCCCCGTGTGGTTCTGGGATTTTTGCTCACCGTTCTTGTGATCATTTTGACCCCACAGGGTGAGATCTTGCGTGGAGCCCCAGATCGAGGGAGATTATCAGTGGTCTTGTATGTCTTCCATTTCCTAATAATTGCTCCCACAGTTGATTTCTTCAAACCAAGCTGCTTACCTATTGCAGATTCAGTCTTCCCAGCCTGGTGCAGGTGTACAATTTTGTTTCTGGTGTCCTTTGACAGCTCTTTGGTCTTGGCCATAGTGGAGATTGGAGTGTGACTTTGAGGTTGTGGACAGGTGTCTTTTATACTGATAACAAGTTCAAACAGGTGCCATTAATACAGGTAACGAGTGGAGGACAGAGGAGCCTCTTAAAGAAGAAGTTACAGGTCTGTGAGCGCCAGAAATCTTGCTTGTTTGTAGGTGACCAAATACTTATTTTCCACCATAATTTGCAAATAAATTCATTAAAAATCCTACAATGTGATTTTCTGGATTTTCTTTTCTCAGTTTGTCTGTCATAGTTGACGTGTAACTATGATGAACATTACAGGCCTCTCTCATCTTTTTAAGTGGGAGAACTTGCACAATTGGTGGCTGACTAAATACTTTTTTTCCCCACTGTACAGTATATTCATCTTATATTTCTTTCACATTAACTTTTCTCATCACTTGTGGTAATGACAGATTGATATCTCAATGCATTCTTAGTCTAAATTACAATAAATTTCACAGTGTGCATACCTCCACAATCAACCTGATACCCCAAATAAACCATTTTGGATAAGCCTAAATCAATTACGGGCACGGTTGACCACCCCCTCCCTCACGGCACTCATCCTTCTGGCGTTTCTTCATGTTCTTCTTCAGATAGTGTTTCAGTTCATCCTCCCAATGGCACATGTTCAAAGTGGATGACCCTTGATAATGTCTTTAACCTGTCCTTTACAGTCCATTATGTCTTGTCCATTTTCCTACCAGTACACCAGCAGCATGAGAGAAGTTTGGATGTGATCTCTCTCCATGCTCACTCCACGTGGACTCATGTCGCACTCCTGAGAAAAGAGGCAATGCAGTTCATAGCTTCTGGATGATGTGTACATGTTGCTGGCTCGGACTCAGGTCTAAAGGTAGAAGTGGTAAAGGACCATATTGAACGCCATTTTCGCCATTGCTTCAGCTGGTTAGGGGGGGTTGAGGTTCAAACTGTTCTTGGTCAAATTATCCCTTCCATGCATCTAGATACCATCTGTGGTCACCTTCGCCATAACGTCGAGAGCGGACAGACCAGAACAACAGTTTCGTTTAGGGCATTTCTTATTCAGGAAATCCAGACAAATATTTACTGTATGACAAATTATTACTACTACCTGATTCAGGAAATCCAGACAAATTATTTACTGTATGACAAACTATTACTGCTACCAATATTCTTAATACAGATTTCTAAAACAAATGTCAAAGAGAATAACAGTTGAAACCATTATTATTATTTTCCCAAATTGGCTTATACTCTTGTCAGTCTCACTGCAGAGTTACAGGTCAGGGAGTTAGAGGGCTAATCCTTAGGGAGAAATTCCGACCATCCAGCAGACCCAATCTGGTGAGATTTGTTATTGAAGCAAGACAAAAACAAATAAAATAAAATAAAACAATAACAGCAATACACATATATCACTTGATGTGGGGAAAACTTCAATACATTTGGAGTAACTGTCAACCATTACCAACATCTATTTTATCCTTTTACAGGCAGGCATGTGAAGAAAATATATTTGCATATTTACCAAAGGGCCCCAGGGGACTGGTAATTCCCCCTTTGGACACGACTCACATCGTGATTCATGCGTCCAAAAAAACAACAACACTGCCTGTTAAATAAAAAAATAAAAAAATTTGAATAACAAATAAATTAGAATGATCACTCTTGATAACTCCATAAGGAAATAATTGTATCCCATAAGGTAATGGTAAAATAGACTAGAGACAAGTGTCACTCATTCAGGGGCAGCACTCTCTCTCTGTCTTCTCGTGGTCCGAATCACACATGGAACTATTGATAAACTTCTTCTAAATTATTATTAAATCTCACTCAATGTCTCCAGTCTTTCTAGTGAGGGTGATCAGGCCTCACCAGGAAGTCAGAACAGAGGTCAGAGGTCATTCCACACCATGAAGTGAGTGTTTGTTTTCCTGTACCTCAGACATTATTTAAAGATATTTAATTTTGTGTATCAGGTTTACATAGGGTTTTTCAGTACATTTCTTCTAATCAAGAGAATTTACATGTGTGCACCCACAGGGGACTTCGCCCTGGAGTTTCGGACTCTAGAGGCTGGGTCCGGGTGGAACGAGCGGGCCCTCATTGACCACTTCCGGTGCCATCTACGAGAGGACGTCCGAAGGGAGCTAGCCTGCCGGGACACCATGTTGTCCTTCAATCAACTGGTGGACATGGCCATCTGGTTGGACTACCTGCTGACTGCTAGAGGACGTCCTGGAAGGGGCCTGCCCGTGGTGTTTTCATTGGTGCAACCATGCTGGAAAGTCCAGACACTACCGCCACCGTGCGCATTCCCACCGAATACCTCGATTTGGCACACACGTTTTCCAAAATGCAGGTGACCAAATTACCACCTCATCGGGCGGGGGATTGCGCGATAAACCTAGACGCTGTGCCTCCCAGGAGTCATGTGTATCCGCTGTTGCAGCGACTAAACAGCGCCGGAAGAAGATGGCTGCCGTTTTACAGCCCTCTAACCAATTGTACTATTATGTGTGTTTTTCCGCGTTATTTGTAATTTATTTTGTACATAATGTTTCTGCCATCGTCTCTTATAACCAAAGAGAGCTTCTGGATATCAGGACAGCGATTACTCACCTCGCGTTGGACGAACACTTTTTCTTCAACGAGGCGTTCGCGAAGGATATTCTACAGACTCCCGACAAGGCCCAGATCCCCGTCATTCGCGTGAGGAAGAGACGGAGATATCGTGGACGTAGGTCGGGGTGCCTTGTAAGGATCCGACGGCGAACGAGTAAACTGCCTCTCCCATCAATCCTATTAGTCAACGTTCAAGCTTTGGAGAATAAAATGGACGATTTAAGATTACGGTTATCCTACCAACGGGACATTAAAAACTGTAATATCTTATGTTTCACGGAGTCGTGGCTGAACGACGACAATGATAACATTCAGCTAGCAGGCTATACGCTACATCGGCAGGACAGAACGGCAGACTCGGGTAAGACGAGGGGTGGCGGTCTCTGTATATTTGTAAACAACAGCTGGTGCACCAAATCAAATACTAAGGAAGTCTCAAGGTTTTGCTCGCCTGAGGTAGAGTATCTTATGATAAGCTGCAGACCACACTATTTACCAAGAGAGTTTTCATCTATATTTTTCATAGCTGTCTATTTACCACCACAAACCAATGCTGGCATTAAGATTGCACTGAATGAGTTGTACAAGGCCATTAATCAACAGGAAAACGCTCATCCAGATGCAGCGCTCCTAGTAGCAGGGGACTTTAATGCAGGGAAACTTAAATCCGTTCTACCTAATTTCTACCAGCATGTTAAATGTGCAACCAGAGGGGAAAAAACTCTAGACCACCTTTACTCCACACACAGAGACGCATACAAAGCTCTCCCTCGCCCTCCATTTGGCAAATCTGACCATAACTCTATCCTCCTGATTCCTGCTTATAAGCAAAAACTGAAGCAGGAAGCACCAGTGATTCGGCTAATAAAAAAGTGGTCAGATGACGCAGATGCTAAGCTACAGGACTGTTTTGCTAGCACAGACTGGAACATGTTCCGGGATTCTTCAGACAGCATTGAGGAGTACACCACATCAGTCACTGGCTTCATCAATAAGTGCATCGATGATGTCGTCCCCACAGTGACCGTACGTACATACCCCAACCAGAAGCCATGGATTACAGGAAACATCCGCACTGAGCTAAAGGGTAGAGCTGCCGCTTTCAAGGAACGGGACTCTAACCCGGACGCTTATAAGAAATCCCGCTATGACCTCCGACGAACCATCAAACAGGCAAAGAGTCAATACAGGTCTAAGATTGAATCATACTACACTGGCTCTGACGCTCGTCGGATGTGGCAGGGCTTGAAAACTATTACAGACTACAAAGGGAAGCACAGCCGCGAGCTGCCCAGTGACACAAGCCTACCAGACGAGCTAAACCACTTCTATGCTCGCTTCGAGGCAAGCAACACTGAAGCATGCATGAGAGCACCAGCTGTTCCGGACGACTATGTGATCACGCTCTCCGTAGCCGATGTGAGTAAGACTTTTAAGCAGGTCAACATTCACAAGGCCGCAGGGCCAGACGGATTACCAGGACGTGTACTCCGAGCATGTGCTGACCAACTGGCAAGTGTCTTCACTGACATTTTCAACATGTCCCTGACTGAGTCTGTAATACCAACATGTTTCAAGCAGACCACCATAGTCCCCGTGCCCAAGAACTCTAAGATAACCTGCCTAAATGACTACCGACCCGTGGCACTGACGTCTGTAGCCATGAAGTGCTTTGAAAGACTGGTCATGGCTCACATCAACAGCATAATCCCAGAAACCCTAGACCCACTCCAATTTGCATACCGCCCCAACAGATCCACAGATGATGCAATCTCTATCGCACTCCACACTGCCCTTTCCCACCTGGACAAGAGGAACACCTACGTGAGAATGCTATTCATTGACTACAGCTCAGCATTCAACACCATAGTGCCCTCAAAGCTCATCACTAAGCTAAGGATCCTGGGACTAAACACCTCCCTCTGCAACTGGATCCTGGACTTCCTGACGGGCCGCCCCCAGGTGGTAAGGGTAGGTAACAACACATCTGCCACACTGATCCTCAACACGGGGGCCCCTCAGGGGTGCGTGCTCAGTCCCCTCCTGTACTCTCTGTTCACCCATGACTGCATGGCCAGGCACGACTCCAACACCATCATTAAGTTTGCCGACGACACAACAGTGGTAGGCCTGATCACCGACAACGATGAGACAGCCTATAGGGAGGAGGTCAGAGATCTGGCCGTGTGGTGCCAGGACAACAACCTCTCCCTCAACGTGACCAAGACAAAGGAGATGATTGTGGACTACAGGAAAAAAAAGAGGACTGAGCACGCCCCCATTCTCATCGACGGGGCTGTAGTGGAACAGGTTGAGAGCTTCAAGTTCCTTGGTGTCCACATCACCAACGAACTATCATGGTCCAAACACACCAAGACAGTCGTGAAGAGGGCACGACAAAGCCTATTCCCCCTCAGGAGACTAAAAAGATTTGGCATGGGTCCTCAGATCCTCAAAAAATTCTACAGCTGCACCATCGAGAGCATCCTGACTGGTTGCATCACCGCCTGGTATGGCAACTGCTTGGCCTCTGACCGCAAGGCACTACAGAGGGTAGTGCGTACGGCCCAGTACATCACAGGGGCAAAGCTCCCTGCCATCCAGGACCTCTATACCAGGCGGTGTCAGAGGAAGGCCCTCAAAATTGTCAAAGACTCCAGTCACCCTAGTCATAGACTGTTCTCTCTGCTACCGCACGGCAAGCGGTACCGGAGTGCCAAGTCTAGGTCCAAAAGACTTCTCAACAGCTTCTACCCCCAAGCCATAAGACTCCTGAACAGCTAATCATGGCTACCCGGACTATTTGCACTGCCCCCCCACCCCATACTTTTTACGCTGCTGCTACTCTGTTAAGTATTTATGCATAGTCACTTTAACTCTACCCACATGTACATATTACCTCAACTACCTCAACTAGCCGGTGCCCCCGCACATTGACTATGCAACGGTACCCCCCTGTATATATAGCCTCCCTACTGTCACTTTATTCTATTGTATATATAGCCTCCCTACTGTCACTTTATTTTTACTTCTGCTCTTTTTTTCTCAACACTTTTTTGTTGTTTTATTCTTACTTTTTCTGTTTAAAATAAATGCACTGTTGGTTAAGGGCTGTAAGTAAGCATTTCACTGTAATGTCTGCACCTGTTGTATTCGGCGCATGTGACCAATAAAATTTGATTTGATTTGATTTGATTTGAAATGGAGGCGATGGAGACATACGTCTCCGAGTCCCTGCGCCAGGGGTTCATACGTCCCTCCACTTCGCCCGCCTCCTCAAGTTTCTTTTTTGTGAAGAAGAAAGACGGATGTCTGCACCCTTGCATTGATTACCGAGCACTGAACAAGGGGACACTACGTTATAGTTATCCTCTACCCCTCATTCCATCTGTGATCAAGTCTATGCATGTGGTGCTGTCACGCCCTGGCTCTGGGGACTCTTATATGTTGAGCCAGGGTGTGGATTTTTCTATGTTATAGTTTTCTATGTTGTGTTCTAGATTGTTTAGTTTCTATGTTGGCCAGGGTGGTTCCCAATCAGAGACAGCTGTAGCTCGTTGTCTCTGATTGGGGACCATACTTAGGCAGCCTGTTGGCACATGTTTATTGTGGGATCTTGTTCCGTTAAGGTTTGTGTTATTAACCTAGGACTTCACGTATCGTTTTGTTGTTTTTGTTCGTGTTGTGTACACTTCAATAACAGATGTACGTTTATCACGCTGCGCCTTGGTCCGCTTCATCCTGTAACGATCGTGACAGGTGCACTTCTTCACAAAATTAGACCTCCGGAGTGCGTACAACCTGGTGCGTGTCCGAGAGGGGGACGAGTGGAAAACAGCATTCAGCACAACCACAGGGCATTACGAATATCTGGTGATGCCGTACGGTTTGATGAATGCTCCATCAGTCTTCCAGTCCTTTGTGAATGAGGTGTTTCGGGACATGGTTGGTCGCGGTGTAGTGGTCTACATCAATGACATTCTGGTGTATTCCGCTACGCGTGCCGAGCATGTATCCCTGGTTCGCAAAGTGCTGGCCCAACTGTTGGAACATAATCTTTATGCCAAGGCAGAAAAGTGTCTGTTTTTCCAACAGTCCGTCTCCTTCCTCGTATACCGCATTACCACCTCAGGTGTGGAGATGGAGTGAGATCGCATTTCAGCCATGCGTAATTGGCCGACTCCAACCACGGTTAAGGAGGTGCAGCGCTTTATTGGCTTTGCCAACTACTATCAGAGGTTTATCCGGGGCTTTGGCAAGGTCGCAGCTCCCATCACATCTCTGTTGAAGGGTGGGCCGTCCCGGCTCCGCTGCTCTGCTGAGGCTGACAGGGCCTTCAGCAACCTGAGGGTTCTGTTCACCTCAGCCCCGGTACTGGCCCATCCCGATCCATCACTACCGTTCGTAGTGGAGGTGGATGCATCCGAAGTAGGGATAGGCGTTGTCCTATCTCAACGCTTGGGCATGCCACCCAAGCTCCGTCCCTGTGCCTTCTTCTCCAAGAAGCTCAGCCCGGCAGAGCAGAACTACGACGTTGGTGATCGGGAGCTGTTGGCGGTTGTCCGAGCCCTGACCGTGTGGAGGCACTGGCTCGAGGTGGCGAAACACCCTTTCCTCGTCTGGACGGACCACCGTAACCTGGAGTACATCCGGGCAGCGAGGAGGCTGAACCCTCGCCAGGCCAGGTGGGCCCTATTCTTCACCCGCTTTGATTTTACACTATCATACATCCCGGGTACGAAGATCGTGAAGGCAGACGCACTGTCACGGCTGTACGACACAGAGGAGAGGCCCATAGACAACACCCCCATACTCCCGGCCTCCTGTATTGTGGCGCCAATAGTATGGGCGATGGACGCGGACATAGAGCGGGCGTTACGCACAGAGCCATCTCCACCTCAGTGTCCAACTGGGCTGCAGTACGTGCCGTCTCTTATCCGTGACCGTCTGATCTATTGGGCACACACGTCCCCCTCCTCTGGTCACCCAGGTATCGGTCGTACAGTGCGCTGCCTGACCGGAAAGTACTGGTGGCCTACCTTGGCTAAGGACATGAGAGTGTATGTCTCCTCCTGCTCGGTGCGCGCCCAGAGTAAGGCACCTAGGCACCCCCCAGTGGGTAAGTTACAGCCCTTACCAGTTCCACATAGGCCATGGTCCCACATGTGTATTGACTTTCTCACTGATCTTCCCCTCTCTCAGGGTAACACCACCATCCTGGTCATTGTGGACCGCTTTTCAAAAGCCTGCCTCCTCCTTCCTCTGCCCGGTCTCCCCACGGAACGTTTAGGGGTCTCGGTCAGCCTGAGACTAATGGGCAGGTGGAACGGGTGAATCAGGATGTGGGTAGGTTCCTGCGGTCCTACTGCCAGGACCGGCCAGGGGAGCGGTCGGTGTTCTTGCTTTACCCTCCTGCACCTGACTCCTTCGACATCACCTCATCACACACCCACACCACTCCATGTGCATCTATGCACCATATGTATCTTCAACGGTTCTAGTCTCCCAGAGACAGTGGTCCCAGAACACATAGACAATTCAGAAATGCCTATAGACTGCTACTTCCTATACATATAAAACAACACCGTGTTCAATAACACCACATGCTATTATTAGTAGCCCAGACTATGATGGATGGTGGTGGACGGAACACATAGATAACGTTATAGATGGAAAAACTATCTCACACAGAACTGGAAAACTCAGCTCACATTCACACTGAAGCTAGTCCCCTGACAGCTCTCATTCACTCAGTATGTTATAGCTAAATTTCAATTTCCTATTATCCAAATTTCAATCAGCTTAATCTTCAAATTTCAATGACTTATTATCAAAATGTCTTAATAGTAATAATTTAAATCCATTTATTATCCAAATTTCAATCAGCCAAATTTCAATCAGCTTAATATGTCAAATCTCACAATCACACAACTTTCACATCCACATTCACTTAGTACTATTCCCAAACACACTCGGTAATCTCCTCATTACCCCATGTGCATCTTCAACGATTCTCTTGTCGTTACTTGCTATGCAACATATGGATCTTCAACGGTTCTCTTGCCGCTACTTCCTATACATATAAATAACACCCTGTATTCAAAAATACCTTGTGTTATTTTGTAGTGGCTGCAGACCATGTAGACATTTCTTATAAATGCCTACAGACAGCTGTCAGTGGGGCTTTCCATGGTACCGTTACGCCCTCAGTCTAGTTTTCTCATAAAACTAATGAATAGTCTTCTCTCTATAAGACTATGGGTAACTTTTTATGCGTTGCTCGCCTTGATTTTATTTTGTATCATTTATTTTTGATTTATATGGATTCATTTAAATTGACTTACTGAAATCAGTTGCTGTCCCTCAATTGTTTGCGGATGATGTGTCTCCTCCTGGGTAGCTCACAGTATGGGTCTGGTCTGGGCGGGTCTCGTCGTCTTTTGGTCAGACAGGAATTTCCTTCACGCTTCATAAAATGCGCCACCAGTTTTCCTCGCAGACCCCCACTGGAAAGCTCTGCAGGCAGAACCAATCATCCTGTTCATTGACGCCAAATTGTAGTGGAAATTCTTACACAGGGACACCTGATGTCACGACTTCCTCCGAAGCTGCCTCCTCTCCTTATTCGGGCAGGCTTCAGCGTTCGTCGTCACCGGCCTTCTAGCCACTGCCGCTCCATATCTCATCATTCCATTTGTTTTGTCTTGTTTACTACAGACACCTGGTTCATATTCCCCTCATTAGTCCATGTATAAGTGTTCCCTCTACCCCCCTTGTCCTTGTGGGTGATTGTTTAATGTGAGGAGAGAGTAGCTCGGTTGAGCTACGTGTATTTTGTATTGCCGGGGTATATTTTCCCAGTGTGCGTTTTGTTCCAGTGCGCCTGTTTTGCGCACTGGACTGTTTGACGCTATCCAGCGTAACGCTGTACTATGGAATGAACTCTGTATTCTGTGATTTACCCTCCTGCGCCTGACTCCTTCAAATCACCTATCACACCCGAAGTAAATCTTAAATGAATCATTGTTTGTTGTCAGCGTGCTGGAGAGGTTCCAACAAACTTAATGCACCATAGTGAATGTCTGTCAGAAGCTCAAACGGGGCAGTCCCGTTAGTTCTCTTATATACTGCAGACAAGTCATATTTGCATGATTTAGCTTATTCATAATTAATTCATCATTAACGTTTGCTTCATTCATGTGACCGACCAATACTGGGTCATGCATGTGACAGACCAATACCTCACGAGACTTCTTCGCTAAGCTGAGAACTTGAAACTGAGATATCAAAACAAGGGTCTGGGCGTACTGCCAAATTGCAGATACTGATAGTGAGGGTTCATTCAATCAGTCACTTGCATGAACACAGAAAACGGTTATTAGAAAAACACAACATAGAACACAGAAATGTATAAAATAGAAAAGCACTGCAATGATCTTGTCACGGTTTCGGCCGAGGCTGCTCCTCCTCCTGGTTCGGGCAGGCTTCGGCGTTCGCCGTCCCCGGAGTACTAGCTGCCACCGCTCTATGTTTCTGTGTTTGATTGCTTTTGTCTGTCTGTCACACCTGTGTCTGTTTGGGAGTTGATTACGTGTCTTATAAGTTCCGTGTTGTGATCTAGGGTATTTGTGTGTTGTTATTCTGTTGCCACCGTGTCGATGATACGTGTTTGTTTTCCGTGTCATTTTTCCATGTTTAGTGTTTTACGCGTGTGCGTAATTTTCCCTCGCCACTTCGTGTTTTCGAGGTCGGGGTTTGTTCTCTTGTTATTGGGACTATTAAAAGTCTTGTTGGACTAAACCTCTGTTTCCTGCGCTTGACTCCTCCACCACATCCACGACGGAATAGTGACAGAACAACACACCATCATGGAGTCAGCAGGAACAGCGGCGGCACCCGAAACCCTGCTGGACTGGATCAACTTCCAGGACGCCATGATCCGGCAACTCGGGACCGCCATGGACGAGGTGTCCAACGCTCTGTGCCGATTGGTGAACTCTGAGGTGGCCAAGGACCCTTACAACATCGCATCCCCAACGGCCAGTCCTCCTCTCTCAGTACCGGAACCCAGTGGCATTCGGCTCTCACTCCCGAGGGCATATGACGGTTCTGCAGCCGGGTGTCAGGGATTCCTCCTGCAGGTAGAACTTTACCTTGCCACCATACACCCGGCGCCCTCGGGATACGAGAGCGTCTCCGCCCTCATCTCCTGTCTCTCCGGCAAGGCGTTGGAGTGGGCCAACGCCGAATGGAGGGGAGTAGACGCCGCTACCATCACCTACGCGGAGTTCTCCCGCCGCTTCAGGGCTGTCTTCGATCATCCCCCTGAGGGGAAAGCGGCGGGAGAGCGTCTATTCCACCTCCGACAGGGGAAGAGGAGCGCACAGGAGTTCGCACTGGAGTTCCGGACACTAGCGGCGGATGCGGGGTGGAATGAGAGGGCCCTCATCGACCAGTACCGGTGTAGTCTACGAGAGGACGTTCGTAGGGAGCTGGCCTGCAGGGACACCAACCTGTCGTTTGACCAGTTGGTGGACATTTCCATCCGTCTGGATACCCTGCTGGCTACCCGCGGACGTCCCGAGTGGGGGTCGTCCAGTCCACCCTCCAGCACCCCCGATCCGATTCCTATGGAGCTAGGGGGTGCCGGCGCTAGAGAGAGGAGGAGAGGGAACCCGAGGGGGGCCATCCCCTGCACCACCTGCGGTCGTGGAGGACACACTGCGGCCAGGTGCTGGGGAGGGTCTCCTGGGAGAGGTGACAACAGGCCACGCACTGGGGAGTCATTTCAGGTGAGTAGGCGCCCCACTCACCCAGAGCTCTCTGTTGGTCACATGAGTATTCCTGTGAGGTTTCCAACGTTAGCTAGGGATGTGAGGGTTTATGTCTCCTCCTGCTCGGTGTGTGCCCAGTGTAAGGCGCCTAGACATTTGCCCAGGGGTAAGCTACATCCCCTGCCCGTTCCACAACGACCATGGTCCCACCTATCGGTGGATTTCGTAACTGACCTACCCCCCTCCCAGGGGAATACCACCATATTGGTCGTTGTGGATCGGTTTTCCAAGGCCTGTCGTCTCCTTCCCATGCCGGGTCTCCCTACTGCCCTACAAACCGCTGAGGCCCTCTTTACCCATGTGTTCCGGCACTATGGGGTCCCCGAGGATATTGTGTCTGACCGAGGTCCCCAGTTCACTTCCAGAGTTTGGGGAGCGTTCATGGAACGGTTGGGGGTCTCGGTAAGCCTTACCTCGGGGTACCACCCAGAGAGTAATGGGCAGGTGGAACGTGTCAACCAGGATGTGGGTAGGTTTTTGAGGTCCTATTGCCGGGACCGGCCGGAGGAGTGGTCGAGGTTCATCCCCTGGGCAGAGATGGCCCAGAACTCTCTCCGCCACTCCTCCACCAACTTAACACCTTTCCAGTGTGTTTTAGGTTATCAGCCGGTCCTGGCACCGTGGCACGAGAGCCAGATCGAGGCCCCTGCGGTGGACGAGTGGATTCGGCGCTCGGAAGAGACGTGGGACGCTGCCCATGTCCATCTGCAGCGTGCCATCCGTCAACAAAAGGCGAGCGCCGATCGCCACCGCAGTGAGGGACCGGTGTACGCACCGGGAGATCGAGTCTGGCTCTCGACTCGAAACCTGCCCCTCCGCCTGCCCTGCCGGAAGCTGGGTCGGCGGTTTGTGGGGCCCTTCAAAGTCCTGAGAAGATTGAACGAGGTGTGTTACAGGTTACAACTGCCAATTGAGTATAAAAATCATTAACCCCTCGTTCCATGTGTCTCTTCTCTTCTTGACTCCTCCACCACATCCACGACGGAATAGTGACAGATCTCTGTTGGGACCCGCAGGTCCTGCAGGCATCCCGCGGGAATGCAACACTTTAGTACACAACACTGCTCATCATGTCTTAGCAGGATCAGATGGTGATAGGGGTCCCAGTAGGGTCAGACAGCCAGGGAAGACCAGTCTACGGAGCTCAGGTGAATTTTGCAGTACATTAACAATATCAGTGAATGATACAAAGTTCCATCTTTAATTAATGGGTAGACCTACAGTAGCTACAGGACAGCAGCTTAAGCTTAAAGCTACAGACTGGGATCTGGGAATAATGGTCATTTCAATTATTGAACCATTGATTCTATTCCTGGATAATATAATGTATAAATGTACACCAAGGTAATTCTTTGTCATGCCTGAATCAGATGGTGGCGACAGTGGTCTCAGCAGGGTCAGGCAGCCAGGGAAGACCAGTCTGTGACGGAGCTGAGGTTAATTTTTGCAGATACATCACTTTATTTGCATATGTTATGGTCTTGTGAAGGCTGGCTGAATTCTGGCAAAGAGTATGTTATTTTATCTCAGCATGTGTACAGATTCTCCCTTCTCCCTGTTTTTGTTTGCTTGGAAATGTTGATACTGGAGACTTATCTGAAGGAACTGTGTAACCAAGCATTTAAAGCGGCTAAGAAATGCATTGCCATTCATTGGAAGGTTGGTTATCCTCCCACAATGTCAAGTTTTGTATCACTAGATTTGATTTATTACAAGATTAAGGGTATACTGGGCAACTTTCATAAGGTCAGGATGCCTTATATGGAATACAGTACGACTAAAGGAGTCTGTATTGAAAACATGCCCACGTCAGGGGAGATACAGTACCAGTCAAAAGTTTGGACACACCTACTCATTCAAGTTATTATTATTATTTATTTTTTTGGGACTCTTTTCTACATTGTAAAATAATAGTGAAGACATCAAAACTATGAAATAACACATATGTAACATATGGAATCATGTAGTAACCAAAAATGTGTTAATAATATATTTTATATTTGAGATTCTTCAAAGTAGCCACCGTTTGCCTTGATGACAGCTTTGCACACTCGTGTTTCTGTATATTACATTTTGCATTCCATTATTTTTCATGAGGTGTTTGTATTGAAGAAACATTGATAATTTATTTTGACTCTTGGGTGCCCCATAACTGAATAAGTATATGAGAAGTGCTTTTGCATTGCTTTTTCTTTATATTTTCTTTGAGCCCATGGTACATTTTGGCTTTTGACAATGTTGTTTTGAATTTGAATTTGCCTGTGCTTTTCAAGATGAAACTGTTGAGGGGAAAATACCTTCAGGTCATTTTTGTGTTCCAGGTATTGTAAATATTACTTATTCATATCATTATAAATAACTTAATTTCAGACCAAATGTCTGCCAGAACTAATGAATCCCTATGTATTGGTTTGTTTTCTATCATTCTTAGCAAATTAAGTGATGTTAAATTGTTACAAATGTAATAAACATGGAAAATTGCTGATTCACTTGTTCTTGTTAATTTTCTCTGTCAAATTATAGTAACTGAAAGTTGTAGTTTAAATACAGATATTTATTCATTGCAAGAATAAGGTAAAGTCTTACGTTTGCATATGGTCGATTAGGGCAGCAGTGTTTCTCAATCCATTTCATTGGGACTCCCAGGGTGGGAGTAGTTTTGTTTTAGCCCAATGCTAGTCTCGGCACCCAGAACAGTCTATCCCAGCACTACCATATCCTACCTGATTCAGCCAAACAAGAGCCTGGTGATTAGTCGAATCAGGTGTGGTAGTGCTGGGCTAGAACAAAAATATGCACTCCTTAGGAGTCCCTCCAGCATTGGATAGAGAAACAATGAGATAATTAATGTAAACAATGAGATTCCTGATGCAATATTTAAGATGGATGAAGGCATGTTTGGTTATGACTTCAATCAAAAAGAGTATTCATGTTTTCTTCTTTTGTTTCTCTGCTTCCTCCTTTTCCTTTTCAATAGCCGTGACATATTCCTCAATTTCCTCTTGGACCAGAATCTATTTACAGTAGAAAAGAGGTCGTTAGGGGAGCATTTAAGTTGCATCATTACACAGGTGAGATCCTCTGACGGATTTGCGGAGGTGTCATGATTTCAAACCTTCATTGATTCATCCCGCTTCATAATGGCCAGCTCAATGTTCTTTCCCCCTGACTGGACAACCTGTGAACACATGGAGCAAACCTTGTGACAAGAATATCTGAGATTTCAACCATTAATAGCAGGTGCTCATGCAATATCGTTGCTGCCAATCAAAAGGTTGGATCTAGACCGGCATAAGCCTCACCTCAAGTAGCGCTCTGACGGCCAGTTTAATGGTGTCTGTATCGGACTCCATATCCTCCTCTTTATAGTTCTTCTCTAGAAACTCACGTACAGTCTTGGCAGATCTTCCAATGGCATTTGCCTATGTACACAACCACATTTAGGTTTTCATATTATGCTCATATTTGATCACATTCCAACTTGAGGTACATTAGGTAATTCATTGGGGTGATGACAAACATGTCAAAGCACCTTTTAATGATTCAGATGTATGGGTCAGAATTACACCCCTACCTTCCAGGCATGATATGTTCCTGAAGGGTCAGTTTGGTACAGATGGGGTGTTCCATCGAAATCAAACCCCACAAGAAGGGAGGAGATGCCAAAGGGCCTTCGCCCATTGCTTTGCGTGTAGCGCTGAAAGTGGGAATATGTAGAAATGATATATCTGCACGTGTATTGTACTGTAGTTTGTGTGTGTGTGTGTGTGTGGTACCTGTTTGATGCTGGAGATGAAGCGTGTGATGTACTCCACAGTCACAGGGTCTTCCACTGTAAGCCTGTGACTCTGACACTCCACCCTAGCCCTGTTAACAACTATCCTGGCATCTGCTGTCAACCCTGCAGGCCATGGGATAAGGAGATAAAGTATGTTACACCAATTAAACACCTCACCCAACAAGGTGAACAAACAATCAAATTGCTCGATTTCAGCAGTAAAATGTAATGTATCATTCAAAGTAGGCCTACATCAACAAATGTTGATGACATAAATTATACCATTCAAATGGTAAGCTAATTACATACTTGCAATCAACCACTTCATACCATCTGTGGCTTGGGTGTGTACTGTGCCTTATTGGTCCTATGTTGGTCTTATTGCCTTATTGGTCATGTCCTAAATTACCTGCAAAGGCCATGAAGACTTTATCGTCCAAGGCGCAGATTTTGCGCACTGTTCTGTCATCTTGGAGCTTGGCCACAGTTTTCTTCTCCACTCCTAGAACAACAACGTTTTTTCCTCGTACTCCAACCTGTAAATGAATTAGGCCCAAGTGATATAGTTGCGCCCGTCCTGATAGGTTATATTTAGCATCGGCACAGTGCTTGACCCATTGTTTTGACCTCAATCAACATTGATATAAATGATAGGCTTACTTACAGCCGTTGAACCTTTTTTGACCGCCTCCTGTGCATAATCCACCTGGAATAAGTGGCCATCAGGTGAGAACACTGTGATGGCACGATCGTAGCTCATCTTCCAAGCACTTCACCTGTACAGAAAAGCTGATTTATTTGTGTCCTCGACTTGCCGACGCTCTTTAACAAAAGTGAAAGTAATCAGACTGAATGAAACAGCAAATTGAAGTTGAACACAGCGCCTCATCCGGACTTTTGTGTGCAACAGCCTTGATTTATTGCGGCCATCGTCGGTTTACGTTGGAGAGCGAGCGCATTGGCTGTCGTGAATCAAAGAACACCCCTACTCCTGTGAGAAATTCTACTGTAGCCTATAGCTGACTGCATGGGTTATACCAACAAATTACTGAGTGAGAGTCTCGACAAAGACGATCTTTTCATAGACATGATGGAATTCTGATCAACTCTCGATTTTACAACAGAACCAAATGAAGAGTATCAATTTATATCCAGGGGAATAGTGGTTTACTGATAATTTATTTTCATTTTGGAGTAATCCAGGGGTTCACACACCCCTACTATTTTCTGAAAATGGAAAACCTAACTATGTCATACTGTACGCAAGATAATAGGCTAAATATTATAATAAAAGGAGCGTTTCTTACCATTTCCTTATATCACAATGTCGGTGGCATTTTCATCGGCGCGCCCAAGGAGCAAAGGGGAGGTGACACAACAAACGATACAAAAGGTATGTCTTTCTCCATTACGTTGTCTAATAGGAAATATTTTATTCTGGTCGATTTGAGAGCGTGCACAGAGTCAGTCAGTGCCAATGGTGGGAAAGTAGTCAACATCAGCACATAACTGGTACAGTAGAGCGAGCCAAACAAAGCGAGGTGATCATAGGACGCTAATGAAAACAGATTGACATTCATCAAAGGCTACTTTTTATTGCGATGTTACTGTTGTCCTCTACGCTGCACAGTGTGGCTTTTCATGGAAGCCTACATAACGGCTACTACGTTATGCGTTAGAACAACACATGTTGTCTAATAATAGCCTATAGCATCCGATAAAAAAAAATCAAGTTTGTCCCGAGTCTGACTGAATGTTTGCTTATTCTGGTGCATGCACTTCATGAGATTTTTTGTTAACTGTTATTTGAGTGATTTTTTTCTTCTTCTTGAAGCAACATTTTATCCTTTACAAAATACACTCCATATGATAGGCTATTGTTACCAAAAATAGCCAAAGATGTGAGTAGACTAGTGAGAATTATTTAGACAGCCAGTGATAAGAGGCAGGTACACTCGATGAATGGATAGTCTGACAGTGGCGGAGATGATGGAAGGTGTGTGGATCACCGGACAGTCTGAGCCTACGTGCAACATCATTGGACCTTTGTTTATTCTCGAAGGAACGGGGAAGACTCTTATTGGTGCTTGTCAAATTGTTGAGGGCATATAATATATATATATATATATATATATATATATATATATATATATATATATATATATATATATATATATATATATTTGTTTTTTACACGGTTAGAGAGCCTTCTTTGGATCGTAGTATCCTATAGAGGACAGGTTCCCCTTTCTTGTTCACACTCGCTTTTTGTCACTGATGTCAGAATGTTGTGATTGGTTGAAGATAATGGAGGCTTTTAGAGTTGCAGGAAAAAAGGAAAAACCATGGCTCTGTCCGACTTAAACAGTCTCTTCTGCCCTAGGCTCTTTCTGGCAACGTTAAATATACTCCAAGAAAAACAGCTGACCCAGATAATTTTGTTCAGAGAGTTGGAATGTAGGAAGGGGGGGGGGGGGGGGGGGGTTGCAAGTCCCGAGAATTCAGGACACTTTATTATAGTGTCATAACACTGTTATAATAAGCTGCTTGCCTAACATGATTATTTTTTTTATCTCCCCAAGATGTTGGATGAAAATCACCATCTGATACAATGCATAATGGATTACCAAAGCAAAGGAAAAACAGCAGAATGCACACAGTAGGAGTCACACCTGTCCTCATAGTGTTGTCACAGATGCATGTTATGTAGGTTACTATAGCAGATGTGTACTTGTATGAAGATGTGTTTTAAGCATGAATATAGTATATCACAGTTTAATGAAAGTCATTATGTTGAAGGCTCCAAGTCTTGATGATCGACTTGTGATTAGTGATTAACCTGTCTTTCTGTGCTTTGACAGGTATCAGCAGATCCTTCACAGAAACCTAGTCTATCTGGCCACGATAGCAGATTCTAATCAGAACATGCAGTCACTGTTACCTGCAGTAAGTCTGTGTGGAATTACGCAACACAATAGAGCCCCATGTTGGTCTTCTTCACTCTCTCTCTCTCTTCCTTACCCGGCCTCAATAGCTGTTCTTTCCTGTAATACAATTCCCAGAGCTGTAAATTCACGTCTCTCCTCTCCTCCTGTTCTCCCAGCCTCCTACCCCTAACATGGGGAGTATGGGTCCTGGAGGAATAGGGCAGAGCGGAGGCAGCGGGCCTCTACACTCCCAGAGTAACCTCAACGACACCATGGCCCCTGGCCTGCCCCCTACCTCTATGATGCAGAGTCAGATGAGCAATGGTGAGACCTCCATCTCCACACGCACGCACGCACGCACGCACGCACACACACACACACACACACAATATCCACTGTACCTGTACGTGTGTACTATCTAACTGCTTGCCTCTCTGCCCAACTGACTGTCTGCTGCATGTATGTATGTCGTCTGTCTGTCTACCTCTCCTATGGCAGCATATTTGATCTCGTCCTCTGCTCTGTCCAGACATCATTCTATGGGTGCATCTCAATATTTTAAAGTGGCTTCCTCTTCTGCACTGATCACTTAAGACAGGATACTGTAAGTGGATGCTAACTGCACATTAAGTAATGGAGACGAGGAAAGAAAGCCACGTTAGACTATTGAGATACACCTCTTTGTATCCATACAGGTCTTTGTCCATTTGTCTCTCCACTAATTCTTCTCTCGTAGTCTCTCCTCATAATATACACACCCTTGATTCAAAACTTCATTCTAGTCCTACACAAGCCTCCTGTGGTGTAGCGATGAACTGAATGTGTTGCGTTTCCGTGGCGCCTGTGACCATGCTGGCGCTGCGTGTGCCTGAGTGGCTGGCTGCTCTGACTGCTCTGTGTGTCGTCAGGCCCCAGCCACGCTCCCATGCAGCAGCAGGCGGGTCAGACACAGTCGGCTGGGACCTCATCCACGTCCCTCAGCCTGCCAGCCACCACCCATGGCTCAGCCTCCGGCTACAGCCACCCCATGCCCCCCTCCTCCCAGGGCAGCATGATCCAGGGCCCTGGCCCAGGCTACGGTTCCTCCTCTTCCTCTTCTACCTCCTCCCGCAGCAACCTCAACATGCAGTCCAACACAGGTGAGCCAGCCAGGTGCAGAGGAACCAGCGACAAGGGATAAGCGGCATAGCAATACACCATCAAAGCCAATTAAATGAAATCGTTATTGGAAACACTATTCCTTTGGGAATACCTAATTGCTAATTCCGCTATTCTATTTTGTTTTCTCCAGCGAGTCTTGTTGCTAAGTGCATTGGTAACGAATGTTGAGTCCACTCATAGCGTATTGTGATTGGCAGGAAGTGAGCAGGGAGGGTGAGAGGCCAGCCCCCACTTGAGTAAATGTCAGAGCTCTGGAAGGGAAGGGGGGGTGATCAGGGAGGAAGGGAAGCAAAGAGGTTGAACAATAGAGGATGAAATCATAGAGCAGGGATCATCAACTTGATTCAGCCGTGGGCCAATTTTTCTTCTTGAGCGGATGGTCGTGGGGCCGGAACATGACCGCAAGAAGGCCAAACAGATATAATATTTTGACTAAAACATAATAATTTTAAACCGTACTTATATTTGTATATGATCACGTGTCTCGCTATTATGCGTGGGAATACTTGGGAACAAATTTCCAAAATTAAAATCACTTGGAGCTGATTTCCTGGTGTTTTTACAGTCTTTTTTTGTCCCCCCAAAAAACAATAATAAAAAAACAACGATATACTGGATACTGAACAAAAATATAAATGCAACATGTGAAGTGTTGGTCCCATGTTTCATGAGCTGAAATAAAATATCCCAGAAGTTCTCTAAAATGTTGTGCACAAATTTGTTTACATCCCTGTTAGTGAGCATTTCTCCTTTGCCAAGATAATCCATCTACTTGACAGGTGTGGCATATCAAGAAGCTGATTAAACATCATGATCATTACACAGGTGCACCTTGTTCTGGGGACAATAAAAGGCCACTCTAAAATGTGCCGTTTTGTCACACAATACAATGCCACAGATGTCTCAAGTTTTGAGAGAGTGTGCAATTGGCATGCTGACTGCAGGAATGTCCATCAGAGCTGTTGCATGATAATTGAATGTTAATTTCTCTACCATAAGCTGCGTCCAATGTTGTTTTAGAGAATTTGGCAGTACGTCCAACCGGCCTAACAACCGCAGACCACGTGTAACCACGCCAGCCCAGGACCTCCACATCATGCTTCTTCACCTGCGGGATGGTCTGAGACAAGCCACCCGGACAGCTGATTAAACTGCGAGTTTGCACAACCAAATAATTTATTTACAAACTGTCAGAAACCGTCTCAGGGAAGCAGTTCTGTGTGCTCGTCATCTACACCAGGGACCTGACTGCAGTTCAGCGTCGTAACCGACTTCAGTGGGCAAATCCTCACCTTCGATGGCCACTGGCATGCTGGAGAAGTGTGCTCTTCACGGATGAATCCCGGTTTCAACTGTACTGGGCAGATGGCAGCGTGTATGGCGTTGTGTGGGCGAACAGTTTACTGATGTCAATGTTGTGAATAGAGTGCCCCATGGTGGCGGTTGGGTTATGGTATGGGCAGGCATAAGCTACGGACAAAGAACACAATTGCATTTTATCACAGATATACCGTGACGAGATCCTGGGGCCCAATGTCGTGCCATTCATCCGCCGCCATCACCTCATGGTTCAGCATGCACGGCCCCAAGGATCTGTACACAATTCCTGGAAGCTGAACATTTCCCAGTTCTTCCATGGTCTGCATACTCACCAGACATGTCACCCATTGAGCATGTTTGGGATGCTCTGGATCAACGTGTATGACAGCGTGTTCCAGTTACCGCCAATATCAAGCAACTTCGCACAGCCATTGAAGAGGAGTGGGACAATATTCCACAGGCCACAATCAACAGCCTGATCAACTCTATGCGAAGGAGATGTGTCGCGCTGCATGAGGCAAATGGTGGTCACACCAGATACTGACTGGTTTCCTGATCCATGCCCCTACTAGGTATCTGTGATCAACAGATGCATATCTGTATTCCCAGTCATGAAATCCATAGATTAGGGCCTAATTAATTTATTTCAATTGACCGATTTCCTTATATGAACTGTAACTCAGTTAAAATCTTTGAAATTGTTGCATTTATATTTTTGTTCAGTGTATAATTCATTATTTTTGCTCAGAAAACTTGGGGGGCCAAATAAAACCGCCAGTTTGCGAACCCTTTCTTAGAGTGATACATGTGTATCTGAGAGTGTAGTGTGGAGGTTGGGATTGAGGGTGTACTGTAATTTTCCCTGTATCAGTAGGGCCAAGAGAGGGAGGGAGAGATAGGGAGGGAGTTCTGCTCTCCGAGGATTCTAGAAAATGAGGATTGTATTGATTTAGACAGGAGGCAGGACACCGGTGGATGATTCACTGATCCAAGGAACCCCTGAAGGTATTCCACCTCCACAGCTTTTCAACATCATTCTCAATAACCTCCCCTCTGCCCTCTCTGTTAGAAAAACTTCTCTAGTCTTTATACACTTGAACTTCACACTCCAAAACCTGTGAATGTCTGCATTTTCCTGTATGAACGACAAGAAGAACCAAACACATTCAGTTCATCAGACTGGTAGGCAGCCCCATCCTCCCTCTGGAGTCTAGTATCGTCGCTAGTCTAGCCCCAGTCACCTCCCTGCTTCAGGCTCTCCTCTCCTGACATCTAACCCTGACATGCAGCCCTGCAGCCCACCCACGTCTCCCTGGTTGTCCATGTGTATTTATCTCTGTTTTATGCACTGACCCCTCTCTGGCTTCTTTTCCATTTACTCCAGAGCATTTTAAAGCCTCTCTCTCTCCCAGATTCTTTGAGTTTTGAAACAGACCCCCTCCCTTCCTGGCTACTCTCTGACTGTCATGGCCCCTCCCTTTTGGCTTAATTTTTCTCTTTTGATTCTGCCTATTGATGACAATGATGAAGATGTTGACATTGTGTGTGTGTTAATGTATAAGATCCCTCCCCATAACGCCCCTTCCCCCACACCCCCTTTTAGTCTCCATGATGCACCAGCAGTCGGCCACACCTCATTACCCGTCATCCCAGACTGGGGGCGGACAGCAGCAGTACCAGGGCCAGCAGGCTGCTATGGGCATGTTGGGGCAGAGTGGACAAGGCAACAGCATGATGAGCCAGAGGCCCATGGGGACCTTCCGACCCACACAGCAAGGTAGGTGACCGTGGCTTTCTCTGTCTTTCTCCAGGCTGCTGCGGTTTGGTTATGGGCTGCAGATGAATGCTACGTCTGCAGGGATGCATGGGGCTCACTGTGGTCTAAATGTGGAGAAAATTGCTATATGGTTCTGGGTGAAGAAGGTGACTAGGTTTTAGGTGGAGATGATTACTAGAGGAACTCCTGAAGATATAGCCACAGCGGATGCAGACGACATGGATGTTGGCTGAAACGTGGAGATGTTAATGGTTAGCAGGTGTTTAGGAGGTGTGAGCCTAAAAATCAGACTATGATATTTATGGTGGATATAATCTGTCACGGATGCGCATACGTTACCATGGTATCGCAGGTGTGTAGCCCAGATGATCTGACCCATAGTAATGGCCTGCCTGTGACTTTAAGAGGCAGACTGAAGATTTATGGCTGTTGTCACATGGAGTCCCAGTCACTGTAAATCACTTTACCCATGCTGTGTCAGCATGTGCCTAAAACTAGTCCCTCAACGTCCCCTTGTGTTTGGTGTGGGACGTGGGCTAGGCACGTACCTCACAGAGACTAATCAGTAGCTCGTCTGTAGGATGTCTGAGAAAATGTCTCCAGGGCAACAGAGGTCACTTGCCCTGGGTTGTATGTTGTGGCTTGGTCTTATCCCAGCTTGTCCAGGTACAATCACTAGATATTGTCTACAAGGAGTCTATTGTTCCAGTGTATAGTTCATCACTGACAATGGATATTTCTCAATGGGAAATTGAATCGTTTATTTTTTTTGCCATGGAAGATTATTTGTTCACTAGCCGTTGACTGCTGTGATAATGGTCCTTTTTGCATTACGTTATAAGATCAATATGTTGTAGAATATTTATATTTAGCGAGACTGTGAGTTGCTGTCTTGCAGATACAGCGATATTTCTAGCAATACTTCTGGCAACGGAAATACATATATTTGGTTTCTGATTCGATTGTTTGTGAAGGAATGGCATCTGGAGTTTCTGCACACCACCACCACAGCGTCTCCCATATGATTGGCCCACTGGGATTTCTAAAACCACTTTGTCATTGGTCCTTTCAGAAAGTCATATTTCATTTAATTCTCATAGGATTCTATATTTTTTCAGATCATGGTTTGGATAGGGCTGAACATTCTGAAATTAGATTGATTGGACTCAAATGGAAGCCAAAATGATGAATTTTCTTCCCATGACAAACATTACCAATTCCCATTTCAGATACAGTAGGGAATAGGGCGGCAGGTAGCGTAGTGGGTAAGAGCGTTGTGCCAGTAACCGAAAGGTCGCTGGTTCTAATCCCCGAGCCTCCTAGGTGAAAAATCTGTCGATGTGCCCTTAAGCAAGGCACTTAACCCTAATTGCTCCTGTAAGTCGCTCTGGATAAGAGCGTCTGCTAAATGACTAAAATGTAAATGTAAATGTAATGTAAATGGAATAGTAGTAGTAGTAGTAGAATAGTAGAATAGAACAAAGTAACTGAAATACCGATTACGTAGGTTTCCACAAGAGACTTCAATCTACTCTACTAATAGGACCTCTTGAACTTGAGTCATTCAACTACAAAAAAGCTTCTCATTACGTAATTAGCACCCATGAGACACCACTTCTCTCTCTCTCTCTCTCTATCTTACACACACACACACACACACACACACACACACATACACACACACACACACACACACACACACACACACACACACACTCCCCTCCAACTGCCAAAGCGCCCTGGCCCAGCCCACTTTAGTCACCAACACAGAGGCCCATTGGTCCGACCAGCTGATTAACCAATCCTGGTGTCGACTGTCTTGCAGGATCTGCACCGCAGTACATGGGACAAGACGATTTCTACGGAGAGCAGTACGGACACACTCAGAGCTCCAGCGAGCCCATAAACCAGCAGTATTACCCTGATGGTAATCATTTAGAGCCTTGACCCTCACACACACAACCCCTCCAAAACACACACACACCCATACATGCCATACCGTCTCAGTGTTATCCCACTGCCCTGTCTTCAAGTTATACTGCAGTGCTGAACTCCATATTCCAATCCTCTGGCTTCTTGTCTTTCCTTTCCCTTTATGTGGGAGTTCAATTGGAGTCTTTTGTACGGTGGATTTTTGTGGATGGATTATGATTGTTATGGCAAAGTGCTGAGGTTGGTCTTAGAACTGTTTCCTCCCGGTGTGTCTCTGTCAATAGTGTTCCCCTTTGGTGTGCCGAAATGTGAGATTTCCCATTTTTGAAAATCGTTCAGGGCAGAGCTCCAACTGATTCTAGGGTGTTTTTGTGTGCTTTGTGTCTGCAAATGTCTGTTTGTGCTCTTGCCATCTTATGGGTGCACACCTATGTATGTAAGCTTTTTACAAACTGTGAGAGGACCAAGCTCTCTACTGTAACTGTGTGAGGAGCCACATTGTTTTTGGTAGATTGGTTTTGTCATGTGCTCATTCCTGCCCCCTCCAGGTCATGGCGAGTACTCCTACCAACAGTCGTCCTACGGTGAACAGGGCTATGAGAGGTCCTTTGACGAGTCCTCACAACACTACTACGAAGGAGGTATGTTCCCAAAACACACAGACTCATGCCTAATAAGCATAAAGGTTGTGTAACTTGTGATAGTATTGTAGCTGCTAGCTATGTGCCACAGTAGGCCTAATCTCGGACACCCAGAACTAAAATCTTGCGTAATTGCGTCAGATGCTCGATTACTATTTATGTTACATGCATCTGTCCACGAGAGATTACAGTATGAAGTTAAGCCTTGATGTGGTTAAATTACTACTCCCGACCCCCAGGCAACTCCCAGTACAGTCAGCAGCAGCCTCAGTACCAGCAGGGGTCAGGCCAGCAGCAGCCCTTCAGCCAACAACAGTACCCCTCACAGCAGGGCTACAGTGGACAGCCACAGGGCTATGGTAAGGAACACACACATAGGCGCACACACACACACATGCTTGCATGAACGCACAGACATACAGTGGCTTACGAAATGATTCACCCCCCTTGGTATTTTTCCTATTTTGGTGCCTTACAACCTGGAATTAAAATGGAATTTTAGGGAGTTTGTATCATTTTGATTTACACAACATGCCTACCACTTTGAAGATGCAAAATATTTTTGATTGTGAAACAAACAAGAAATAAGACAAGAAAACAGAACTTGAGCGTGCATAACTATTCACCGCCCCAAAGTCAATACTTTGTAGAGCCACCTTTTGCAGCAATTACAGCTGCAAGTCTCTTGGGGTATGTCTTTATAAGCTTGGCACATCTAGCCACTGGGATTTTTGCCCATTCTTCAAGGCAACACTGCTCCAGCTCCTTCAAGTTGGATGGGTTCCGCTGGTGTACAGCAATCTTTAAGTCATACCACAGATTCTCAATTGGATTGAGGTCTGGGCTTTGACTAGGCCATTCCAAGACATTTAAATGTTTCCCCTTAAACCACTCGAGTGTTGCTTTAGCAGTATGCTTAGGGTCATTGTCCTGCTGGAAGGTGAACCTCCGTCCCAGTCTCAAATCTCTGGAAGACTGAAACAGGTTTCCCTCAAGAATTTCCCTCTATTTAGCGCCATCCATCATTCCTTCAATTCTGACCAGTTTCCCAGTCCCTGCCGATGAGAAATATCCCCACAGCATGATGCTGCCACCACCATGCTTCACTGTGGGGATGGTGTTCTCAGGGTGATGAGAGGTGTTGGGTTTGCACCAGACATTGCATTTTTCTTGATGGTCAAAAAGCTCAATTTTAGTCTCATCTGACCAGAGTACCTTCTTCCATATGTTTGGGGAGTCTCCCACATGCCTTTTGGCGAACACCAAACGTGCTTGCTTATTAAAAGCAATGGCTTTTTTCTGGCCATTCCTCCGTAAAGCCCAGTTCTGTGGAGTGTACAGCTTAAAGTGGTCCTATGGACAGATACTCCAATCTCCAATGTGAAGCTTTGCAGCTCCTTCAGGGTTATGTTTGGTCTCTTTGTTGCCTCTGATTAATGCCCTCCTTGCCTGGTCCATGAGTTTTGGTGGGCGGCCCTCTCTTGGCAGGTTTGTTGTGGTGCCATATTCTATCCATTTTTAAATAATGGATTTAATGGTGCTCCGTGGGATGTTCAAAGTTTCTGATATTTTTTTTATAACCAAACCCTGATCTGTACTTCTCCACAACTTTGTCCCTGACCTGTTTGGAGAGCTCCTTGGTCTTCATGGTGCCGCTTGCTTGGTGGTGCCCCTTGCTTAGTGGTGTTGTAGACTCTGGGGCCTTTCAGAACAGGTGTATACAGTGGGGGAAAATAGTATTTAGTCAGCCACCAATTGTGCAAGTTCTCCCACTTAAAAAGATGAGAGAGGCCTGTAATTTTCATCATAGGTACACGTCAACTATGACAGAAAAAATGAGAGAAAAAAAATCCAGAAAATCACATTGTAGGATTTTTTATGAATTTATTTGCAAACTATGGTGGAAAATAAGTATTTGGTCAATAACAAACGTTTCTCAATACTTTGTTGTATACCCTTTGTTGGCAATGACACAGGTCAAACGTTTTCTGTAAGTCTTCACAAGGTTTTCACACACTGTTGCTGGTATTTTGGCCCATTCCTCCATGCAGATCTCCTCTAGAGCAGTGATGTTTTGGGACTGTCGCTGGGCAACACAAACTTTCAGCTCCCTCCAAAGATTTTCTATGGGGTTGAGATCTGGAGACTGGCTAAGCCACTCCAGGACCTTGAAATGCTTCTTACGAAGCCACTCCTTCATTGCCTGGGCGGTGTGTTTGGGATCATTGTCATGCTGAAAGACCCAGCCACGTTTCATCTTCAATGCCCTTGCTGATGGAAGGAGGTTTTCACTCAAAATCTCATGATACATGGCCCCATTCATTCTTTCCTTTACACGGATCAGTCGTCCTGGTCCCTTTGCAGAAAAACAGCCCCAAAGCATGATGTTTCCACCCCCATGCTTCAGAGTAGGTATGGTGTTCTTTGGATGCAACTCAGCATTCTTTGTCCTCCAAACACGACGAGTTGAGTTTTTACCAAAAAGTTATATTTTGGTTTCATCTGACCATATGACATTCTCCCAATCCTCTTCTGGATCATCCAAATGCACTCTAGCAAACTTCAGACGGGCCTGGACATGTACTGGCTTAAGCAGGGGGACACGTCTGGCACTGCAGGATTTGAGTCCCTGGCGGCGTAGTGTGTTACTGATGGTAGGCTTTGTTACTTTGGTCCCAGCTCTCTGCAGGTCATTCACTAGGTTCCCCCGTGTGGTTCTGGGATTTTTGCTCACCGTTCTTGTGATCATTTTGACCCCACGGGGTGAGATCTTGCGTGGAGCCCCAGATCGAGGGAGATTATCAGTGGTCTTGTATGTCTTCCATTTCCTAATAATTGCTCCCACAGTTGATTTCTTCAAACCAAGCTGCTTACCTATTGCAGATTCAGTCTTCCCAGCCTGGTGCAGGTCTACAATTTTGTTTCTGGTGTCCTTTGACAGCTCTTTGGTCTTGGCCATAGTGGAGTTTGGAGTGTGACTGTTTGAGGTTGTGGACAGGTGTCTTTTATACTGATAACAAGTTCAAACAGGTGCCATTAATACAGGTAACGAGTGGAGGACAGAGGAGCCTCTGAAAGAAGAAGTTACAGGTCTGTGAGAGCCAGAAATCTTGCTTGTTTGTAGGTGACCAAATACTTATTTTCCACCATAATTTGCAAATAAATTCATTAAAAATCCTACAATGTGATTTTCTGGATTTTCTTTTCTCAGTTTGTCTGTCATAGTTGACGTGTAACTATGATGAACATTACAGGCCTCTCTCGTCTTTTTAAGTGGGAGAACTTGCACAATTGGTGGCTGACTAAATACTTTTTTTCCCCACTGTATATACTGAGGTCATGTGACAGATCATGTGGCACTTAGATTGCACACAGGTGGACTTTATTTAACTAATTATGTGACTTCTGAAGGTAATTGGTTGCACCAGATCTTATTTAGGGGCTTCATAGCAAAGGGTGTGAATACATATGCACGTACCACTTATCCGTTATTTATTTTTTGTAATTTTTTGAAACAAGTTATTTTTTCATTCCACTATTTTGTGTATGTCCATTACATGAAATGCAAATAAAAATCCATTTAAATTACAGGTTGTAATGCAAAAAAATAGGAAAAACGCCAAGGGGATGAATACTTTTGCAAGGCACTGTACGTTGACAGACACACAGACAGACACACACATGCCTATGTTTTGCTATGGACATATTGATGTTGCTCATTAAATGCTGATAGTTGGGATGGTTGGGAATTGAACATTAAATCAGTACATTTCTTTTGAAAGATGATGATTGTTTCACTGTGACATCCGTCAGTGTGATTCAAGACTTTGTTGATTGACTGATTTGGTCTCCAGGTCCAGGTCAAGGTGCATCGTCCCAGTACCCCCAGTACCAGCAGGATCAGGGCCAGCAGTACAGCTCCTACCGCTCCTCCCAGGCTGCCTCTGGGGCACAGACACAGAGGCCCTACGCCTACCAACAGGTACAGCTACAGCTAACCCCAACCCCACGTTTTGAGGAGGACCATGCTGTCCAACAAAACATTGGGTAAATTGGGCAACTCACACCGCAAATTACCACAGTGGCGATGCCCATGGGTTGCTTTGAATCATGAGAAAGTATTCATGAACAAAAGTATTCCCCATCTCATGTTGACCTGAAATGACTAAAGATGTTTATCTTCTACCTCCCTTTCTCTTAGGGTCAATACGGAAACTACCAGCAGTAAGGCACCACCTCCTGGGAAAAGTGGTGGACAAGTTAGGCAAGGGAACAGTTCTGTGAATACCCCCCAACAGTCGTGTGTAAACCAGTCTCTGAGTAAATGAGTTAGATTTATCTCTGAATCCTTTCAGTTTGCTGAGACACAGATTAGCAGGCTAGACTAAGTCAGATCCATGTTCTGCTGGTTCATTATTTTCTAACTGAGTAGAGGTGAACTGGTTCAGGAGATCCTGTATGAAGCACCTCTCATCTCTGCTTTTTCTCCTTCTCCTCACCCTCGAAGAGGATTTGAATTATGGGGGTATCTGGTAACAAATCGGGGCACCCCCAAAAGCATTATTAAATTAACGGGGGCACCCTCATAAGTGTTGAAAAGACTCATATGTTTAATTCTAACCTTGCCTCTAAATGTCTTCCTTTCTTGGTCTCTCTCCTCTCTATCACTCTCTCATCCTCCTTTTCTGTCTTTGTCTTTCACAGGGTGCACAATACAAGTGCTGTCCTCTGTCTTTAAGATTGTAATTTATAATGTGCCCAGGTCACGAAAATAACGTTTGGTAACATTTACTTAAGATTGAGCTAATATAATACGTTCAGCATCTTTTATTCAGTGTAAAGAATAACTTGATTAAGGTGAAAATGGGACTTGTCAGTATAGTTCAACCTGAAGTGTTCAGGTTGTGTTTGAAACTGTGAAGTTGTGTAGGTCGGTGTGTGGTGTTACCGACTGTTCAGTGTTACCACTCTGTCTGTGTATGAAGAACCAATGTTTGAGTAAGGTTATAGACACAATAGCTGGTAGATTGACAAGAGTGTGCAACTATCAACAACCATCATAATATTACAACTAATATATACAATCCATTTCCTTGATCAATCCCTTTTGTTAATTCTTTAATTTTGTTTGATATCTTTTAACTAAGCCTTTTTTTTTATTAATCAAAATTATTTGTAACGTTTTATATGTTGGGACTTTTTCCATGCTATATTTACACAGAACAAAAATATAAATGCAACATTCAACAATTTAAAAGATTTTACTGAGTTACAGTTCATATAAGGAAATCAGTCAATTTAAATGAATTCATTAGGCCCTAATCTACGGATTTCACATGACTGGGAATAGAGATATGCATCTGTTGGTCACAGACACCTTTTTTAAAAAGGTAGGGGCGTGGATCAATTGTGTTCATTGTTCATAGCTTATGCCTGCCCATACCATAACCCCACCGCCACCATGGGGCACTCTGTTCACAACGCTGCCATCAGCAAACACCTTGCCCACACGACGCCATACACACTGTCTGCCATTAGCCCGGTACAGTTGAAACCGGGATTCATCCGTGAAGAGCACACTTCTACAGCATGCCAATGGCCATTGAAAGGTGAGCATTTGCCCACCGAAGTCGGTTATGACGCCGAACTGTCCCTGAGACAGTTTCTGACAGTTTGTGCAGAAATTATTTGGTTGTGCAAACCCACAGTTTCATCAGCTGTCCATGTTGTTGGTATCGGACGATCCCGCAGGCGAAGAAGCCAGATGTGGAGGTCCTGGGCTGGCATAGTTATATGTGGTCTTCCGTTGAGAGACCTGTTGGACGTACTGCCAAATTCTCTAAAATGATGTTGGAGGCAGTTTATGGTAGAGAAATGAACATTAAATTCTCTGCAAATAGTTCTGGTGGACATTCCTGCAGTCAGCATGCCAATTGCACGCTCCCTCAAAACTTGAGACATCTGTGGCATTGTGTTATGTGACAAAATGGCACATTTTAGAGTGGCATTTTATTGTCCCCAGCACAAGGTGCACCTGTGTAATAATCATGCTGTTTAATCAGCTTCTTGATATGCCACACCTGCTAGGTGGATGGATTATCTTGGCAAAGGAGAAATGCTCACTAACAGGGATGTAACAAATTTGTGCACAACATTTGACAGAAATAAGCTTTTTGTGCGTATGGAACATTTATGGGATCTTTAATTTCAGCTCATGAAACATGGGGCCAACACTTTACATGTGGCGTTTATATTTTTGTTCAGTATATTTATTTATCAAAATACAATTTGTTTTATTTAATTATCATATGTTTAAGTTTTTATTTTTCTGTCTCATTCTCTGTAATGCACTTTTACGTATAGTAGTTGTTTCTAAGAAATGATTTCCAAACAGCTAAAGTAAAGTAACACACAGGGAGAGGATTTTAGAATGTTTTTAGCAATCGGCACAACACTTTTTCAATACGTGCAATACAGTCAGTCACTGGAGCAGAGGATAAGATTATCAGTAGGCTTGATAATGGACATTAATGACTTTCTGTGTGCTACCACACACTATTGAGTCTATAGCCTATTAGGGTACAAAAATGAAAAGTCTTAGCCTTGTGTCTAGTTGATTACATAATCCAAAGTATTATTTTTGCCAATTGTGTTTGGGGTTTGCTTCAACTGTCTTAACCCATTTTTAGGGATATTTTGTTAAGTATTACGTTCTAACCAATGTGATGTAGTCGTAGCCTATGTGTGTGAGTGCATATGGCATACATGTTTGGTGTATGTTTACAGAAACAAAAAAAGTTTACCATTTGTCTTACTCAATTTACTTTATTCGAAGTGATCATAGATCAAGTGTTGGTTGGTAAGTCCTTAGGAGTGTTATAGAAGACAAGTGTCAAATCGGTTTGTCCCACAAACACACTTGCCTTATAATTTCTATGACAATGTACAATATGTGGTTGTTTTTATTTACATCAAAAGATTTGATCATTTAATGAAAATCATGGTTTGGTTTGTGGTATAGGCCACCATATAGGTATATGTATATCCCCTGTAATAATCCTAGTAATGTCAGACTGGAACTTAACTATAAAATGCTGAAAAGGGGACAGCACAACTCATTACACTTGTATGTTGCCAAGGCAGTGGGAATAAACAGCAGGATACCTGAGGTACCTGGCTGTCAAACAGCTCAATGACTGTATGTCAACTCTACAGTGACAATCATAGGCTTCTTTAGACTGAATAATATATCATTGCATTCATTTCCTGTGAATTGGATATTTACTGTAGTGTTTTGCTTATAATGCAATACCTTGCGCGTGTGTGTGACAGAATAAATGGTTTGTTTGTGCATAACCAAATATGAATGTTTAATTGCTTCTTCATATTCGTTTTTTGTTACTGTTTAATATGTAAAATAAATTGACTTTCACCTTGTTTTGTATCTGTCTTGTATGAAGCAAAGTTCCATTACACGACCCATGCTTTGACTTCATGTGCTTTTTGACCTTCGGTAGCTACCGTAGCTAGCGCTCACAACATGCTGCTGAAGTGAAGTTGTCGTTCCAAACAGTTAGCTTGATCTAAAAGCTTAATTTTTGGTAGCGTTGTAGATTGCGAGGTTTTGTGAAATATCTAGAGATAGATAGATGGACATAGTTTTTTTTATTGCCGATTAAATTAGTAGGCTTGTTGAAAGTGACTTGGCTAGCTAACGTTAGCTCATTGCCACAGTCACAGAGCTAGCTAGCTAGCTAACTAACACATCCTGCTAACGTTACTGTTAGCTAGTTAACGAGGTCAGGGCGACACTTCTGACTGTCTCCCTTTGACATGACATTGATTATTTTGCAATGTTAACTATATTGACAAAGGTTCAGAGCCGAGGATGGTTTGTCCAAGAGATAAGCCGAATATTTGCACACGTTTGCTTTAGGAACGAGGTGAATTGCAGCTGGTTGATAGGGCTCAGAAGCCACTTGGCAGCACAGAGGAAAACAACTGGAATCAGGAATGTCACCACGTCCTCTGCACTGTGCGCCAAACCTAGAGGAAATTCCCAAAAGAAAGAACTGTCAGAAAAAAAATTGGTATGTATTAGTGTGATGAAGCTAACTAGCTAGATTAGCTATCCCCTGTCCTCGGCAGAACATGGTTGTTTATATTGCCAAGCAATGTGCATTCGTTAAGTATTCAGACCCTTTGACTTTTTCCACATTTTATTACGTTATAGCCTTATTCTAAAATGGATGAAATAAAACAGGTTTTTAGACATTTTGTAAATGTATAACAAATAAAAAACAGATACTTTACATAAGTATTCAGACCCTTTGCTATGAGACGAGAAATTGAGCTCAGGTGCATCCTGTTTCCATTGATAATCCTTGAGATGCTTCTACAACTTGATTTGAGTCCACCTGTGGTAAATCCAATTGATTGGACATGATTATATAAGGTCCAACAGTTGACAGTGCATGTCGGAGCAAAAACCAAGCCATGAGGTCGAAGGAATTGTCCGTAGAGCTCCGAGAAAGGATTGTGCCGAGGCACAGATCTGGGGAAGGGTACCAAAACATTTCTGCAGCATTGAAGGTCCCCAAGAACACAGTGGCCTCCATCATTCTGAAATGGAAGAAGTTTGGAATCACCAAGACTCTTCCTAGAGCTGGCCACTCGGCCAAAATGAGCACTCGGGGAAGAAGGGCCTTGGTCAGGGAGGTGACCAAGAACCCGATGGTCACTCTGACAGAGCTCCAGAGTTCTTCTGTGGAGATGGGAGAACCTTCCAGACTGACAGTCATCTCTGCAGCACTCCACCAATCAGGCCTTTATGGTAGAGTGGCCAGACAGAAGCCACTCCTCAGTAAAAGGCACGACAGCCCACTTGGAGTTTGCCAAAAGGCACTTAAAGGACTCTCAGACGATTTTTTTATTTTATTTTTTTATTTAACCTTTATTTAACCAGGTAAGCCAGTTGAGAACAAGTTCTCATTTACAACTGCGACCTGGCCAAGATAAAGCAAAGCAGTGCGATAAAAACAACAACACAGAGTTACATATGGGGTAAAACAAAACATAAAGTCAAAAATGCGACAGAAAATATATATATACAGTGTGTGCAAATGTAGCAAGTTATGGAGGTAAGGCAATAAATAGGCCGTAGTGTAAAATAATTAGTATTAACACTGGAAGATAGATGTGCAAGAGATGATGTGCAAATAGAGATACTGGGGTGCAAATGAGCAAAATAAATAACAATATGGGGATGAGGTAGTTGGGTGGGCTAATTTCAGATGGGCTGTGTACAGGTGCAGTGATCGGTAAGGTGCTCTGACAACTGATGCTTAAAGTTTAGTGAGGGAGATAAGTCTCCAGCTTCAGAGATTTTTGCAGTTTGTTCCAGTCATTGGCAGCAGAGAACTGGAAGGAATGGCGGCCAAAGGAGGTGTTGGCTTTGGGGATGACCAGTGAGATATACCTGCTGGAGCGCATACTACGGGTGGGTGTTGCTATGGTGACCAATGAGCTAAGATAAGGTGGGGATTTGCCTAGCAGTGATTTATAGATGGCTTGGAGCCAGTGGGTTTGGCAACGAATATGTAGTGAGGACCAGCCAACAAGAGCGTACAGGTCACAGTGGTGGGTAGTATATGGGGCTTTGGTGACAAAACGAATGGCACTGTGATAGACTACATCCAATTTGCTGAGTAGAGTGTTGGAGGCTATTTTGTAAATGACATCACCAAAGGATCGGTAGGATAGTCAGTTTTACGAGGGCATGTTTGGCAGCATGAGTGAAGGAGGCTTTGTTGCGAAATAAGAAGCCGATTTAGATTTAACTTTGGATTGGAGATGCTTAATGTGAGTCTGGAAGGAGAGTTTACAGTCTAACCAGACACCTAGGTATTTGTAGTTGTCCACATACTCTAGGTCAGACCCGTCGAGAATAGTGATTCTAGTCGGGTGGGCGGGTGCCAGCAGCATTCGATTGAAGAGCATGCATTTAGTTTTACTTGTGTTTAAGAGAAGGTGGAGGCTACGGAAGGAGTGTTGTATGGCATTGAAGCTCGTTTGGAGGTTTGTTAACACAGTGTCCAATGAACGGCCAGATGTATACAAAATGGTGTCGTCTGCGTAGAGGTGGATCTGAGAATCACCACAGCAAGAGTGACAACATTGATATACACAGAGAAAAGAGTCGGCCCAAGAATTGAACCCTGTGGCACCCCCATAGAGACTGCCATAGGTCCAGACAACAGGCCCTCCGATTTGACACATTGAACTCTATCTGAGAAATAGTTGGTCAACCAGGCAAGGCAGTCATTTGAGAAACCAAGGCTATTTAGTCTGCCAATAAGAATGCGGTAGTTGACAGAGTCGAAAGCCTTGGCCAGGTCGATGAAGAGAGCTGCACAGTACTGTCTATTATCGATCGCGGTTATAATATCGTTTAGGACCTTGAGGGTGGCTGAGGTGCACCCATGACCAGCTCGGAAACCGGATTGCATAGCGGAGAAGGTACGGTGTGATTCGAAATGGTCGGTGATCTGTTTGTTAACTTGGCTTTCAAAAACTTTCGAAAGGCAGGGCAGGATTGATATAGGTCTGTAACAGTTTGGATCTAGAGTGTCACACCCTTTGAAGAGGGGGATGACCGTGGCAGCTTTCCAATCTCTGGGGATCTTAGACGTTACGAAAGAGAGGTTGAACAGGCTAGTAATAGGGGTTGCAACAATTTCGGCGGCTAATTTTAGAAAGGAAGGGTCCAGATTGTCTAGCCCAGATGATTTGTAGGGGTCCATATTTTGCAGCTCTTTCAGAACATCAGCTGTCTGTTTGTGTGAAGGAGAAACGGGGGGGGCATGGGCAAGTTGCAGCGGAGGGTGCAGAGCTGGTGGCTGGGGTAGTGGTAGCCAGGTGGAAAGCATGGCCAGCTGTAGCAAAATGCTTGTTGAAATTCTTGATTATTGTAGATTTATCGGTAGTGACAGTGTTTCCTAGCCTCAGTGCAGTGGGCAGCTGGGAGGAGGTGCTCTTATTCTCCATGGACTTTACAGATTCTCTTGTCAGATGAAACTAAGATTGAACTCTTTGGCCTGAATGCCAAGCGTCACGTCTGGAGGAAACCTGGCACCATCCCTATGGTGAAGCATGGTGGTGGCAGCATCATGCTGTGGGAATACTTTTCAGTGTTTTATTTGTAATACATTTGCAAAAATTTCTAAACCTGTTTTTGCTTTGTCATGTTGGGGTATTGTGTGTAGATTGATGAGGGAAAAACAATTTAATCAATTTTAGAATAATGCTGTAACCTAACCAAATGTAGAAAAGTCAATGGGTCTGAATACTTTCCGAATGCACTGTAGCTACTTAACTTACAATGCCTATCCTCTAGTCTTTGTGCACTTTGGGGAATTCTGGACAAGGCTTACTTGTTCCATCATGCATTCAACCAGTTTTAGTTTTTGCACTAATTTTTTTGTTGATTTAGTCTAGTCTTAGTCATTTTGACTAAAATATCATTAAGTCTTAGTCGCATTTGTAGTTTGAATATTGATTTAGTCTAGTTAATGTCAATGACAAACAATGGGCCATTTTAGTAAACTAAATGCCCTTTCATTTTAGTCACATTTTAGTCATCACATTTGTATTGCCGCATTAACCTATAGTAAACATAAATCACTGACTTCATGTGCACAAATATACATACCCTTGTCCTACCAACATATTCTGCATAACATCCCATTCTCTTCCCAACAGCAGAAATATGACAAACATATATAAGAATTATCTGGTCATGTAAATTACTAATTCAGCCTGATATTGCACATTACATGCAAAATAGACACACACAAACACAGAGAGAGTAGCACAATCATCAATCAACGGGAGCTAATGACTGTTTCACCCAGTGATGTAGTCAACTCACTAAACCTCAAGTCCGAATCAAGTGTCAAGTCCCCTGTGCTCGAGTCAAAGTCTGAGTCACCAATGGTCGAGTCCCCATGGCTGAAGTCCCCGTGCTCGAGTCCAGGTTGCAGATAGAAATCCCATGAATAGAGCCAACGTTATTCCTTATTCAACACGTCAGAGGGGCATGTTTGTTCTACATAGCATATTTCTATCTGAACGTTCCATAACGTTGCATCCTGCTGAACGTGCCCCAGGTTTTTAGCAACAGCTAGCTAATGAGGTAACAAGATTGAACAAGGTGTAGCCTAAACAAATGGTTAACGGTCCGGACGGCAAATAGCCTAGTTTTAGAAGGGCCCGTGATATGCTTTATGTAAAATGCGGCGCGCCAATGCACCATAGAAAGAAAAAAAAGAGAGTGCTGGTATTATGGGTCATATCCCTTGAACGGTAATGGCTAGAATCTAGCCGTTTTCTCTGAGGAAAAGAGGGAGACTTGGCTAGTACGTTGGCTACAGAACCTGGCTGGGAGAAAAAAACATAGCTAGACTGTTGTTTTACTATTAAACGTAATGCTGCTATTGTGTTTAATTTCATAAAGCAGCGTACGTTTCTTAACTATGCAAAGGGTATCTAACTAGAAGGCTGGTGGTGACTGGTTAGGTACGGGGAAGCAGGAGAGTTGCCTGCACGATGTGTATAATCGGAGGCGGAGCAGAGCCTGTCTGCCCACCCACACTCATCGCCTGCTCCCCCGCAGCTCACCAGCTGATGTAGGCTAAGCTGTGTGTGGCGGGTTCTTCACACTGCCGAACAGAACTGCGCTGTGCTTCTGTGCTGCTAATATTAATTGTGCTTATCACTCAAAAGCTCTCATTCTCTCCAAAAACGATTGTCTAGTCCATTTAGTAGTCAGATTTTAGTCACAGATAATTTCATCTTGTCTCGTTTTAGTCAACTGAAATATATTATTTTCTGGGTCTATTTAGTCAGTTATAGTCTTGTCAATTGCCACTGAAAAATATGTGTGTGATTAATATTTTAGTCACTATTTTTGTTGACAAAATGAACACTGACTCAAATAAGGATAAGCAAATATTGATTAGACAATAAGATGTGACAATCATATTAGCTAAGTTAAGTTTTCAAGAGGGTGAATGTTAGTTCTGCTTCACTTTCTGGCTCTCGCTCTGTTGCTTAGACTCGCCACTTTGTGGACCACCGCAATGTGAAGCTACTGGCTGGAGCAGGTGGGAAAGGGGCCTGCACCTTCCATAGTGAGCCCCGGAAAGAGTGGGGTGGACCGGACGGAGGGAATGGAGGAGACGGGGGGAACATAATCATCAAAGGTGGGTGAGAAACACTGTCACTCTCTCAACGATGTTGCACTATTCCCAAACAGACCTGGTTATACATTGTTGATAATCTGGTTAAAAAGTATTGGTCTTCTGAGAAGCTTTCATTTACCTATTCAGATAAACGTTGTGATCATGCCAAAATCCACAATTGGCCTAGAATTTGAAACAACAACATATTCATTGACTACAGCTCAGCGTTCAACCCCATAGTGCCCTCAAAGCTCATCACTAAGCTAAGGACCCTGGGACTAAACACCTCCCTCTGCAACTGGATCCTGGACTTCCTAACGGGCCGCCCCCGGGAGATAAGGGTAGGTAACAACACATCCGCCACGCTGATCCTCAACACGGGGGCCCCTCAGGGGTGCGTGCTCAGTTCCCTCCTGTACTCCCTGTTCACTCATGATTGCATGGCCAGGCACGACTCCAACACAATCATTAAGTTTGCCGACGACACAACAGTGGTATGCCTGATCACCGACAACGACGAGACAGCCTATAGGGAGGAGGTCAGAGACGTGGCCGTGTGGTGCCAGGACAACAACCTCTCCCTCAACATGATCAAGACAAAGGAGATGATTGTGGACTACAGGAAAAAGAAGAGGACTGAGCACGCCCCCATTCTCATCGACGGGCTGTAGTGGAGCAGGTTGAGAGCTTCAAGCTCCTTGGTGTCCACATCACCAACAAACTAACATGGTCCAAGCACACCAAGACAGTTGTGAAGAGGGCACAACAAAACCTATTCCCCTTAAGGAGACTGAACAAATATTTGTCATGGGTCCTCAGATCCTCTAAAGGTTCTACAGCTGCACCATTGAGAGCATCCTGACTGGTTGCATCCCCGCCTGTTATGGCAACTGCTGGGCCTACGACCGCAAGGCACTACAGAGGGTAGTGCGTACGGCCCAGTACCACACTGGGGCCAAGCTTCCTGCCATCCAGGACCTCTATACCAGGCTGTGTCAGAGGAAGGCTCTAAAAATTGTCAAGGACTCCAGCCACCCTAGTCATAGACTGTTCTCTCTGCTACCGCACGGTAAGCAGTACCGGAGCGCCAAGTTTAGGTTCTAGAGGCTTCTTAACAGCTTCTACCCCTAAGCCATACGACTCTTGAACATCTAATTAAATGGCTACCCAGACTATTTGCATTGCCCCCCCCTCTCTTTTACGCTGCTGCTACTCTCTCTACCTACATGTACCTATTACCTCAATTACCTCGACTAACCGGTGCTCCCACACATTGACTCGGTACCGGTACCCCCTGTATATAGCCCTGCTATTGTTATTTTACTGCTGCTCTTTAAATATTTGTTATTATTTTTGTATTAAATGTTTTTTTTTTTTTTTTTTTTTGGGGGGGGTTATTCTTTCTTAAAATTGCATTGTTGGTTAAGGGCTTGTAAGTAAGCATTTCACTGTAAGGTCTACACCTGTTGTATTCGGTGCATGTGTCAAATAAAATGTGATTTGATTTGATCAGGCTGAAGAACATTTTGAATTGGTAGGGATATTTTAACCAGGACATTGGAGAAAGGTTTCGTATGCATACATCAAGTCCTATTCCCGTCTATCTGTTATTTGCGTGCTTCCAGTCGAACGGCAAGTGAAGTCCCTGGCGCAGGTCACCCCCGTTTACAAAGGAGACGATGGCGACTCAGGAGGCAGTAAGAACTGCTACGGACGCAACGCCAGCACAACCTACATCGCTGTGAGTTAGTGCCCATGGCTACGGCCCGGGGTGTTGCTTTGAATTAGGGGCTCTTGTATGTACATAGATTTGTAATTACTTTAATTTAGCGATGTAATTACTAAGTAAATACCAGATACCAAAATGCTGACTTTAAAATAAAGTGAAGGCCAAACTGAATGTTGTGTGTGGTGTTTTGGGACCGTGCAGGTGCCAGTGGGCACGGTGGTGAAGGAGCATGGGAAGACGGTGGCAGACCTCTCCCAGCACGGCCAGGAGTACGTGGCTGTGTTTGGAGGGGCGGGGGGAAAGGGGAACCGCTTCTTCCTGTCCAATGAGAACCGTGCCCCCATGACGGCCACCCCGGGAGAGAGAGGCCAGGAGAGGGTCCTCCAGCTGGAGCTGCGTACCATGGCCCACGCCGGACTGGTGAGACACAGGAGTGGACCTCTCTCTCCACTGACCAGGCCTATCTTATGATAATGTGGGCTGGTCACAATAATATTGTAGACATATACATGGGATACACTTGATCCCGCAAAAATGTGTAACATTTTCTTAGATTTACATGTTAGTGTGTGTTCTTCCACTTCAGGTTGGGTTTCCTAATGCAGGGAAGTCTTCTCTTCTAAGGGCCATCTCCAATGCCAGGCCTGCTGTGGCTGCCTACCCCTTCACCACCCTCAACCCCCACGTGGGCATTGTTAAGTACAGGGACCATGAGCAAGTGGCAGGTAATGGAGTTTATCTTACTGTTGTATATTATGTTGGGTTGATCATGCAGTTTACCATCCCTCCCGTTCCCTGTGTCTAGTGGCTGACATCCCTGGTATCATCCGTGGGGCACATCTGAACCGAGGCCTGGGGATCTCCTTCCTGCGCCACATTGAGCGCTGTCGCTTCCTGCTCTTCGTCCTGGACCTGTCCTCCCCAGAACCCTGGACCCAGCTCCAGCACCTGCGTTTCGAGCTGGACCAGTACGAACCCGGACTCTCCCACCGGCCCCACGCTATTGTGGCCAACAAAATGGACCTGCCTGGGGCACGGGGGAACATAGAGGCCCTCAGGGGCCACGTGGCCCAGAGGGTGATCCCTGTGTCAGCCCTCACAGGCCAGAACACAGAGGAGCTGATCATCCACCTCAGGGAGCTGTATGATGTCTACCTGCAGACCCAGGGACAGGGCAGTGGGGAGGACAAGCCCACCAGGTGGTAGGTCAGCCGGGGAAAAGGAGTGAAAGACTTCCATGCCTTTTCCTTTTCCTCACTGTTTAGCACCTACCAAATGTAGTTTGTTCAAATTATAGGACTAAATAAATATTTATATAACTATGGTATTTATTTATGATTTAATAAATGTGTTTAATTAAACTTGATTCTGCATTGTTTTATTTACACAATGCACTATACTCATACTTATCATTAATTATCACAACTGTACAGGGGTCAGTGCTGATGACATCAGGTAGTTATTGTGATGTCATATTTACTTGTTCAGTGTTTTCCCTTATAATATCAACATTACACATTTAACCTTTAGGATGTCTCGAGAAACACTCGTATGAAAAATGCAGGTACTGGTACACCTTAAACATTGGACAAGTCTTAAGTGGAATCCTTGGGACGTCCAACTCTGACGTGTCCCCATTGAAGATTACATTTAAAACGGTTAAGGTAAGGGTTAAGAGTAAGGTCATTTGGTCACAGCTATCAACTTCTATTTTAACAAAATGTTCAGAGCAGGAATCTCTGGAATTCTCAGTGACACGTCACCCTCGCTAAAGGATTTTTCTATGTATTTCTTGGTCAAAAAACAACAGTGTGTTTAGGCTGACCTTTGACCTCTGTGCCCGAGATCACACCATGTGTCACACACAGTGGTGGTTGTTTGCTGCTGCTGACTGGACTTTCAGTGGGGAGTGAGCAGGGTCAGCTCAGGCAGTTCGATGAGCAGTCAGGGCTGGTACACCATGGCTGCGTTTCATTCCACAAAACTGTTTCCTTCCCTCTGTCCTCATTTACTCCCCTCCACTGATCGGATAGGACTGGGCAGGTGATAGCAATATGACAGAAACTCAATCTGGTCTTAAAGCATTTCGTAGTATTATGTGCTTAATTCCGAGACACTACATTAAGTATGATACAGTATGTTACGTTTCATATGGTATGTATTAATTTATGGATGTCCATGACCCATTTCATATTATATTTCGTATTATATGTTATGAATTACAATTGATATTATATGTTACGAATTTGCAAAATGTACCATCTGTTACAAATTTGCAAAAGGTATGGCATGTTACGAATTCTAGCTAGGTGGCTAATGTTAGAGAGGCTGGGGTTAAGGTTAGGGTTAAGTTTAGGAGTTAGGTTAAAGGGTTAAGGTTAGGGGAAGGGTTAGCTAACATGCTAAGTAGTTGCAAAGTATAAAAAAAATAGTAATTAGTTGAAAAGTTGGTAAAATGCTAAAGTTGTCTGAGATGAGATTCGAACTCATAACCTGACTTTTGCATTATACGCCCGACGAACCACCCTACTTTAGTTTTTTGCATTAACTAGCCATCTGTCTTATGTAACCAAACATAACATATCATACTAATTTGAGTGTCCTGGATTTACATTTGCTATGTTACTTCTAGTCTATGAGACCAGGCTGAGAAACTAGGTGGAGCTAATGTCTGGGAATACCTACCCACTTGTCTCATATTTGTAACGTATGTAAAGGAGAATGAATGAAAGAGGAATTAAATGTAGTTAATGTATTGTGGAAGGGGTTGGGTCCAGTCTGAACAAAAACAAAACACCCAATCTAAACCAGAGTGTGTGTGCAAGCAGGTTAGCAGGAAAAAGCTTGGTGTTAACAGTACAGTTGTAGAGGCCAATTGAATACGTTTTTTCTTTCACTGGGACCTTTCAGATCAGGTGTCTGCTTCTTTTTACTTCACATAGAAACAATATCATCAGCCTACACTCAGAGACCAGCCAATCAGAGTCAAATAAAAATGGACAAGGCCAATTATACAGTAAGGGAGGGGGCTGACAGCAGCTACAGGAACACAAAATGTACAGGAGACTCACCAACCAATCGAATAAGAGACAGGAGGCCTAATCAGCCAGTCGGATAAATAAGAGTGAAATGTACATTAGCCAATGAGAGTTACACTGAGACAGTAACTGGATAGAATTTAGAATAGCCATTCACAATGATGCCAGAGTGTGGAATATGCCAGAACACTGGCAGTGCATCCTGGGTAAAGGATGAACATTGCTTAATTCATTAATCAAACATTGAAAGAAGGTGGAGAAAAGAGAGACCTTTGGGAGAGAGAGACGCTGGGGTGTGCCAAGCTTTTACCCTTGGGACAAACGAGAAATAGAAAGTCAACGGTAACTGCTTCTAAATGATCTTATGGGTATAAACGAGTTGAACACTGGTGTAGTGCAGCATGTTGAGCCTGGCCACTGCTACTGCAGTCTTTAACGGATGGCCCACGTCACCTTCCCTCAGGGCTCTGTTATTGTCTACTGCTGCTGTGTCAACGGAGCGGACCTCCACTACAGCTCTGTTTGTGCTCGCCTGAGGTGAAGTGGAGTGCCTCCTCTCTCCACACGTGTATTTAATGATGACATTGTTGACCTGTGAATAAGTATCGTTTAAGTATTGTTATTGATTCATTCAGTAGCATAATTGTTGTGTTGGTTATTTTATTTGGTTCTGCTTTTGAAGTGTGTGTGTTCTCTCCCACAGGCCAGCATGTGAGAGGAATGGACAATGAGAGTGAGAAGTGGGCCAGAGTTCTGTGGGACTACCTTTGTCTGCACCAATCTCTGGAAAAGGCAAGCCTTCATATCTGACTGTACATACACATAAGATACATTTTGACAGGATACATTTTAAATGGGCTTCAATCTGAATTTTAAGTAGTGTAATGCTACACTCTTTTGGGAAGTCATGATTAGCTCGTCTGGCTTTACCCAAAATAACATCATAATGATCTATCCTCTCAGGATGATTATCATATCATGTCATACTCATAGATTTTCTCTCAGGTTTTTGTAATAATCAATGCTGTCTCTTCTGTTGAAACTATGTCATAATTATGTATGTTCTCTCAGAGTGATGTCATAATAGGCCTGGGTTGCCATGATGTGCGTGTGGCGGAGAGGTCAGCTGATCTCTTCCTGGAAGGATTGGCTCCTTGGCTGCTTTTCACTGGTTACCTAGGTAACCAGACTGCAGGTCAGCAAGACACTGGGCATCTTTCTCGCTATTTCTCTCTTTCTCTGTCCCTCTTTCTGCCCATGCAAGGAAACACACACGCACAAACACAAGCATACCGTGTTTCTATGTTTCTATCCAATGTCTCTAGTGTGTGTGTCGTGTGTTCCAGGTGTGTGGACGAGGCCAGAGGCTGACGTGTTCTTGGATGTGGCTCTGAGGATGGGAGTGCCCAGGGGGAACATACTGCTGGAGACAGAGGCCACCAACACTGGAGAGAACATCCGCTTCTCCTACAGGCTCCTCAAGGAGAATAACATCCCAGGTGAGACTCTCCTCATTACAGACACACATGCCTACTACGGGGAACCTTTCACATGAAAGGCGTCTGTTATTGTTGTGGTATTATTCGACAGCTATGGGGCAGGAGAGCACAACTGAATCACTGGACCACATTTTGGTCAAGCCAGAATTGTGTTCCTATGGATATACAGAAGACCTACAGTGGCATGCGAAAGTAATCACCCCCCTTGGCATTTTTCCTATTTTGTTGCCTTACAACCTGGAATTAAAATTTATTTTTTATTGTCTCCGGACCGCTCCTGTCTCAGCCTCCAGTATTTATGCTGCAGTAGTTTATGTGTCGGGGGGCTGGGGTTAGTTGGTTATACCTGGAGTACTTCTCCTGTCTTATCCAGTGTCCTGTGTGAATTTAAGTATGCTCTCTCTAATTCTCTCGTTCTCTCTTTCTCTCTGAGAACCTGAGCCCTAGGACCATACGTCAGGACTACCGGGCATGATGACACCTTGCTGTCCCCAGTCCGCCTGGCCTTGCTGCTATTCCAGTTTCAACTGTTCTGCCTGCGGCTACGAAACCCCTACCTGTCCCAGACCTGCTGTTTTCAACTCTTAATGATCGGCTATGAAAAGCCAACTGAGAGACCTGAGCCCTAGGACCATACGTCGGGACTACCGGCCGTGGTGACTCCTTGCTGTCCCCAGTCCGCCTGGCCTTGCTGCTATTCCAGTTTCAACTGTTCTGCCTGCGGTTATGGAACCCCTACCTGTCCCAGACCTGCTGTTTTCAACTCTTAATGATCGGCTATGAAAAGCCAACTGAGATTTATTCCTGATTATTATTTGACCATGCTTGTCACTTATGAACATTTTTGAACATCTTGGCATGGTTCTGTTATAATCTCCACCCGGCACAGCCAGAAGAGGACTGGCCACCCCTCATAGCCTGGTTCCTCTCTAGGTTTCTTCCTAGGTTTTGCCTTTCTAGGGAGTTTTTCCTAGCCACCGTGCTTCTACACCTGCATTACTAGCTGTTTGGGGTTTTAGGCTGGGTTTCTGTACAGCACTTCGAGATATTAGCTGATGTAAGAAGGGCTATATAAAATAAAATTGATTGATTGATTGTGAAACAAACAAGAAATAAGACAAACAAACAGAAAACTTGAGCGTGCATAACTATTCACCCACCCGAAGTCAATACTTTGTAGAGTCACCTTTTGCAGCAATTACAGCTGCAAGTCTCTTGGGGTATGTCTCTATAAGCTTGGCACATCTAGCCACTGGGATTTTTGCCCATTCTTCAAGCCAAAACTGCTCTAGCTCCTTCAAGTTGGATGGGTTCTGCTGGTGTACAGCAATCTTTAAGTCATACCACAGATTCTCAATTGGATTGAGGTCTGGCCTTTGACTAGGCCATTCCAAGACATTTAAATGTTTCCCTTAAACCTCTCGAGTGTTGCTTTAGCAGTATGCTTAGGGTCATTGTCCTGCTGGAAGGTGAACCTCTGTCCCAGTCTCAAATCTCTGGAAGACTGAAACAGGTTTCCCTCAAGAATGTCCCTGTATTTAGCGCCATCCATCATTCCTTCAATTCTGACCAGTTTCCCAGTCCCTGCCGATGAAAAACATCCCCACAGATGCTGCCACCACCATGCTTCACTGTGGGGATGGTGTTCTCGGGGTGATGAGAGGTGTTGGGTTTGCGCTAGACATAGCGTTTTCCTTGATGGCCAAAAAGCTACATTTGAGTACCTTCTTCCATATGTTTTTTTTCTTTAAGCAATGGCTTTTTTCTAGCCACTCTTCCGTAAAGCCCAGCTCTGTGGAGTGTACGGCTTAAAGTGGTCCTATGGACAGATACTCCAACTCCGCTGTGGAGCTTTGCAGCTCCTTCAGGGTTATCTTTGGTGTCTTTGTTGCCTCGCTGATTAATGCCCTCCTTGCCTGTTCCATGAGTTTTGGTGGGCGGCCCTCTCTTGGCAGGTTTGTTGTGGTGCCATATTCTTATTTTTTTTAAATAATGGATTTAATGGTGCTCCGTGGGATGTTCAAAGTTTCTTGCTTGGTGGTGCCCCTTGCTTAGTGGTGTTGCAGACTCTGGGGCCTTTCAGAACAGGTGTATATATACTGAGATCATGTGACAGATCATGTGACACTTAGATTGCACACAGGTGGACTTTATTTAACTAATTATGTGACTTATGAAGGTAATTGGTTGCACCAGATCTTATTTAGGGGCTTCATAGCAAAGGGTGTGAATACATATGCACGCACCACTTTTCCGTTATTATTTTTTTTGAATTTTTAAAACAAGTTATTTTTTTCATTCCACTTCACCAATTTGGATTTTTTTGTGTATGTCCATTACATGAAATCCAAATAAAAATCCATTTAAATTACAGGTTGTAATGCAACAAAATTGGAAAAACACCAATGGGGATGAATACTTTTGCAAGGCACTGTATGTGTATTTTTGTCAACTACCCATTAGTGATTGTGTTTGTCATATGTCTACCCCAGCCAGCAGGGTGATCCTGGTCCAGCAGCCTTTTATGGAACGCAGGGTTTTTGCCACTTTCCTGCGCCAGTGGCCTGACCAGGGGGAACACACGCATGCCATCGTCACCTCCCCACAGATGGGAATCTCTGCCTACCCCCACCCCACTGTGGGTACTGCCACAGACCTCATCACATACATGCTAGGTACCATAATCTCAAGACTTGTGTGTTGTCTTTAGACCATGTAAGATAAATATGTCTATGGTAAGCCCACCTATCATCTTTCTAGTGCCGGAGTGTATCAATGCATTCAGAATGAAATATTCTGAAAGTCAGTATTGTCCCATTGCCAACCATTTCACTTAACACTGTGTAGGAATAACAGACATGAGTATGATGCTATGTGTGAGGTGTAAACTTTGTGTTTGTGTATTCCAGGAGTTTTAGAGAGGATCCGTGACTACCCACAGAAAGGCTTCCAGGTGGAACAGGAGATCACACCCAGTGTTCTCTCTGCCTACCAATGGCTCTTGTACGCTGGCTACATTCCCAAGTGAACCAGAACACACACGCCCATGCATGAACGCGTGCACACATTTCCACGCACAAACACTTGTACCTATGTTTTGCTATGTTGATGCTGCTGATAGTTGGGATGGTTGGGAATTGAACATTAAATCACAGTAAATTTATATTTGGAAAATATGTTTGTTTCTGTCACGATCGTCAAATGAGGGAGACCAAAGCGCAGCGCGTTGAGCGAACATGATAGACTTTATTTAATTAAAGTACCAAAACAAAATAGACGAATCGTAAAGTCCACAGTAACAAAGACTGACAAGGAACAAAAACCCACAAACACAAGGTGAACACAGGCAGTTTAAATATGGCTCCCAATCAGAGATAACGAGCCGACAGCTGACACTCGTTACCTCCGATTGGGAGTCACATGAACAGACAAGACACTACAACCAAAACCAAAACACAACCAAATGAACACACCCTATACCCAACACAACCAAATGAATACACCCTGGCTCAAACCACACAGTCCCGGAGCCAGAGCGTGACAGTACCCCCCCCTAAAGGCGCGGACTGCGACCGCGCCTCAATACGGGCTAAACAAGGGAGGGCTGGGCGGGCATACCTCCTCGGCGGTGGCTCTGGCTCCGGCCTTGATCCCCACCTCCTCTCCAACCCCCCAAAGTACCCCTGGTCCTGTCTAGCCCCGCTGGCCGGAGCCGGACTGACGACACGCGCCCCTGGCTTGGTGCGTGGAGGACGAACGGGCCTTACCAGGCTGACGACGCGCACCACTGCCTTGGCGCGGGGAGCAGGAATGGGCCGGACCGGGCTGACGAAGCGCACCCTTGACCTGGTGCGGAGAGCGGGACCGGGCCGGACAGGGCTGACGAAACGCACCACAGACTTGGTGCGGGGAGCAGGAACGGGCCGGACAGGGCCGACGAAACGCACCCTAGGCTTGATGCGTGGAGCCGGAACGGGCCTCCCCAGGCTGACGACTCGCATCCCTGGCTTGGTGCGAGTAGCAGGAGTGGGCTGGATCAGGCTGACGGCTCGCACCCTTGGCTTGGTGCGAGTAGCAGGGACGAGCTGAACCAGGCTGACGACTCGCACCCTTGGCTTGGTGCGAGTGGCAGGAACAGGCCGGTTCGGGCTGGCGACGCACACCGTAGGTTCTGTGCGTGGAACAGGAACAGGCCGGACCGGGCTGGCGACGCGCACCGTAGGTTTGGTGCGAGTGGCAGGAACAGGCCGGGTCGGGCTGGCGACGCGCACCGTAGACTTGGTGCGGGTGGCAGGAACAGGCCGGACCGGGCTGGCGACGCGCACCGTAGGTTTGGTGCGAGTGGCAGGAACAGGCCGGGTCGGGCTGGCGACGCACACCGTAGGCTTGGTGCGGGTGGCAGGAACAGGCCGGGCTGGGCTGGCGACGCACACCGTAGGTCTCGTGCGTGGAGCAGGAACAGGCCGGGCTGGGCTGGCGACGCACACCGTAGGCTCTGTGCGTGGAGCAGGAACAGGCCGGGCTGGGCTGGCGACGCACACCGTAGGTTTAGTGCGGGTGGCAGGAACAGGCCGGGCTGGGCTGGCGACGCACACCGTAGGTCTCGTGCGTGGAGCAGGAACAGGCCGGGCTGGGCTGGCGACGCACACCGTAGGCTCTGTGCGTGGAGCAGGAACAGGCCGGGCTGGGCTGGCGACGCACACCGTAGGTTTAGTGCGGGTGGCAGGAACAGGCCGGACCGGGCTGGCGACGCGCACCGTAGGTTTGGTGCGAGTGGCAGGAACAGGCCGGGTCGGACTGGCGACGCACACCGTAGGCTTGGTGCGGGTGGCAGGAACAGGCCGGGCTGGGCTGGCGACGCACACCGTAGGTCTCGTGCGTGGAGCAGGAACAGGCCGGGCTGGGCTGGCGACGCACACCGTGGACTTGGTGCGTGGAGTAGGAACAGGCCGGTCCATACTGGGAACACACACCACTGGCCTTAACCGGGGATCAGGAACGGGCCGGTCCGGACTGGTAACACACCTCAGTCTCTCACGCCGTGCCTCCACTACTTCCCTCCCTCTACTCGCCAATGGCTCCCGTAATCCGGTAGCCTTCTCTCCACGTCTCCCTGTGGCAGCCTCCTGCTGCCCAGCCGCCCAAGCCATGTGCCCCCCCCAAAAAACTTTTTGGGTTTGCCTCTCGTCCTTCCGACGATGGCCCTGCTGACGCCGTTGCTCCTCTCTCGCCAGGTCCTTGATCCTCCCCCAAGGTCCCTTGCCCCCGATCATGTCCTCCCAGGACCACGATTTGCCCACCTGGGCCATCGCCAGCCTCTCGATCTCCTTACCCGGCGCTTCCTCCCATGTCCAGTCTCCTTGCTCCTGGACACGCTGCTTGGTCCTTTTGTGGTGGGTTTTTCTGTCACGATCGTCAAATGAGGGAGACCAAAGCGCAGCGCGTTGAGCGAACATGATAGACTTTATTTAATTAAAGTACCAAAACAAAATAGACGAATCGTAAAGTCCACAGTAACAAAGACTGACAAGGAACAAAAACCCACAAACACAAGGTGAACACAGGCAGTTTAAATATGGCTCCCAATCAGAGATAACGAGCCGACAGCTGACACTCGTTACCTCCGATTGGGAGTCACATGAACAGACAAGACACTACAACCAAAACCAAAACACAACCAAATGAACACACCCTATACCCAACACAACCAAATGAATACACCCTGGCTCAAACCACACAGTCCCGGAGCCAGAGCGTGACAGTTTCATTGAAACTGTGACTTGAGATGTATGAAAATATACCACAGAACTCTGCATTATTACATAAGTAAAACTAAATGAATGTAAAACAATTACCTTTATTTACATACCAATAAACACATATAGAATATACATTCAAAGCCAACACCAATACAGTGCCTTGTAAAAGTATTCACCCCCTTGGCATTTTTCCTATTTTGTTGCCTTACAACCTGGAATTAAAATTTATTTTGGGGGGGTTTGTATAATTTGATTTACACAACATGTCTACCACTTTGAAGATGCAAAATATTTTTTCTTGTGAAACAAACAAGAAATAAGACAAAAAAAACAGAAAACTTGAGCGTGCATAACTATTCACCCCTCCAAAGTCAATACTTTGTAGAGCCACCTTTTGCAGCAATTACAGCTGCAAGTCTCTTGAGGTATGTCTCTATAAGCTTGGCACATCTAGCCACTGGGATTTTTGGTGTTGGGTTTGCGCCAGACTTAAATAATGGATTTAATGGTGGTCCGCGGGATGTTCAAAGTTTCTGATATTTTTTATAACCCAACCCTGATCTGTACTTCTCCACAACTTTGTCCTTGACCTGTTTGGAGAGCTCCTTGGTCTTCATGGTGCCACTTTCTTGGTGGTGCCCCTTGCTTAGTGGTGTTGCAGACTCTGGGGCCTTTCAGAACAGGTGTATATATACTGAGATCGTGTGACAGATCATGTGACACTTAGATTGCACACAGGTGGACTTTATTTAACTAATTATGTGACTTCTGAAGGTAATTGGTTGCACCAGATGTTATTTAGGGGCTTCATAGCAGTGTATGTCCATTACATGAAATCCAAATAAAAATCAATTTAAATTACAGGTTGTAATGCAACAAAATAGGAAAAAATGCCAAGGGGATGAATACTTTTGCAAGTCGGAAGAATACAGTTGAAGTCGGAAGTTTACATACACCTTAGCCAAATACATTTAAACTCAGTCTTTCACAATTCGTGACATTTAATCCTAGTAAAAAATCCCTGTCTTAGGTCAGTTAGATCACCACTTTATTTTAAGAATGTGAAATGTCCGAATAATAGTAGAAAGGGATTTATTTCAGCTTTTATTTCTTTTATCACATTCCCAGTGGGTCAGAAGTTTACATACACTCAATTAGTATTTGGTAGCATTGCCTTTAAATTGTTTAACTTGGGTCAAACGTTTCAGGTAGCCTTCCACAAGCTTCCCACAATAAGTTGGGTGAATTTTGGCCCATTCCTCCTGACAGAGCTGGTGTAACTGAGTCAGGTTTGTAGGCCTCCTTGCTCACACACGCTTTTTCAGTTCTGCCCACACATTTTCTATAGGATTGAGGTCAGGGCTTTGTGATGGCCACTCCAATACCTTGACTTTGTTGTCCTTAAGCCATTTTGCTACAACTTTGGAAGTATGCTTGGGGTCATTGTCTATTTGGAAGACCTATTTGCGACCAAGCTTTAACTTCCTGACTGATGTCTTGAGATGTTGCTTCAATATATCCACATAATTTTCCTTCCTCATGATGCAATCTATTTTGTGAAGTGCACCAGTCCCTCCTGCAGCAAAGCACCCCCACAGCATGATGTTGCCACCCCCGTGCTTCACGGTTGGGATGGTGTTCTTCGGCTTACAAGGTACCCCCTTTTTCTTCCAAACATAACGATGGTCATTATGGCCAAACAGTTCTATTTTTGTATCATCAGAGGACATTTCTCCAAAAAGTACGATCTTTGTCCCCATGTGCAGTTGCAAACCGTAGTCCTTGCTTTTTTATGGCGGTTTTGGAGCAGTGGCTTCTTCCTTGCTGAGCGGCCTTTCAGGTTATGTCGATATAGGACTCGTTTTACTGTGGATATAGATACTTTTCGCACCAAAGTATGTTCATCTCTAGGAGACAGAACGCGTCTCCTTCCTGAGCGGTATGACGGCTGCGTGGTCCCATGGTGTTTATACTTGCGTACTATTGTTTGTACAGATGAACGGGGTACCTTCAGGTGTTTGGAAATTGCTCCCAAGGATGAACCAGACTTGTGGAGGTCTTGATTGATTTCTTTTGATTTTCCCATGATGTCAAGCAAAGAGACACTGAGTTTGAAGGTAGGCCTTGAAATACATCCACAGGTACACCTCCAATTGACTCAAATAATGTCAATTAGCCTATCAGAAGCTTCTAAAGCCATTTCTTGAATTTTACAAGCTGTTTAAAGGCACAGTCAACTTAGTATATGTAAACTTCTGATCCACTGGAATTGTGATACAATGAATTATAAGTGAAATAATCTGTCTGTAAACAATTGTTGGAAAAATTACTTGTGTCATGCACAAAGTAGATGTCCTAACCGACTTGCCAAAACTATAGTGGTTGAAAAACAAGTTTTAATGACTCCAACCTAAGTGTACTGTATGTAAACTTCCAACTTCAACTGTAAATCAGACTTCAGCGCAAAACTTTCAACCCAAGCTTTCACTGGTAATCCGAGCATGCCCCCATGTACATCGATGGGGCTGTTTTGGAACAGGTTGACAGCTTCAAGTTCCTCTGTGTCCACACCACTAAGGAACTATCATGGTCCACACACATCAACATAGCCGTGAAGAGGGCACGACAACACCTCTACCCCCTCAGGAGACTGAAAATATTTGGCATGGCATAGGCCCTCAGATCCTCAAAAATGTATACAGCTGCACCATTTAGACGGGGTGTATCACCACTTGGTATGGCAACTGTTTGGCATCCGACCACAAGGTGCTACAGGGGGTAGTGCGTACGGACCAGTACATCACTGGGGCTGAGATCCCTGCCATCCATGAGCTCTATACCAGGCGGTGTCAGAGGAAGACCCTAAAAATTGTCAAAGACTCCAGCCACCGAAGTCATAGACTGTTCTCTCTGCTACCGCACTGCAAGCATTACCGATGCATCAAGTCTGGAACCAACAGGACCCTGAACAGCTTCTACCCCCAAGCTATAAGACTTCTAAATAGTTAGTTAAATAGTTAATCTATAGCTACCCGGAATAGCTGCATTTAACTTTATTGTGCTAATCTCTTTTGACTCACCACATATGCAGCTGTTAGTTACTGTTTATTATCTATCCTGTTTCCTAGTCACTTTATCCCTACCTGTATGTACTTATCTTCCTCAATTACTTCGTACCCTTGCACATCTACTCTGTACTGATAACCCGTGTATATGGCCAAGTTGTCGTTACTTGTGTATTTATTCCTTGTGTTATTATTGTTCTATTTATTCCTTGTGTTATTGTTTTTATGCTTTTTCTTTCTAATTTTTTCTACTATTTATATTTTTCTCTGCATTGTTGGGAAGGGCCCATAAGTAAGTTAGTCTACACCTGTTGTTTATGAAGCATGTGATAAATAACATTTGGTTTGATAATCATCATCATAACCATCATAGGAAACAATATTAGACCATTCTGACTCAATTTATTTTGTGAAGAATAAAGTGGTAAGAAATGGTGTGGTATGTTCACTGTCATAGCACTTCACTGCAGCCATCACATTCATAAAAGCACAGAGCAAGTCAGTGACATGCAAGTATTTTCCACTACATGTCTCTCTCTATGTGTGTTCTCAGTGCAGAAATCCTGTGTTGGTTTGTGGTGGCTGGTCAATGCTGCAAGAGTGGCCACTGGCCAGTGTACTGTAGATCAGACTGTAGCCTGATATGTACAACCAGGCTCCCAACAGCACAGTTGTCCATTGGTAGATTTCATTGTTCTCCTTTCAGCACTGAGTTCCATCTTGGTCTTTGTATTGATTGATCATTGATCTTCATAGTCCTGTGTGCGTTTGATGGTTTTTGTAAAAAATGACACTGCTTGTTCTTATCCAGATTTTGCAAGAGCAAGTTTGCTGTTCTACCTCATTTGAAGAATGAGTGATCCAGTCCAGTTTATAATCCAGGAACGCGGTCGGTGACCTAGCCTGTTATGCCTATGCTAACTAGCCAGTCCTGGCAGACCCTCTTGCCCCAGAGGGTGAGGGCGAGATGGGCTTAGGATGTGCTGAGGTCTGGGGTGTTGCAGATGGAGGCCAGGGTGTTGAACTTGGGACCCAGGTAGAGGAGCGTGTCCTGGTCGAAGGGGGTCTCAGGGATGGAGATAGCATCCAGCTGGAGGTCTGTCTCTAGGTCCCCCTCTTCAGCATAGGGGTGCGGGGCATAGTCCCCTAGCTCCTCTCCTGGAACCTGCAGGGTGTACATCCTCTGGAGAAGGTGGGGGGATGGATGGAAGGAGGGTGGGAGGGAGAGATTGAAGTGAATGGAGGAGAGTGGTAGTCACAATAAGGTTAATCGACAATGAATCAAACAGTTTAACTAGTACATACAAAAAATCACAATTAGAATGTTTTTTCATTGATTACAGCCATGATTGTTTGTGACTCCTGCACATTGTTACCTGATTCATTAGAGTCATCAAGTGCCCGGATTTGTTGAGATAATGATCTTCTTCCAATGAGGAGTATCTTATTCTTGTCTTCATTGATCTGCTCACCATTGACTCCTGAGTGATCAGAAACATAATATCACTACACAGAACACACATACACACACATACAACCAACACAATGCAACATTTGTCAAGTGAAAGTCTCAGAAAAAATTGTTTGCATAAGTTAAATTGAAATATTCGATTTTGAAATACCTGTCCACAATAGCCATTGGAGCGTAATTTTGTGGGCGCACTCTGAAACAAAATGTTAAATGTTGCCACTGAGAATTTAATTGACAGGTCAAAAATTGATAAAGGTAGTAGATTTATTTGATTTCTATAGCCTACCTTGCGCAGAGAGGTTCCTCGTTGAAACTGTCCATGTTGTTGCTCTTGGTAGGAGGAGGAATACTGGGAATATCCTGAACGTACCGGTGCTCGCATACTGGCTGACTTTTGTACAGCCTGGGAAAATATATACTTGTCATGGATAAACAGTTTTCAAATATGCCCAGAATGAACCAAAAGAATAACGGTGATTGAATATTGCATGTTTCCTAACCGACATCGTCTTGACTGTTTGAAAAGCAGCTTTTGTTTCCATCTGACTGTCCACTTGGACTATGGTAGCCATAGGCACCTAGGATCAAAAACAGCATATTGTATGATGGAAAAAAGCAATGTCCAGAGAAGAACATGTGATTGTAGTGATAGTAATGTTGTCTGTGGTTACCTTGCAATCAGTTCCTGGAATCTCAATGTTAGATTTGATCAGATGTTCTCCAGAGACTTCTATAGGGATCAGCTTCAGTTCTCTCTTACAGGTCATCAGGAGGGCCAACAGTAGAAAACCTAGGAGGGACACACACACGTTTTGATTAGATACAAATCTTCCTTCAAACTAACCTGTGCTGTGCTCTTCTGTGAAGTTCTACTGTAAGTATTTAGTGGGAGCCAGTATGCCAAATCAACACTAGGTGGCGATGTAGGCCAGTTTGTATTTTCACCCAAACACAAGACTCAAAAGACTATGGTCTACCTAGTAGTAGCAGCATGGCAGCGATGACAATCCCTACAGCACTCTCTCCAATCTTGGATCCAGTGGCCCTGCGCATGCGGCAGTTGGCCACGCCTGAGCAGTCACACACAGTGACGGACAGGTTGTGGAGGGCACCCTGACCCTGCAGGTCAAACACCTTCAGCAGCAGCTCGTGGTGACCTGCGTACACTGTGTTCTCCTTCACCAGGTTCACTGTGTAGCCTGGAGGGATGTGTAGTGAGAAAGAGCGATAATAGCATTCGTTTAGCTAGTTGATGACTGCATGAAGTATAGGCCTATACTATTGAGAGACTTATGCCGCGTTCACGTGCTAGTCGGAACTAGGAAACTCTGAAATGTCCACCTTGCTAACTCGTTGTAGAAAGATGATCCTGAGTTTCCCACTTGGGAAGTATCAGAATCAACCAATAGGAAGCTCTATGCAAATAACTTACATTGATTTTAACTCTGAGGTTCCGAGCACTTGAACGTGGGTACAATAGTGGGTATGTAGAGGGTCAATGAGCCCATATGGAATAATGTATTAGGAATGAGAGGCCAGATAGTGTGTACGAGACATTTATGAGGAGGAAAGCCTCACCATTGTTAGGGTCAATCCTCCACTTGCCCTTGACATCATTCCCTTGGAGCTGGAAGTAGAAGGGTCCGCTGTAGGGGTCTCCATCCAGGTCGTAGGCTGTGATGTTGACCTCGGAGGGCTCATCTGAGAGACACATGTCCATGGTGGCCATCTCAAGCTCTGGAAGGTTGTCATTCTGGTCCTTTAGGTGGATGTTGAGCGTTGCAGTTCCAGTCATGGGAGGCTGGCCTGTCAATCAGAGAAACTCTCAACTGACACATACTGGTGGTACTGTGAATGATATGCAGATACATTGTTATTTCACTGATATTGGTTTAATTTACTGTATTGGAATAGTACTTTTTATAGTTCTTACCATCATCAATGGCAAACAGTGTCACTTGATAGACATTGTCCTTAACGTAAGGTGACTCTCGGTCTAAGATCTTAGTTGTGGTTATTTTGCCAGTCTTTGGGTCTATTGCCACACAGTCACAAGGGTCCTTTCCTTTCACGTACCTACAAGACATGGTTTGGGCCTGTAAGCTGTATTTTCGGCTACAGGTCTAGCAAACAAAGTTGTATTCATCATCACAACATAGGATCGAAGTATGACACTTTAAGTTTAATTTTTATAAAAATCAAGAATGATCTGTGGTTCTTGCTGAGGTCAAATTAATTATAGTTATAAACTGGTAATAAACTGTAAGAACATTGTCATGGAGAACTGGCTAAATTCCCAGTCTAGCATGATGAACAAAAGGAGGTGCTGCAAAACTGTAGGAGATGCTATAGAACAGAAGTCCCACTGAAGGGCGGGTTAAATGCATCCCCAGTCTTACGTGAAGGTGTTGGCATGCTTCCTGTCCAGATCGATGGCAGTGAACGTTTCCAGGTACCAGCCCACCTCCACATTCTCCTCCACCGTCACGTTTTTGATGGCAGGGGTGAAGATGGGCGGGTCGTTGACATCCTCCACCGTGACCGTCACCTGGCGGGTGGGAAGCAGGGGTGGCGTGAGGCCTGTCAAAGATACCCCCCTTGTGGTGACCACATCCCACAGGCCCGTGGCAGAACGACCTTTGACCTTACAAGAGAAGTAGGGTGCCTCGTTCTCTACACTGACTGACAGGTTCCTCAGAGAGCCGTCTTCGTAGTCCAGAGGCTACCAGGAGACAGAGGGAGAACGTGGGTTACGGAAGGATGATTTAGTGTTTAGTCAAACAAATGAATACAGGGATATGATTATTGCAACCACATCTACAAGCCCAGTTCATCAGCTACTACTACAGGTCTGCTATTAATTTGATTGCAACAACAACAAAAATATGATTAATAGAACAACTTTAGAAAGTAATTGGCAGAAAATTAGAAAGTCTCACATGACATACATTATCTTATTTAGGTAGCATTGACTTATTTGAAAGGTAACAGACCTTTTGAACAAACAAGACTCCTTCGTTGGTCTCTGGGTCAGTGGTGATTCTGAAGTTCTGGTCCTTGTCTCCGTGGATAGTGTATTTGGCCTTCCAGGCTTCAGTACCTTTGGTATCTTGGTCTGAAACCTGGAGCCGAAGAACTGGTACATCACCGCTGTCTCTCTCCTTGATGCTTCCTGCACCCTGAAATAACATAATATCCCAGGAGGATGGACATTATAAGAGGGATATAGTTGTGGTTCCGGAGATTCATTAGTATATTTGAACAAATACCTCCACCACATCTTGTGATAAAGAGAAGAGGATAGAATTATGTTGCCCACCGTTTGCCCAGTGAAGACAGGCAGATGGTTGTTTCCATCATTTATATTGATGATGGTTGTACAGGTGCTGGAGAGCTGAACCACTTCTCCACGGTCTTTAGCCTCCACCAGGATGGTGTATTTCTCTGATTTCTGAAGTGGATGATTGAAACAGTCACAATATAGTTAACAGTTCATGAAAGAAAGATTATAGACAATAGTAGAGGCCCCTCTTACCTCATGGTCCAGACACCCTTTGAATTTGATGCCATTAGTTTCACCAGTTTGCTGAAGGAAAAATTCCAGGTCGTCTGGGGGTGTAGGGGTGATGGAGACAATCTTCAGGTCAAAGGTGCCATTGTTTGTGTTCTTTTTATCTTTATCTTTTGCATTAACAGTTGCCAGGAAATATCCTGATTTGAGAGGAAACAGAGAGTTATGGTTTCAGAGGCCCCAATTCAACCAATCATAGATAAAGGACAACCACACCGCAGGTTCACTCAAAATGTTTACTCTGTGTGTTTCACAGCAAAATCTGTTGTCAATGTCTGCAATTTGTGTTGATTTTAAAGTAACTGTCCATTGAAAATCTCACTTTTAAAAGTGTATATTCTGTTAACTCATACCCAAATAATGTTGTTGACTCATTCTATACTATATTTGTGGCCAAAGCATAAATTGTAGAAAGAAACACTTTTTAAAAAACCATCTAAAAACAGACCGCTTCAAAAATGCTTGCTATTTCCTTATAGAGGATGATGTCATCCTCCTGAGGAGGATTAGCTGGCCAATCACTCACATTAATATATTTAATGACCGGTACACGCCCACACCATTCTGTTGTTGGGGTGTGCCCACACCATTCCAACACAGAACAGCTGTTTTTTAACATACTTAATTAAACATTTTTGGAAGGAAAACTATTTCACTCATATTATAAATAATTATTATAACTATTATAGAAATTTGGAAACACTTGACAGTTACTTTAACAACACATCATAAACATTCTGAGTGAACCCACCGTGTGGTTTTTCTTGATCTGCAATAAATAAAAGTAAGAAAGCAAGACAGTAAGAATAAAATAAAGAAAGATACAAACAAATAAAGCATATTACCTTGTGAAGCAGACTCATTCAGGTTGATGATGTGGAGGTTGTTCTCGAAAACAGGTGGGTTGTCATTGATGTCTAGAATCTCAATCTCTACTCCCAGTCGGGTGTCCACTACATTATTGGTTGCATCTCTGGCCTCAAATGTCAGCTGTAGTCCCATGTGATAAGGAAGATGTGAATCAATTCACCAATCAATCAACCAACCAACCAACCAATCAATACATCAACCAATCAAGCAAACTATCAAACAATCAAGCAACACATTTAATAAAAACTAAAAGTAAAACATGGAATAATAAAAGTAATGATAAATACACAATGAGTAACGATAAGGGCCATTTATGTTTCATCCGAAAATGTGGTCTGAAGTTCCGTATGGAGGGTGTGACGCAACTGCGGAGCCTCCGGAGGCATGCATAGGCCAAGTTTAGCTGCGTACCGCATCACTGTGTACCTCCCAAATGTTTTAACAATGCGGAGGGCTCCGTATAGCTTCGTATTGACATGATTGGTTGATGGTAGGTGGGGGCGGGAGGTCCTGTATGAACACAAACTCACTTCCTTGACAACTTCCATCACAACAGCGCTGCGCTGCTCCACGAAGCGCAAGAAGTATGAATGCCCTGACTTCTGCAGAGTCCTTATCACCGTAAATGCTGCATGGCCAATGCAGATGTCGGATTGGCCATGCAACGCCTTTAACTTGGTTATATTCACGGAGTACCAGGAATAAAGTGACAGATTGTAAACAGTAGCAGCATTGTATGTGATGTGTCAAAAAAGTGAGTGTAAAAAGGGTTAATGCTGATAGTCCAGGTAGCTATTTGATTAAATATTTAACTAACTATTTAGCAGTCTTATGGCTTGGGGGGTAGAAGCAGTTCAGGGTCCTGTTGGTTTCAGACTTGGTGCATTGGTACCACTTGCTGTGCGGTAGCAGAGAAAACAGTCTATGACGTGGGTGGCTGGAGTCTTTTTAAGGCCGAGCTCCCTGCCATCCAGGACCTCTCTACCAGGCGGTGTCAGAGGTCCTGGATGGCAGTGAGCTCGGCCCCAGTGATCTACTGGGCTGTACACACTACCCTCTGTATCGCCTTGCAGTCGTATGCCAAGCAGTTGCCATACCAAGCAGTGATGCAGTCAGTTAAGATGCTCTCAATGAAGCAGCTGTAGAATTTTTGAGGATCTGAGGGCCCGAGCCAAATCTTTCAGCCTGCTGAGGGGGAAGAGGCATTGTAGTGTCCTTTTCACGACTGTGTTGGCGTGTGTGGACCATGATAGATCCTTAGTGATGTGGACATCGAGGACCCGCTCCACTACAGCCCCGTCGATTTGAATGGGGGCGTGCTCGGCCCTCAGTTCCCTGAAGTCTACGATCAGCTCCTTTGTCTTACAGACGTTGAGGGAGACGTTGTTGTCCTGGTACCACACTGCCAGGTCTCTGACCTCCTCCCTATAGGCTCTCATTGTTGTCGGTGATCAGGCCTACCACCTTTGTGTCGTCGGCAAACTATTGGAGTCGAGTGCAGCCATGCAGTCGTCAGTGACCAGGGAGTACAGGAGGGGACTAAGCACGCACCCCTGAGGGGCCCCCATGTTGAGGTTCAGCATGGCAGATGTGTTGTTGCCTACCCTCACCACCTGGGAGTGGCCTGTCAGGAAGTCCAGGATACAGTTGTAGAGGGAGGTGTTTAGTCCCAGGGTCCTTAGCTTAGTGATGAGCTTGGATGGCACTAAGATTTTGAATGCTGAGCTGTAGTCAATGAACAGCATTCTCACATACGTAGATGTTCCTCTTGTCTATGTGGGGAAAGAACAACCCCATGTCATGACTATATATAGTGAAAAAACACACCAATCTCTTTCCTAATTTCTTTAAACAATAAAAGCTAATTTATTATACAGCTGTACAGTGGATTGTTAGCGGTGTTGTGGTGTGGTGTGTTCATAACCAAGTGGGAAAAATCTACTTGAACGGCCCTCCAACTGGTATTTTTAGCCTGTCTATGGGTTAGAGGTTTGACGTGTTATGTTCGACCCGGTCAGTTTTTCACTACAAAGCACCAGAAAATGGCCAAACAAAAAAAGCTCACCTGCTTTTACACTATGGTTTGACTGTTAGATGTTCAATGTCTCTTTTGAAATACATATTTAAAAACTAATAGTTTCACCATATTAAAATAATAGATCAGTTCACGTAACAGGTTGACCTTAAAATGAAGGACAGATGTAAACTAATCACTAATGCTTCCAAGATGGCGTAGCAGTGCGGTCGCGGTTTTATTCATTGTCCTAGTGTAAATATCCCGTTTCTTGTTTTTTTGGTCTATTTTGTATATATTTCTCAATTTTTACTTTTCATTCTTTAACTAAATATACTTTCCTGCAACCCGCCTCACCCAACGTGGAAAGGATTCTATTATTTCTTTATAACTTTCATCAAGAACCTTAAGCTGAAACTAGTGTAGCTGCAACTGAATGGCTACTTGCTATTAGTCACCGTTAGCGTCTTCACCATTGTCCGTGGCCTACACTATCCACCAGCCAGCTCTAGCTCTAGCCTGGACAATTCGTCGGCCAGTCTGCACAGCGTGCTATCGACCCAGAGCTTATCGGACTTTCTGCCGGAATCACTGGACCCTAGCGCCGGATCATCGCAACCAGCTAGCTAGCTGCAACCTGTTGTTGGCTAATTACCATTGCCCTATAGCAAGCACCAGTTAGCCTTGAGCTAGCCTCAGGCCCATCTCCCGGCTATCTACCTCTCTGTCAACTGGACGGGACCTCCTAGTGTTGACACTGAGCCCCGCCGATCCAACATGACTGGTTTGCCGACGAAATCACTCAGCTGCACAGCTGATGCCTGCTGGACTGTTCCTTTACACGGTACCCTGTTTATTCTGTTTAGCCTCAGCCCAAACTTTATCGCTATTACCAGTTGTTGTCTTAGCTCTCTCTAATAACACCTGTGATTGCTTTATGCCTCTCTCCCTTGTCAATATGCCTTGCCTATTGCTGTTTGGGTTAGTTCTTATTATACAATTTCACTGTAGAACCCCTAGTCCCTTTCAAACTGCCTCAAATAGTTCCTTTGTTCCACCCCACATACACGCCGAGACCGGCTCAATCGGTGCCTCCAGTGATGCTATCTCTTTCATTGTTACCCAACGCATAGGTTTACCTCCACTGTACTCATATCCATCCATATCCTTTTCTGTACATAATGCCCTGAATCTTTTCTACAACGCCCGGAGAACTGCCCCCTTTATTCTATGTACCCAATGCACTAGAAGACCAGTTCTTAAAGCCTTTAGTCGTATCCTTATTCTAGTCCTCCTCTGTTCCTCTGGTGATGTAGAGGCTAACCCAGGCCCTGCAGCCCCCAGTATCACTCCTACTCCCCAGGAGCTATCATTTGTTGACTTCTGTAACCGTAAAAGCTTTGGTTTTCTGCACGTAAATATCAGAAGCCTCCTTCCTAAGTTTGAGTTATTCACTGCATTAGCACACTCCGCCAACCCTGATGTTCTAGCAGTGTCGGAATCCTGGCTTAGGAAGGCCACCAAAAATTCTGAAATTTCCATCCCCAACTATAACATTTTCCGTCTAGATAGAACTGCCAAAGGGGGTGGAGTTGCAATCTACTGTAGAGATAGCCTGCAGAGCTCTATCATACTATCCAGATCTGTGCCTAAACAGTTTGAGCTTCTACTTCTAAAAATCCACCTTTCCAGAAATAAATCTCTCACTGTTGCCGCTTGCTACAGACCCCCCTCAGCCCCCAGCTGTGCCCTGGACACCATATGTGAATTGATTGCCCCCCATCTATCCTCAGAGTTCGTACTGCTTGGTGACCTAAATTGGGATATGCTTAACACCCCGGCCATCCTACAATCTAAACTAGATGCCCTCAATCTCACACAAATTATCAAAGAACCTACCAGGTACAACCCTAAATCCGTAAACATGGGTACCCTCATAGATATCATCCTGACTAACTTACCCTCTAAATACACCTCCGCTGTCTTCAACCAGGATCTCAGCGATCACTGCCTTATTGCCTGCGTCCGTAATGGGTCCGCGGTCAAACAACCACCCCTCATCACTGTCAAACGCTCCCTAAAACACTTCAGCGAGCAGGCCTTCCTAATTGACCTGGCCCAGGTATCCTGGATGGATATAGATCTCATTCCGTCAGTAGAGGATGCCTGGTTGTTCTTTAAAAGTAATTTCCTCTCAATCTTAAATAAACATGCCCCATTCAAAAAATACAGAACTAAGAACAGATATAGCCCCTGGTTCTCCTCAGACTTGACTGCCCTTGACCAGCACAAAAACATCCTGTGGCGTACTGCATTAGCATCAAATAGCCCCCGCGATATGCAACTTTTCAGGGAAGTTAGGAACCAATATACACAAGCAGTTAGGAAAGCAAAGGCTAACTTTTTCAAACAGAAATTTGCATCCTGTAGCACTAACTTCAAAACGTTTTGGGACACTGTAAAGTCCATGGAAAATAAGAGCACTTCCTCCCAGCTGCCCACTGCACTGAGGCTAGGAAACACTATCACCACCGATAAATCTACAATAATCGAGAATTTCAACAAGCATTTTGATACGGCTGGCCATGCTTTCCACCTGGCTACCACTACCCCGGCCACCAGCTCTGCACCCTCCGCTGCAACTTGCCCATGCCCCCCCCGCTTCTCCTTCACACAAATCCAGACAGCTGATGTTCTGAAAGAGCTGCAAAATCTGGACCCCTACAAATCATCTGGGATAGACAATCTGGACCCTTTCTTTCTAAAACTAGCCGCCAAAATTGTCGCAACCCCTATTACTAGCCTGTTCAACCTCTCTTTCGTAACGTCTGAGATCCCCAGAGATTGGAAAGCTGCCGCGGTCATCCCCCTCTTCAAAGCGGGTGACACTCTAGATCCAAACTGTTACAGACCCATATCCATCCTGCCCTGCCTTTCAAAAGTTTTGAAAGCCAAGTTAACAAACAGATCACCGACCATTTCGAATCCCACCGTACCTTCTCCGGTATGCAATCCGGTTTCCGAGCTGGTCATGGGTGCACTTCAGCCACGCTCAAGGTCCTAAACGATATTATAACCGCGATCGATAATAGACAGTACTGTGCAGCCGTTTTCATTGACCTGGCCAAGGCTTTCGACTCTGTCAACCACCGCATTCTTATTGGCAGACTAAATAGCATTGGTTTCTCAAATGACTGCCTCGCCTGGTTCACCAACTACTTCTCTGATAGAGTTCAATGTTTCAAATCGGAGGGCCTGTTGTCTGGACCTATGGCAGTCTCTATGGGGGTGCCACAGGGTTCAATTCTTGGGCCGACTCTTTTCTCTGTGTATATCAATGACGTCGCTCTTGCTGCTGGTGACTCTCAGATTCACCTCTACGCAGACGACACCATTTTGTATACATCTGGCCCTTCATTGGACACTGTGTTAACAAACCTCCAAACGAGCTTCAATGCCATACAACACTCCTTCAGTAGCCTCCAACTGCTCTTAAACACTAGTAAATGCATGCTCTTCAACCGAACGCTGCTTGCACCCGCCCACCCGACTAGAATCACTACTCTCGACGGGTCTGACCTAGAGTATGTGGACAACTACAAATACCTAGGTGTCTGGTTAGACTGTAAACTCTCCTTCCAGACTCACATTAAGAATCTCCAATCCAAAGTTAAATCTAGAATCGGTTTCCTATTTCGCAACAAAGCCTCCTTCACTCATGCTGCCAAACATGCCCTCGTAAAACTGACTATCCTACCGATCCTTGACTTCGGCGATGTCATTTACAAAATAGCCTCCAACACTCTACTCAGCAAATTGGATGTAGTCTATCACAGTGCCATCCGTTTTGTCTCCAAAGCCCCATATACTACCCACCACTGTGACCTGTACGCTCTTGTTGGCTGGTCCTCACTACATATTCGTCGCCAAACCCACTGGCTCCAGGCCATCTATAAATCACTGCTAGGCAAATCCCCGCCTTATCTTAGCTCATTGGTCACCATAGCAACACCCACCCGTAGTATGCGCTCCAGCAGGTATATCTCACTGGTCATCCCCAAAGCCAACACCTCCTTTGGCCGCCATTCCTTCCAGTTCTCTGCTGCCAATGACTGGAACAAATTGCAAAAATCTCTGAAGCTGGAGACACTTATCTCCCTCACTAACTTTAAGCATCAGTTGTCAGAGCACCTTACCGATCACTGCACCTGTACAGCCCATCTGAAATTAGCCCGCCCAACTACCTCATCCCTATATTGTTATTTATTTTGCTCATTTGTACCCCAGTATCTCTATTTGCACATCATCTCTTGCACATCTATCATTCCAGTGTTAATACTAATTGTAATTATTTTGCACTATAGCCTATTTATTGCCTTACCTCCATAACTTGCTACATTTGCACACACTGTATTTATACTTATTTCTGTTGTATGTTTGACTTTGTTTTGTTTTACCCCATATGTAACTCTGTGTTGTTGTTTTTATCGCACTGCTTTGCTTTATCTTGGCCAGGTCGTAGTTGTAAATGAGAACTTGTTCTCAACTGGCTTACCTGGTTAAATAAAGGTGAAATAAAAATAAAAATAAAAATAATCACATGAAATAATCTTCAGAAATAACTTTGTCAAAGCAACACAGTAACTAGGGCTTTACAATGATGGTGAAAACTTTTAGTATTTTGGGAGGTTAGTGGGGTAAATTCTTCCTAGAAGTCACAGTGGGTGTGCAGAGGGATGTCAAAATTCAGAATTTTTATACTTTAGCAAGTCTTTATTTGTATTGAAAATATGATTTATTTAATTCTTCATGTGGTATATATTAAAGGGCACTTCATTTAACATAACATAAAATTCTATATTGTTGCAGTATTTCTATGTAACATATTAAAGGGACGCAAAGGGCACTCATTTCGTAGAAAGACCCAGTACATGTTAAGTTCTGCCAGTTGGACGTTGGTTGCAATGCTCTCGTCAAGTTTGTTTGTTTATTTGTCATATGCACATGAAAGATATGGAGTCACTACATGACCGATAATGTATCATGTTTGTAATAATTTCGTAGTCATTTTGAACAAATATATTGTAGTGGCGGTAACCTATTAAAAGATTTGGAGGTGTGGCTGGTTGGGGGGGCGTGGCTTTGTCTTCATGCCTTTTGACCTCCCATGAGTCCGGATTGTCATGCCTGTTAATGTGTTATGTTGTGGTCTGTAATTATAATAGCCTACTAAAGTTTAATTGTGAAGACAGTCACCATTTTGTTACAATATGATTTGGCAAAAGAAATAAAAATATATTGCTACACATTTGAAGAAAAAAATATATTTCTTACAACTACATTTAAATGCATGTTGGAATATATGTAAAATATATCACTAAGAATGTATTTTGAAATACATTAAATAAATGTTCCAATGCATTTAACATATATTGTGATATACATTTGACATACATTTATATATACACTACCGTTCAAAAGTTTGGGGTCATTTAGAATTGTCCTTATTTACGAAAGAAACGCAATTATTTTGTCCATTTAAATAACATCAAATTGATTAGTGTAGACATTGTTAATGTTGTAAATGGCTATTGTAGCTGGAAACTGCTGATTTTTTATGGAATATCTACATAGGCGTACAGAGGCCCATTATCAGCAACCATCAGTCCTGTGTTCCAATGGCACGTTGTGTTTGCTTATCCAAGTTTATCATTTTAAAAGGCTAATTGATCATTAGAAAACCTTTTTACAATTATGTTAGAACAGCTGAAAACTGTTGTGCTGATTAAAGAAGCAATAAAACTGGCCAATACATTCCGTAATATACGTTGGAATGTACACTGAACAAAAATATAAACGCAACATGCAACAATTTCAAAGATTTTACTGAGTTACAGTTCATATAAGGAAATCAGCCAATTGAAATAAATTCATTAGGCCCTAATCTATTTCTGGGAATACAGATATGTGTTACAGGAGGGGGTCGCAGTTCCGGAGCGACCCACTAGGTGTCATCCTCCGACAACCTTAGGCACCTCCTCACTCACAGTCTGGACTAATCATTATCTTATTGGTGTCACCTGTGTCTACCTGTTCACCTGTGTATTTATGCCCTCACTTCCCTGTGTTCCCTTGCTCTGTTTTCTCTGCTAGTTCTCGATGCCAAACAGTACTAATCAGTGTCTGATCACGAGACGTATGTACAGGTACTTGAGAAGTGTTCTCCCTCTTTCATTGTTATTGTCAGTCTTAGTTAGTATTACATATGTTTGCTGTCAGCCTCTTTTTGGAGACCAATTTGCCCCTCCTTTATTTTTTTGTGACAAGTCCGTTATTTTGTATCCTGGTTTTGGGACCACCAGTAAAGATCCTTGTTTCACCATCTCTGCCTACTGCCTACTGTCTATCCTGCACCACACCTGGGTCACACCTCTCACCAACCCTTACAGATATGCATCTGTTGGTCACAGACACTGTACCTTAAAAAAAAAGTAGTGCCGTGGATCAGAAAACCAGTCAGTATCTGGTGTGACCACCATTTGCCTCATGCAGCGTGACACATCAACTTCGCATAGAGTTGATCAGGCTGTTGATTGTGGCCTGTTGAATGTTTTCCCACTCCTCTTCAATGGCTGTGCGAAGTTGCTAGATATTGGTGGGAACTGGAACACGCTGTCGTATACGTCGATTCAGAACATCCCAAACATGCTCAATGGGTGACATGTCTGATGAGTATGCAGGCCATGGAACAACTGGGACATTTTCAGCTTTCAGGAATCGTGTACAGACATGGAGCCGTGCATTATCATGCTGAAACATGAGGTGATGGTGGCGGATGAATGGCACAACAATGGGCCTCAGGATCACGTCACGGTATCTCTGTGCATTCAAATTGCCATTGGTAAAATGCAATTGTGTTCATTGCCTGTAGCTTATGCCTGCCCATACCATAACCCCACCGCCACCATGGGGCACTCTGTTCCCAACGTTGACATCAGCAAACCGCTTGCCCATACGACGCCATACACACACTGTCTGCCATCTGCCCAGTACAGGTGAAACTGGGATTCATCCGTGAAGAGCACACTTCTCCAGTGTGCCAGTGGCCATTGAAGGCGAGCATTTGCCCACTGAAGTCGGTTATGACGCTGAATTGCAGTCAGGTCAAGACCCTGGTGAGGACGACGAGCACTCAGATGAGCTTCCCTGAGACAGTTTCTGACAGTTTGTGCAGAAATTATTCGGTAGTGCAAACCCACAGTTTCATCAGCTGTCCGGGTGGTTGGTCTCAGACAAAAAAAATTCAGTGTATTTAAAATGTATAGAATTATAATTTTTTCAAATAAAATATTTGGCCAATTGTAAATTTGTCACATGTATCCTGAAATGTTTTTTAAATGTTTTTTTTAATTTTATTTATTTAATTTTATGGGTAATGAGTGCCATTCTCTCCCACCTTAAGTTTATTGTGATCCTCGTAGTTTAGTTTTCCATGAACTAAGATCTCTCCGGTGTTTGTATTGACGGACAGTATTCCTTTGGGGTCCAGATCAACACCTTGGCCATGTAGATGGAAACCCACACGGAACTTCTTCTCTACGTTAATCTGAAACAAAACATCCATTCAGTGCATGACCTTGTTTGTGTGCATGTGCACACTTGTCCGTCCGCCCGCCTGTCCGACCATGTATGTTTGTGCGGGCATGTGGGTGTGTTTGGGTGATATGTGATTACATGGAAAAAGGAGGTGTTTCCCTCTCGACAAAAGAGTTTGTGATCTTTACTTACATTCCCCAGTACATGAGGATAAGGTCCGGGCCTCTCCTCCTCGATCTTAAAAGAGTCTATGATCCAGACTCTCTTCTGCCGATGCAGTAACTCTTCACAGGACACACTGACAATCCCCAGACACTACAGAGCAAACCAGACAAGAATAGATACATTGGTTAGAAAAAAGGTATTCCCCTGAAAGGTGAGCCTGTCTCTATTGTGAGTAGTGCCCCAATAATGTACGGTTAAAGTGTACATAAGAATGAATGGGGCTGAATGTGAGTCCCTCTGTCTGTGGGACTGAAAGCCATGGGAACATAAAGACTCTTAGCTGAGCTCATCTCACCACAATCTTAATCGCCATCTTACTGGTCACACCTGTAAAGGGGACCGGTCTCATGATTCTCTCATTATGTAAACGTGTCAACGTACACTTTACTATACTTTGACCATGAGAGAGAAGGCAAATGATAGCATGAAGTATTTTGGTTGCCTTAGTGTTAGTTATTAGACCCTGTGAGGTCCTGTTACTTGGTTGTTTAGGTCTTCCCTCACACATTGTCATGAGATAATTACATACCTTGAAGCATCAATATAAGTGCATTTCCTTATACAGTATATTGACTTGACCTACTGGTTATTGCAATTCAGGTTTTGATGAAAATAACATGAATTATTAAGGTACTAAACACTGCAAAAAAATTTGATGATTCCAGATTTTACCCACCTTCCAGACCCAAAGATCTAAAGCACTATATATTCAACAAGAAATGCTTTAACTCTGGTTGCTTAATCAGTATGATAAATTAGATTTAAATATGCTATTTAAATCCTGGTCTGAAAGAACACAGAAAGTCCCATTCCAAACTGTATCCAAATGAATGGTTGAGCATGATAAGCCACTGTGTCTGCCCATCAGTCCATGGACCCTCTATTCAGCAGATTGATCTCAAACATCAAACCTTACCAGTGTCATGAGCAGACAGGTAGTTCTAATCTCCATATTGTATCCAGATGTGTGAGCTGATCTGGTACTCCAATGCCACAGAGTGTGGTCTTGTCCCTAAATACAGTACAGATACAGTCCACCTGAGGTGAAAACACAGCTGAAGAGACGTGTCCTGGCTTCGGCTACAGTATTTATGGGCGGGAGGGCAGACTGAAATGGGTGATGTCATACACTTCTGCACAATTCAAAAACCCTGCAGTAGCTGGGTGTAAGCTGAAACCTGGTTTTAGGAAGAAAGATGTGTATAATAAGAATTTGGTGTGTGCTTATAATTGTCCTGTTTCACACATGTTCAACTGTGCTATACGCATATCCCAACTCCACCTGAGACACCGTAAGAGAGCAGGGTCATGGCCAGCCATTATCAACAGCGACCCTGGATCAATTATGGTCAAGTGCCATGCTCAAGGGCACATCGACAGTTTTTTCACTTTGTCTGCTCGAGGATTCAAGCTAGTGACCTTTCGGTTACTGGCCCCAACGCTCTAACAGCTAGGCTACCTGCTGCCCTACCTGCCGTGTGTGTGTGTGTGTATGTGTATTTGTATTTGTATTTGTATTTGTATTTGTATTTATTATGGATCCCCATTAGCTGCTACCAAGGCAGCAGTTACTCTTCCTGGGGTCCAGCAAAATTAAGGCAGTTATACAATTAAAAACATCACAATACATTCACAACAGATTTCACAACACATTAAGTGTGTGCCGTCAGGCCACTACTTTACTACCACATATCTATAACACAAAATCCATGTGTACGTGTGTGTGTATAGTGCGTATGTTATCGTGTGTGTGTATGTATGTGTCTGTGCCTGTGTTTGTGTCTCTTCACAGTCCCCGCTGTTCCATAAGGTGTATGTGTGTGTGTGTGTGTGTACGTTTTACTAAACTTGTGAGTACCAGAAGTCCTCACAAATATACTAAACCAACAAAAATTCAGAAAAGTGAATCGGTCCTCACTTCAAAAAAGGCTATTTTAGGCTTAGGGGTTAGGTTTAGGGTTACAGAAGGGACCAGAAGTCCCCACAAGAATAGTTAAACACGTCCACACACACACACACACACACACACACACACACACACACACACACACACACACACACACACACACACACACACACACACACACACACACACACACACACACACACACACACATACACACACACACACACACACACACACACACACACATTCCAGCCATTACAATGAGCCCATCTTCCTATAGCTCCTCCCACCAGCCTCCACTGACACACACACACACACAAATAAAATCAAATTATTTGTCACATGCTTTGTAAACAGCAGGTGGAGACTAACAGTGAAATGCTAGTTGTTGTGTTACCGCCTTAATTCAAAATTGATTAAATAGACTTTCTCAACCATCTACACACAATACCCCATAAGGACAAAGTGAAAACATGTTTTTAGAAATGTTTGCAAATGAAACCATAAATATCTAATTTACATACGTTTTCACACCCCTGAGTCAATACATGTTAGAATCACCTTTGGCAGCGATTACAGCTGTGTGTCATTCTGGGTAAGTCTCTAAGAGCTTTGCATACCTGAATTGTACAATATTTGCCCATTATTCTTTAAAAATTCTTCAAGCTCTGCCAAATTGGTTGTTGATCATTGATAGACAACCATTATAAAGTCTTGCCTTAGATTTTCAAACAGATTTAAGTCAAAACTGTAACTCAGGAATATTCACTGTCTTCTTGGTAAGCAACTCCAGTGTAGATTTGGCCTTGTGTTTTAGGTTATTGTCCTGCTGAATGGTGAATTAATCTCCCTGTGTCTGGTGGAAAGCAGACTGAGCAAAGCTTTGCCTGTGCTTAGCTACATTCCATTTATTTTTCATCCTGAAAAACTCCCCAGTCCTTAACAATTACAAGCATACAGATAACGTGATTCAGCCACCACTATGCTTGAAAATATGGAGTGGTACTCAGTAATGTGTTGCCCCAAATACAACACTTTTGTATTCAGGAACGTTTTTGCGGAATTAATTTAGTGCCTTGATGCAAACAAGATGCATGTTTTGGAATATTTTTATTCTGTACAGGCTTCCTTCTTTTCAATCTGTCAATTAGGTTAGTAATATGGAGTAACTACAATGTTGTTGATCCATCCTCAGTTTTCTTCTATCACAGCCATAACTGTTTTTACGTCACCATTGTTTTCATGGTGAAATCCCTGAGCTTCCTCTCAGGCAACTGAGTTAGGAAGGACACCTGTATCTTTGCAGTGTCTGGGTGTATTGATACACCATCCAAAGTGTAATTAATAACTTTACCATGCTCAAAGGGATATTCAATGTCTGCTTTTTTTTACCCATCTACCATGGGTGAAAGGCATTGGAAAACCTCCCTGGTCTTTGTGGTTGAATCTGTGTTCGAAATTCACTGCTCGACTGAGGGACCATACAGATCATTGTATGTGTGGGGTACAGATATGAGGTAGTCATTCAAAAATCATGTTAAACACTATTATTGCACATAGAGTGAGTCCATGCAACTTATTATGTGACTTGTTAGGCACATTTTTAAGCCTGAACTTATTTAGGCTTGCCAGAATAAAGGGGTTGAATTATTATTGACTCAAGACATTTCAGCTTTGAAAATATAATTCCTGTCATTTATACGCAGGGAGTCAAGAAGAAGGTGAAGAAGGTGAGTTTAATAATAAGAAAAATTAAGATAAAAAGTTGTGTACTGAACATAAACAAAACCAATACTGCCTGAAGACTGAGGCTACTGAGGGCTAAATAAAGGGAGAGTAATCAGGGTGATGATGCTGTCTAGGTGTGCATAACGATGGGGAGCAGGTGTGCGCAATGATGGTTGCCAGGTGTGCGATGGTTAGTAGACCGGCAACGTCGAGTGCCGGAGCGGGATAGCGGGAGTAGGCATGACAGTACCCCCCTCCTGATGCGCGGCCAGGGGGACGGCCCCGAGGGCGAGGAACGGGCCGGTCCGGAAGGATTAGGTGGAAATCCCGGACGATGTTGGGATCCAGGATGTCGTCCACTGGGACCCAACAGCGCTCCTCTGGACCATAACCCTCCCAGTCCACCAGGTACAGGAGCCGATCCCCACAACGTCGGGAGTCCAGGAGAGACCTGACTGCATAGGCAGGGCTCCTATCAATGTCCAGGGGAGGTGGAGGGGTGTCGTCGGGGACGGCACCAGCCAGGGGACCAGGAACCACCGGCCTGAGAAGGGAAACATGAAAAGAGGGTGAGATTCTGTCATTAGTGGGGAGTTGTAATCTAAAGGTTACCTCGTTGAACGTCCAGAGGACCTTAAAGGGCAGGCTTCCTACAGGGCAGGCGGAGCGAGAGGTTCCTGGTAGAGAGCCAGACGTGATCAGCAGGATGGAATATGGGAGCCTCACTGCGGAGGTGGTCTGCCTGCTCCTTCTGTAGACGGACAGCGTGCTGGAGCCTCACGTGGGCATCGTTCCAAACCCCCTTTACGCACCTGAACCACTCGTCCACCGCAGGAGCTTTGGTCTGGCTCGGGTCCATGGAGCCATGGCTGGCTGATATCCCGGGACACTATGGAAGGGGGTCAGCCCGGTGGAGGAGTGACGCAGTGAATTCTGGGCGTACTCCGCTCAGGGAAGGAACCGGGCCTACTGGTCCTGGCAGTGACTCCTAAGGAACCTACCCAGCTCCTGGTTCATCCTCTCCACCTGCCCATTGGACTGAGGCCAGTACCTGGAAGTGAGGCTGACCGTGACCCCCAGCTTCTCCATGAAGGCTTTCCTTGGGGGCCAAGGTCAGAGACGATGTCCTCCGTTAGGCCATTGTGCCGGAAGACCTGCTGGAACAGTGCCTCAGTGACCAGGAGAGCGGTAGGGAGACCATAGAGAGGTATACATGTCAGGATTGAGAGAATCTGTCCACAACAACCATAATAGTAGTGAAACCATCAGAAGAGGGGAGATCAGTGACGAAATCAATGGACAGATGAGACCAAGGCCGCTGAGGCACGGGAAGGGGAAGGGGTTTCCCTGCTGGAGCGTGCTGGGAGCAGGAGTTGACATAGCGAGCAATGTACTGCGCCAAGGTGGGCCTCCAGTACATTCCGTAGATACTGTAGATTGAATAGTGCGGGTGATACCTGAGTGTCCAGCGACGAGAGATGTGTGCGCCCAGGTCAACAGCTGATCCCCGTCGGAACGTAGGTGCGCTCTGGAAGACAGATAGCAGGCACGGGTTCCCTCTCCAGAGCCTGGCGAATGACCACATCTACATCCCAAAGGACGGGGGCAATGACTCGGGAGGGCGGAAAGATGGGTGCACTCAGGACAGGAACCTCTCCCGAATTGTAGAGATGGGACAGGGCATCGGCTTTGATGTTCTTTGAACCTGGGCGATATGACAAGGTGAAGTCGAATCTAGTGAAGAAAAGGGCCCACCTTGCTTGGCGTGGGTTCAGCCGCCTCGCTGTCTGTGTCTACTCCAGGTTCCGATGGTCGGTGAGGATGAGAAATGGGTCCTTGGCGCTCTCCAGCCAGTGTCTCCACTCCTCTAACGCCAACTTCACCGCTAAGAGCTCCCGGTCGCCGGCATCATAGTTCCTCTCTGCAGGAGACAGTTTTATCGAGTATTATGCACATGGATACAATTTCTGTGGATTACCTTGTCCTTGGGGACAGGACAGCCCCCACACCCACTTCTGATGTTTCCACCTCCACCACGAAGGGCAGCATAGGATCTGGGTGATTCAGCAACGGGCAGAGGTGAAATGCCCCTTCAGTAGGCGGAAGGCCTCATCGGCTGCAGGACTCCACACCAACTTACGGGGACCGCCCTTGAGGAGAGAGGTGAGAGGAGAGGCGATGGACTGAAGTTCCTAAAGAAGCGGCGGTAGAAGTTGGCAAACGCCAAAATAATGTTGTAGCCCCTTTATGGTGGTTGGGACTGGCCATGACCTGACCTCATCGACCTTCCTCTCCTCCATCATCACTCCCTGTGGACTGATCTGCTGTCCTAAGAAGAAGACAGCAACTGTGGTAGAAATATTTGACTCAAAAGTAGTCAACTCAAAAATATCTCTTAAGAAACTGGAGCTTGTGAATCAAAAAATTAGACTTTATTTTCAAATAACAAAGCAGAGCTTGCTCCATGGAGCAACTGTCTCTCTTTGGCTTAGAGATCCCTTTTATACACACACAAATGCACAGTCATGCTTACATAGCATATACAGTTACTCCCCTTATGGCAAATTCCCAACTTATTTTAGTTCTGCGCCACCCTTATCTTTCAACGTCCAGCTGTCACACATGGTCCACTCCAAAAGGTAATGAATGCTTTTCTATATGAAGCCTCTCATTCTATTGGTGGCATGGCTCAGGCACTTTCTTAAAAAAGAATATACAGTGGGGAAAAAAAGTATTTAGTCAGCCACCAATTGTGCAAGTTCTCCCACTTAAAAAGATGAGAGAGGCCTTTAATTTTCATCATAGGTACACGTCCACTATGACAGACAAAATGAGAAAAAAAAATCCAGAAAATCACATTGTAGGATTTTTTATGATTTTATTTGCAAATTATGGTGGAAAATAAGTATTTGGTCAATAACAAAAGTTTCTCAATACTTTGTTATATACCCTTTGTTGGCAATGACACAGGTCAAACGTTTTCTGTAAGTCTTCACAAGGTTTTCACACACTATTTTGGCCCATTCCTCCATGCAGATCTCCTCTAGAGCAGTGATGTTTTGGGGCTGTCGCTGGGCAACACGGACTTCCAACTCCCTCAAAGATTTTCTATGGGGTTGAGATCTGGAGACTGGCTAGGCTTCTCCAGGACCTTGAAATGCTTCTTACGAAGCCACTCCTTCGTTGCCCGGGCAGTGTGTTTGGGATCATTGTCATGCTGAAAGACCCAGCCACGTTTCATCTTCAATGCCCTTGCTGATGGAAGGAGGTTTTCACTCAAAATCTCACGATACATGGCCCCATTCATTCTTTCCTTTACACGGATCAGTCGTCCTGGTCCCTTTGCAGAAAAACAGCCCCAAAGCATGATGTTTACACCCCCATGCTTCACAGTAGGTATGGTGTTCTTTGGATGCAACTCAGCATTCTTTGTCCTCCAAACACGACGAGTTGAGTTTTTACCAAAAAGTTCTATTTTGGTTTCATCTGACCATATGACATTCTCCCAATCCTCTTCTGGATCATCCAAATGCACTCTAGCAAACTTCAGACGGGCCTGGACATGTACTGGCTTAAGCAGGGGGACACGTCTGGAACTGCAGGATTTGAGTCCCTGGCGGCGTAGTGTGTTACTGATGGTAGGCTTTGTTACTTTGGTCCCAGCTCTCTGCAGGTCATTCACTAGGTCCCTCTGTGTGGTTCTGGGATTTTTGCTCACCGTTCTTGTGATCATTTTGACCCCACGGGGTGAGATCTTGCGTGGAGCCCCAGATCGAGGGAGATTATCAGTGGACTTGTATGTCTTCCATTTCCTAATAATTGCTCCCACAGTTGATTTCTTCAAACCAAGCTGCTCACCTATTGCAGATTCAGTCTTCCCAGCCTGGTGCAGGTCTACAATTTTGTTTCTGGTGTCCTTTGACAGCTCTTTGGTCTTGGCCATAGTGGAGTTTGGAGTGTGACTGTTTGAGGTTGTGGACAGGTGTCTTTTATACTGATAACAAGTTCAAACAGGTGCTATTAATACAGGTAACGAGTGGAGGACAGAGGAGCCTCTTAAAGAAGAAGTTACAGGTCTGTGAGAGCCAGAAATCTTGCTTGTTTGTAGGTGACCAAATACTTATTTTCCACCATAATCTGCAAATAAATTCATAAAAAATCCTACAGTGTGATTTTCTGGATTTTTTTTTCTTAATTTGTCTGTCATAGTTGACGTGTACCTATGATGAAAATTACAGGCCTCTCTCATCTTTTTAAGTGGGAGAACTTGCACAATTGGTGGCTGACTAAATACTTTTTTTCCCCACTGTACATACATTCATTAAAGTACAGTTACATTCTGCATTGGCTATATTCCTTATTTAAGCATGCATTTGGATTATAAAATATCAAACATGTTTATTATATTTTACCTTTGGCATCTCCCTACATTTGCCTTAATGATACATAAAATATCTCTCTATATAAAATATCTCTATATATTCCCCCCTTTGGGACTCAATAATACAAAGATCAATTTAAAAAATGAATGTAAGCATGTGCATTTACTTATTCTTAGCCTTGCCATATGTGGTTACATTTTACATGCATATATTTAAACCAATATAACTTCCTCATTACTTGACCCATCCTGATGAGGACCCAGAGCCCAGTCAGGTATTGGATACAAGTCTGGAAGGTTTTCCTCTAAATTAACCTCCAACATTTTCTGTTGGGCTTTGTAACCATGGGAAGCCCTTCCACCCCCAAGAACAAGTCCATACAAACATTCAGAATTCCCAAATGGACAGTCCATTGGTCCTCCTTTAACATTACAAGGTTTCCCATATTCATTAACATACTGTCCTGGAGCTCCCTGAACTGGGTGTATTTCTTTGGCTGAACTAGTAACAATGGTCTGTTACTTGTTTTACTGTGGTTTGAATCAAAAGTGATTTTAACAGAGGTAGTTTACAACAAAACACTACTCCCATCACTACAAGTGATATTCCTATCATTATTGCCATTTTTGTAAACATTGCACCCCATTTTCCCAAAGTTAAGTCCATCCAGTCCCAAACATGAGCATCATGCCCAGCATTGTCCTTAACCTCTTTTCGTAGTCCTTTGAGCTTAGTCATTGCTTTAGTGAATGAACCATCCGGGGCAGTATTATTGGGGATAAAAGTACAACATTAATCTCCAAACATAATACAAACTCCACCTTTTTCCGCTAATAGCCAGTTTAGAGCCTGCCTATTCTGCCATGCCATTCTACTGGTAGCCTGTACTTGCTCTCCTAGGGCTGATAATGCAGAGTCTGTGTAATTAATAAACCTTTGTTGATTATAATAAATATAATTGATCCATTCTAGGATTTTGTTGGTTGAAATCCAGACAAATATTGATTCAAATCCTGCTTTCATTTAATCTCTTGCCTTATATTCATTTGGAATTCCTATGGGTTGACCTATTGCATCTAAATATACATTGGGGTCATGTTCATATGCTCTTTTTACCCTTTTATTACTATTCTGTGCATCCCTATTTGTTGTCTTGTCTACCTCCCACTCTGATATAACCACCACCTGAAGCATTTGTACTCTAGCACATACTCCCTTCCATCCTTTAGGCAAAGTAGCTCTAATCTTTTGTTCTCCACATACCCAAAAGAAATCTGCCACTGCCACCGATTGATCCTCATAAGGAGAAATCAATGGCATTGCCAGTGTTTGCTTCTCACATTCCCCAGGGTCACCCGGCCCTCCATTTGTAGCTATTACCCCAGTACTTGATCCTGCGTCCTGATAAACTGCTCTGTGGGGAGTATCTGCATTCCAGGACATATCATTATTTAGGTGCCATGTGGTCTCACACTTTCCCTTAAATTTTCCCAAATCGTGCTCCCCATCCGTTTTGTTGTAGCATTCATAATTTTGATTATAGTCTATAGGGTATTTTTCCGGTGCTTCCATTTTTCTGGGCTCTATTCTGATATCAAATTTTTTACACCACTCTCCCCATCCTACTTGATTATATAATCTGTAATGATAGGGATTTCCCAAAAATGATAAACATTCTGCAGGACAGTAGGGCCTTTCTCCTCTTTTAAGATACTCAGTAGCTTCGTTTAAAGTTAGCACAGTCCTTGTAACTGTGTGGATTTGGTATTACTATCAATTATTTTAATTGAGAAGGAGCACATACTAAACAATTCGTTTTTCTATTAATTGTTTTAGCTGAATATTGTGCCCATTTGTACCAATCATTTTGCATGGCTCCCTCCCATAGCCTTTCTAATTTTGTTGGTGCTTTCATTACTTTCGGTATTACTGTTGGGGCTGAGGTAGATTGTCTATTTTCCTGATTTCCCCAATTAGTTAAAGAATCCCATACATTTTGAAAAAACCCAGTTGTTCCTATTTTTTCTAATCCTGTCTTTGTTGGTTCAACTGCTATAGCAATTAGTGGTCCTTGGGTAGTGGTCATAGTTACATTAACTATTTCAGGTTCTTCTTTGTTTGGAAATAGGATCAATGTCCATTGTTGTTATACTATTCCCTTCTGACCCTTTAGTGCTAACTATTTCCAATATGTACTTTGCATTCTTTTCTTGAGTCAATTCCTTTAAGGTAATTTCCCAACTAGTGTCTCCTTTGTTAACTTCTATTTGGCAGCCATATTCATCCCAGATTGCTTCTCCTCTTGTTTGATGATTAGCCCACCCACAAAGTGATTTTTCCGGCAGAGGTTTATCCTTCGTATTGAAAAGGATTTTTGAGTTTCCGTAGCTGTCAGTACTTGGGCTGGAATAGAAATACTGGTTCGAGCTATTTCCAAAGGTACATGCTTTTTTATTATATTTCTTATTTTAGCTTCAGGAACCAATTTCTTAAGTACTGACGAAATCATGAGATGTTTGGCTTGTTTTATATCCATAATTATTCCATGTCCATTCCCTTTTAGCTCTACTTCTACACAATTATTTTTTTGGCATTTTATTTTAAACATCGGATATCCTTCAATCTGACATTTCCCCAATCTAGGCCATCCTGTGTACGATACTTGTTCTTTATTCACAACAACAATTATTCCTGGCTCAGTAAGACTATTTCTAGAATATTGTATAGTTGTAGGCAGACTCACCACCATCTCTCCTAGGTTAACTGCTATTACCGTTAGAGCAATTCCACAGTTCTTAAATTGTTGGGGACCATGTGAGGGCAGAGAAGTCAATTGTGGGAAAGTCCCCTTCCTCAACAGCAGAGTCTCTTCCTTAAATGGTGAAGAAGTCACCTCCCTCAATGGTAGAAAGATCGCTTCCTCCTCCTTCTCCTGTTGTCCCTCCATTCCCTGGGTCTCTGCTTGTGTTTGGGGCATCTGCCATGGCAGGTATCCTATCAGCAGTATTCCCCACATCATAAGGCCCCACCTCCCGACTCTCCGGATTTTCAGGAGGGAGTGCCTGCTGTCCTTCGACGTTGGCATTTGGACTCGTGCTTGCTTCTTCTTCTTGGACTCCATCTGGTGCCTCGACATCCTCCGCTTCCCTATGGCTCGCCGACGGCAGACCGGTTCTCTTCGGGACCCTGGTGCAGTGGTTCAGATGGTACCATGTCGTGCTTCCTTCCACCTGTACTGCTGTGGGCGTCGCTCGGATCACCGTGTATGGTCCTTCTCTCCTGGGCTCGTTCCACTTCCTGCGAAACACTCAGATGTAGAATTGATCTCCTGGAATCACCGGCCCTGGCTCCTCTGGTCCAGGTTCCGGTTCTCACCCTTTTTCCTGGAGATAGATCACTTTATGTATAGCAGTTAGTTGTCTTACATATGCTTTAAGTTCCATCTCTAATTGTTCCAATGAGGGTCCTTTGTAGGGCCCTCTTAGAACTGGCACTGGCATGGGTCGACCCGTAAGCATTTAATGCGGGGTTAGATGCGTATTTCTGTTTGTTTGCATGCGATAACTCATCAACGCTAGTGGTAGTGCATCCATCCAATTGAGCTTTGCACTGGCACAGATTGCGGATGATACACACACCCTAGTCTTTGCTTAATCCTTAGCTGCTGTAATAATTGCTTCACTGTTTTCTGAATAAATTCTGATCCATTGTCTGAACTGATTTATGTTGGTATTCCAAATCTGGGTATTACTTCTCTGGTTAGAAATTTGATTACTGCTCCTGATCCTAGATCTGCTGAGGGTACCGCTTCTACCCATCTACTGAATCTATCTATGATCACTAGCATGTACCTTTTGCCATTCACCTTTTTTATCATATCTACATAGTCCATGACTAAGTGTCGAAATGGTCCTTCAGGAACTGGTATGTGCCCTATAGGCGTTGTTATTCCATTCCTTACATTGTTTTGTGCACACACCTTACATCTTGCTAATGCCTCATCTATTGTTGCCTGTAGGTATGGAGACCATTATACTTGTTTTTTAATTTTCCTTATTATCTCCCCCCTTGCGCAATGGTCAAAACCATGCGCATCAGTCATCAGTAGGTTGAGCAACACACTAGGTGCTACTATGGTTCCTTTATGAGATCTCCATAATTCCTTCACATCTTTGGTGGCCCCTCTTTGGTGCCACATAGTCTGTTCATAAGGTCCTGCTCTTTCCTGCATCCTTATTATATCATCTGGCTGTGGTATGGATTCAATAATGACTATTGGTGCTGTTAACACTGGGATGGTGCATCTAGATGCCTTCTTTGCAGCTTCATCAGCTGCATTGTTTCCTTTGGTTATAAATCCTTTTCCTTTCCTATGCGCCTGACATTTCACTATCGCCAATTTAGTGGGATACATTAACGCCGTCATTAATTCCACAATCTGCTTGTGGTGTTGTATGGGTGTACCATCGCTTTTCTTGAACCCTCGCTGCTTCCAGACTGCCCCAAATAAATGACACACCCCATGTGCATATGCTGAATCAGTATAGATATTAACAGTTTTTCGTTTTCCTAGGATGCAAGCTGCAGTGAGTGCTTTTAGTTCAGCCAACTGGGCTGAGCATGGCTGTGGACAGTATTCTGCTATCACCTCTTTGAAATCTTCTCCTTGTTTTTGCACTACTGCATAGCCTGCATGATTTCCCACATGATCTTTATAACAGGATCCATCAACAAAATACTCTTCTATGCACTCTTCCCCCAGGCTGGACAACGGGGTTGACTCTAAGTCTGGCCTTAGTCGAGTAAATGTCAATGAATCTGCTACACAGTCATGTGCTTGCCCCTCAAACTCCAAGGGGATTCTTTCAGCTGGGTTTACAGTACTGCATCGTTTAATGGAAACATCTGGATAGGTCAATAGAGTCATGTATTCTAAAGTTCTAGCATTGGTAAGGACAAACTTTCCTTGTTCTATTAGTTCCACTATTTTATGGTGTGTATGTATTGTTACCGGGTATCCCATAGTAATTGTGGACGCTTTGTCATATGCATATTTCTGCTTCAGGTTTCATATGGTATTGAGCCCTCCAAGGGGGCTTAACATCTGGCTTTGTTTTGACAAACACAGGACTTGCTGATTTTACCAATCCAACATCTGTATCATGTTGTGACCATACCTCATGAGGTATGTTTTTCTCCATTTCCTGTTTTTGCTGGTCCTCAAATTATGTTGCTTCCCCTAGCTGTGTTAGCTGTTGGGATGTAACTTCCACTTCCCTTGGGTCCCCAGTCATTATTGTAGTATGGTGTATCTTGATTAAGGCTTTATCTTTTGAGTGATAAATCAGTGGATTTTCTGTCTTGTTCCATTGAATTGTTTTTGCTCGCTTCATCATGGGTCCCAAATCCTTGGCCTCCATTCCCTTGTTTACCAGCAAGGTAATGTGTGGGGCAGCTTCAGAAACATTGTACCATTTTGCCACAAAGTCTGAGCCATCCATGTCCGTCACCTCCATTGCTGCTCCTTGTTTTCCTATAATTACAGTGGGGGAAAAAAGTATTTAGTCAGTCACCAATGGTGCAAGTTCTCCCACTTAAAAAGATGAGAGATGCCTGTAATTTTCATCATAGGTACACATCAACTATGACAGACAAATTGAGAAAAAACTTCCAGAAAATCACATTGTAGGATTTTTAATGAATTTATTTGCAAATTATGGATGAAAATAAGTATTTGGTCACCTACAAACAAGCAAGATTTCTGGCTCTCACTGACCTGTAACTTCTTCTTTAAGAGGCTCCTCTGTCCTCCACTCGTTACCTGTATTAATGGCACCTGTTTGAACTTGTTATCAGTATAAAAGACACCTGTCCACAACCTCAAACAGTCACACTCCAAACTCCACTATGGCCAAGACCAAAGAGCTATCAAAGGACACCAGAAACAAAATTGTAGACCTGCACCAGGCTGGGAAGACTGAATCTGCAATAGGTTAGCAGCTTGGTTTGAAGAAATCAACTGTGGGAGCAATTATTAGGAAATGGAAGACATACAAGACCACTGATAATCTCCCTCGATCTGGGGCTCCACGCAAGATCTCACCCCGTGGGGTCAAAATGATCACAAGAACGGTGAGCAAAAATCCCAGAACCACACGGGGGGACCTAGTGAATGACCTGCAGAGAGCTGGGACCAAAGTAACAAAGCCTACCATCAGTAACACACTACGCTGCCAGGGACTCAAATCCTGCAGTGCCAGACGTGTCCCCCTGCTTAAGCCAGTACATGTCCAGGCCCGTCTGAAATTTGCTAGAGTGCATTTGGATGATCCAGAAGAGGATTGGGAGAATGTCATATAGTCAGATGAAACCAAAAAAGAACTTTTTGGTAAAAACTCAACTTGTCGTGTTTGGAGGACAAAGAATGCTGAGTTGCATCCAAAGAACACCATACCTACTGTGAAGCATGGGGGTGGAAACATCATGCTTTGGGGCTGTTTTTCTGCAAAGGGACCAGGACGACTGATCCGTGTAAAGGAAAGAATGAATGGGGCCATGTATCATGAGATTTTGAGTGAAAACCTCCTTCCATCAGCAAGGGCATTGAAGATGAAACGTGGCTGGGTCTTTCAGCAAGACAATGATCCCAAACACACCGCCCGGGCAACGAAGGAGTGGCTTCGTAAGAAGCATTTCAAGGTCCTGGAGTGGCCTAGCCAGTCTCCAGATCTCAATCCCATAGAAAATCTTTGGAGGGAGTTGAAAGTCTGTGTTGCTGAGCGACAGCCCCAAAACATCACTGCTCTAGAGGAGATCTGCATGGAGGAATGGGCCAAAATACCAGCAACAGTGTGTGAAAACCTTGTATTGAGAAACGTTTGTTATTGACCAAATACTTATTTTCCACCATCATTTGCAAATAAATTCATTAAAAATCCTACAATGTGATTTTCTGGAAAAAAATTATCATATTGTCTGTCATAGTTGACGTGTACATATGATGAAAATTACAGGCCTCTCTCATCTTTTTAAGTGGGAGAACTTGCACAATTGGTGGCTGACTAAATACTTTTTTCCCCCACTGTATGTACTGAGACATTATAGGTACTGATTTCCCATTTGTATTTAACAGCCACAGTTGCTCTAAAAGATCATCACGATAGGGATCATATTGCATGGTGCAGTGATATTCAGACTTTCCTCTTTCTGCTTCTGGTATCTGAGCCTGAATAAACCTATCCCATTTCTTGACTACCCTATCTACTTCTGTCTCAATATCCCCTAACCAATAGACATTTGCTGTATCCTGTTTCATTACCATTTGTAAGTTTAACCCTGCCCTGTCTATGATTACCCCTTCGGAGGAACATCGAATTTGTATACCCATTTTGGATAGGGCATCTCTTCCCAATAGATTGACAGGGGTGTGCTCTGATACAAGTATAGGGAGGGTTGCGGATTTGTCTTCCGCTGTCAGGCGAACTGGAGCTGTCATTGGAATTAACTGCGTTTGTCCCGAGAATCCTACAGTTTTGGCATATTTGCCAGACATGGGGAGGTGAGAGGCATAATTTGGACTTACACAGGTGTAAGTGGCTCCAGTGTCAACCATCATGAGTGTGCCTCTGTTCTCTATTTGAACCTGCAGCATAGGTTCTCGATCAGCTCGTGTAGTTTGTACTGGAAACTGACCCTCCCTGGTAGGATTCTCTGGGCACCCCTAGTACCCCTGATTGGGCCCTGCCCATGGATTCACAGGACCTTGGATTTGTTGCTGATTTTGTTGCCAGCCGTCAGGTTGCTTTGGTTGCCAGCCGTCTGCTTGCTTCCAATTATTTTGGTTTTTGTTCCCCTGTTGTTTCCAGGGGTTTGTGGGGCAGTTTCGTCTGGTATGCCCTGGCTGCTGGCATCCCCAGCAAATTCCAGGTGGCCCTTGTGGGCCCCGATTTCCTCCTTTCTGATTATTTTGCTGAGATTTTTGCTGTTTATTGTTATTATTCCATTGCCGGGGTTGTTGTGCATACACATTCACTACTGGTGCTGTGGGTTGTACTTGGGCCTGTGGCGCGGGAAGCAGATATGGCCCTCCTGGAGTGACTGCAGCCATCATTCCTGTTTCATTCGCAGGTGCTGTTACTGGGGCCTGGATTTTCTTCTTCCCTCTGTTTGTCAGTTCTTCCAATTGGAGTTGAGTCAGTTTCCTCTGAATGTCTCTCCCCTGCTCCATAAGTCTCTGTTCATCCTTTCTGTGTTTTTCTACTGCATGTATCACATGTTCACAGAATTCTTTGTGTGTCTTTGAGGTTAGTCCCACCACATCCTCCAGCCTGCTTCTCACCTGATTGGGGCATGGCCTCTATTATTGAGTTTCGGAATAGAGTTGTCATCAGTGGGTCCCCTTCTGGATCTCGTTCTGTTTCCAGTCTCCATCGTTTCATCTGTTCATGTAGATAGGCAGCTGGATTCTCAGTTTCTCCCAGTGTCCCCCCTTTCAGTGACTTGGGGTCAATTCTCGCCGGGTATTCCAGTCGTAATGCTTGCCAGACTTCAGGGCGGTGTGAATCAAAGTCCATCCCATCTCCTTGTGGGTCACTCACTTCTCTCCTCAGGTCACTGTTCCCCAGTATATCCTCAATTTTTGCCTTTCCAACCACCCTTGCCAACAGTGCCTTCAGATCCCCCACAGCCAGCAGTTTCCCCATGGTTTGTTCCTCAAAAATCCTTATCCATTTTCCTGCCCCATCATGCAAATCTGGCAGACGGAACATAGTGAGCCTGGGTACCTTTTATTAGAATTTGATATTGTCCCTTGTATTTTTCAGGTCTTCTCAATGTTCTCCTATTCCGCAATCTTTCTTCCCTTACGCCTTGATTGCAATCTCCCCATATTTCAGCTGCTGCTCCTTCTTCCTCCTCTAGCTCTCTGCCTGTCCCCTGTCTTACCTCACTCTGCTCCCCCTCTATTTCTTCATTTTCTCTCAATATTCTCCTCATCCTGTCCATTTTTTCTCTATTAGTTCGTTTGTTGCTTCAATATCTGCCATTTCTTCATCTGAGAGTTCTCCATCATCTCTCTTCGTCATTTTCATTCTTCCCAATGATTCCCTCAGGTCTCCATAGCAGTCCAATCTGTTTGGCTTGATTTCTGCCCTTCGCTTGATTCCATCTGTTTTCTTTGAGTCTTTTTCCATCCTTTGGGAGGATGTAAACAAAGGTCTTTCTTCTTCCATTTCTATTTCTCCTTTTATTGATACTACTCCGGACACCTGGGGATATTGTCCACCAACATATGGTGGAGGTCCCACAGACCAATCTGCTTTCTTTTTGTTTGTTTTCTCATCATCTTTTCTCAACATGTTTCTGGCTTCTCGCATGTTCTTTAGCAATCCTTCTCCTTCCATTTTGAACATGTTGAGTACTTCTTTTTCTCTTTCTTTTTTGGCGCTTCTCTTCTTTCCTGTGTCTTTTGCTTTATGGTTCTTTATCAGTGTTTCCATTTCCTCACATACCGTGACATCAAATGTTCCTCCTTCTGGCCATTTGGTGGCCATTTTTCTGGTCCGTTTCTCCCATTTTTCAGATGTTTTCGCTATTCCTCCCTTGCCTAAGGGATACCTAGCACTCAGTATTTCTACCGCCGTTTTATTCATATTTATGGCCTGTATTTTTTTACTTCTTTTTAATCTATTTTAGTATTCGTCCTATTTATTTATTTCTCCTTCTTAATTATTTTTATATTAGTATTTGCTTTTGCTGTTAAACTTCTTCGTGCTTTTTTAATTATTGTTTGGTCAGAACTTATTTATTATTAATGGTCATTTGACAATCTCTTTATATGATACTAATATAATATCTCCTGATGTCCACTTTTCTTTTGTGTGGAACACCTCATGAATCTTTCCCTTGCTAGTGTTTTTCTTAGCTTTAAATCACTCAATTATATGTGTGTTTCTACCCCTATGAGCATTCACACACCATTCACTCTTCTTCCCTTGGTGTGAGACCGGGTGCGTCCTTCCTACCAGGTTACACTTAAGTAACGGTCCAGGAAAGGTGCGCCAACCTTTCTCCACCGATACAGAGATTTTCACACTTACTTGCACTCTCACAGAGAAAACTGAGCAAGGGAACACAGGGAAGTGAGGGCATAAATACACAGGTGAACCGATAGACACAGGTGACACAAATAGGATGATGTAATTAGTCCCTACTGTGAGTGAGGAGGTGCCTAAGGTTGTCGGAGTATGACACCTAGTGGGTCGCTCCGGAACTGCAACTCCCTCCTGTAACATGTCCCGGAACAACTCGTTAACGAAAAGTTGGAACACCGACGAAGCATTGGCTAATCCATAAGGCATCACCAAGTACTCGTAGTGGCCAGACATCGTGCTGTGTGCAGTTTTCCATTCATCCCTCTCCCGAATGCAGATCAGATTGTAGGCACTCCGCTGGTCCAAGTTGGTAAAAAAAACGGGCCCCGTGGAGCGGTTAGATCGCGGCCGCTCTGCGGTACTTGGGGGTGAGGGAATTGAGGCCTCTGTAATCAATGCATGGGCGTAGACCACGAAGAAGAAGTCTGCCGACACAGGGGAGGTGGACGTGCGGATTAAACCCTGTTGGAGAGCCTCCTGGATGTACTCCTCCATAGCCTTGGTTTCAGCAACCGACAGAGGGTAGATGCGGCTGCACGGAGGTTCAGAGCCTACAAGCAAGTCGATGGCACAGTCCCAGGGGCAATGAGGAATGAGACAGGTGGCGCGGGTCTTGGAGAAAACTTCCCGGAGATCCTGGTATACCTCCGGGATGTTGGGCTGGAGGGCAACCACAGGACTCTCAACCGACGTAGAACCACAGGGGAAGGGAAAGCAGGTCCTCCGCCATTCAGATGCCCAGTCTGTGATTTTCATCCTCAACCATGAGATGATGGGGTCATGACGTTGGAGCCAAAGGAGGCCGAGGATGACTTTGTGTCCTGGTGCAATGATGATGAGGAAGGGAAGGCTTTCTTGACGCATGGGTTCCACTGTGAGGGTGAGTGGTGCTGTGATGTGCGTTATTGTGCCGGATCCCAATGGTCTACTATCCAGTGCTTGGATCGGAAAAGGAGAGGAGAGCGGGTATGAGGTGATGTTTAGGGAGGAGGCTAGGGCCTGATCGATGAAATTCCCTGCGGTGCCGGAGTCCACTAGAGTTATAGAGACAACACGAGGGACAGCCAGACAGTGAAAGGGAAACCAGAAAGGGTTTGGCGGAAAGTGATGATGATGGAATACTTACGCCTACCATGGAAGACGGATGATCACGGGGCCGCCCCTCTGGCCTCGTGGACTCCGGGTTGGAACTCACCGGACACCGCTGAAGTTGGTGGCCCGCCTGACCACAATAAGAACAGAGCCCCAGCTGTCTCCGGCGAGCACCTACCTCCATGGGTTCAGGCTCTGTTTTAGGATGGCAAAAGGAGGAAGGCGAGAGAAGAGGGGGGTGCCGGCGCTCTCGAAGAAGGTTATCCAGACGGATGCCCATCACTATGAGTGTGTCCAAGGAAAGGTTGTCGTCCTGCCACGCCAACTCCATCTGGACCTCTTCGTGCAGTTCTCTTCGGAATAAGGTGCAGAGTGCTGGCTCATTCCATCCGTTGGAGGCTGCCACAGTCCGGAAGGTGAGGGCGTACCCCGCAGCGGTCTGGGCACCCTGCCAGAGTTGGAATAGTTGCTCACCTCCCTCTCTGCCCTCAGGTAGATGATCGAAGACCGCCCTAAACAGAGCCATGTACCTCTCATAGGAACCCAGTTCTTCCTCTCCTCTCTCCCAGACGGCCGTAGCCCACTCCAAAGCCTGTCTGGTCAGCAGGGAAATGACCGTGGCAACCTTGGACCTCTCGGTGGTGGGGGCTCCTGTCTGATGGGTGAAATAGAGAGAGCACTGGAGTAGGAAGCTACAGCATTTCGATGGAGTCACGTCATATTTGTCCGGGACGGACAATAGGGCATCGCTGACCTGGGTGGACTGCTGGATGGGATGGGGGACTGGCTCGCTGGGATGACTCATGGTAGAGGATCCTCCTCTAGATGGAGATGAATCCTCTCGGGTGTTGTCGAGGGGGTGGAGAACGCGGAGGACCTCATCTATTACCGTAACCAGTTGAGCCAGCTAGTCGTGGTGTTGACGGAGTAGGTGTTTCTATTCGTCGACCATCTGGGAGATATCCTTAACTTCTGCTGCTTCCATATCTTGAGAGGCAGTATTCTGTAATGAATACGCAGGGAGTCAGGAAGCAGGTGCAGAAGGTGAGTTTAATAATAAGAAACATGAAGATAAACAAAACAGGAGTAGTGTAATGAACGTAAACAAAACTAATACTGCCTGAAGACTGAGGCTACTGAGGGCTAAATAAAGGGAGAGTAATCAGGGTGATGATGAAGTCCAGGTGTGCGTAACGATGGGGAGCAGGTGTGCGCAATGATGGTTGCCAGGTGTGCGCAATGTGGGTGGCCAGGACCGGTGGTTAGTAGACCGGTGACGTCGAGTGCCGAAGCAGGAGACCGGGAGTAGGCGTGACAATTCCACATTGACATTATTGGGCCAGTGACAAAAAATCTAAATTTAATCTATTTTAAATTCAGGCTGTAACGCAACAAAATGTGTAAAAAGTCAAAGGGTGTCAATAGTTTCTGAAGGTACTGTACATGTAGGGTTAAAGTGACTAGGCAACAGGATAGATAACAGACAGTAGCAGCAGCAGGTAGCTATTTGATTAGCTATTTAGCAGTCTTGTTTAGCAGCCTTTTGGCTTGTGGGTAAAATCTGTTCAGGGTCCTATTGGTTCCAGACTTGGTGCACTGGTACACTCTTAGAAAAAAAAGAAGCTAAGTAGAACCATACAGGGTTCTTCGGTTTGTCACCATAGCGGAACACTTTTTTGTTCTGGGTAGAACCATTTGCAGAGGGTTCTATCTAGAACCATCTATGACGGGTTCTACCAATAACCATTTTATCATCTAAAGGTTCTTCTTAGAACCGTTAATGAATGGCTCTAACGGGAACCCTTTTATCTTTGGAGGGTTCTTCCTAGAACCCTCTATGAACAGTTCCATCAGCCTTATTTGCATTTAAAATTGTATGATTTATGACATTACATATACTAAGGCCTTTCTTTCAGGGCCTAGTTATACCCTAACACAGGTTTAACAAAGGGTATAAATCACAAAAAGCATATTCCTCTAAAATGTTCTGCGCAAATTTGTTAACATCCCTGTTAGTGAGCATTTCTCCTTTGCCAAGATCCACCTGACAGGTATGGCATATCAAGAAACTGATTAAACATCATGATCATTACACAGGTGAACCTTGTGCTGGGGACAATAAAAGGCCACTCTAAAATGTGCAGTTTTGTCACACAACACAACGCCACAGATGTGTCAAGTTTTGAGGGAGAGTGCAATTGGCATGCTGACTGCAGGAATGTCCACCAGAGCTGTTGCCAGAGAATTGAATGTTCTCTACCAACGCCATTTTAGAGAATTTGGCAGTACGTCCAACCGGCCTCACATCCACAGACCACGTCTAACCACGCCACATCCGGCTTCTTCACCTACGCGATTGTCTGAGACCAGCCACCCGGACAGCTGATGAAACTGTGGTTTTGCACAACTGTAGAATTTCTGGACAAAATGTCAGAAACTGTCTCAGGGAAGCTCATTTCCATGCTCGTCGTCCTCACCAGGGTCTTGACCTGACTGAAGTTCAGCGTCGTAACTGACTTCAGTGGGCAAAGGCTGACATTCGATGGCCACTGGCATGCTGGAGAAGTGTGCTCTTCACGGATGAATCCCGGTTTCAACTGTACTGGGCAGATTGCAGACAGCGTATATGGCTTCGTGTGGGCCAGCAGTTTGCTGATGTCAACGCTGTGAACAGAGTGCCCCATGGTGGCGGTGGGGTTATGGTAATGGCAGGCATAAGTTACAGACAGCGAACACAATTGCAATTTATCAACGGCAATATGAATGCACAGAGATACCATGACGAGATACTGAGGCCCATTGTCGTGCCATTCATCCGTCGCCATCGCCTCATGTTTCAGTATGATAATGCATGGCCCATGCAGCAAGGATCTGTACATACAGTAATTCCTGGAAGCTGAAATTGTCACAGTTCTTCCATGGCCTGCATACTCACCAGATATGTCACCCATTGAGCGTGTTTGGGATGCTCTGGATCGACATGTACAACAGCGTGTTCCAGTTCCCGCCAATATCCAGCAACTTCGCACAGCCATTGAAGAGGAGTGGGACAACATTCCACAGCCTGATCAACACTTTGCGAAGGAGACGTGTCGCGCTGCATGAGGCAAATGGTGGTCACACCCGATAATGACTGGTTTTCTGATCCACACCCCTACCTTTTATAAGGTATCTGTGACCAGCAGATTAATATCTGTATTCCAAGTCATGTGAAATCCATAGATTATGGCCTAATGAATTTATTTCAATTGACTGATTTCCTTATATGAACTGTAACTCAGTAAAATCTTTGAAATTGTTGCATGTTGCGTTTATATTTTTGTTCAGTGGTATATGAGTGCATTCTAAGAAGACACATTTGACAAGAAATTGAATACCTGAATCTCTCTTAATTATTTGTCTATATCAGTCAAATGTTTTATGTGCTATAATTCAGTCAATATCGGATGAATTATAACAATTCTAAAAGTTTGGAGTATCTTTGATGACCGTTGCTAATGTAGTCTGATGAAAGCCATATGAGCCAATACAGAGAAGTTGTCTGATACTTTCCGAGGTGAATTTGTAATACCTCTCTCCACCCACACCCATTCCCATCATACAGGAAGCATCAATCTGATGAACAAATACCAAGAAAGATAGCCACTGTGAGTCATTATCAGAATAGAAAACAGACAGGTTATGACAGAGGAACTTCCTGGAACCCAGAGGGTTACACTATTTTGATTTTAGCCATTGTGATATGATTATGCATGTGGGGGATAGGGAGGGTGAGGATATGATGGTATGATTTGTGATTGAGAAGACAAGACAGGTGCTGTCCATTTATGAGGACATAAATATGATGCAAAAAAATATTTTACACAACTATACACTTTTTTATACACTGCAGGTTCCATTGAGCTGAAGATGCCACCACAAAGGATCCCCAAAGTTGCTCTCAGATGGACACCAACAGGAAATCAGGCCAAAAACAACACAGTGACGGACAATGGTGGCTGAGCTAGAAGAGGTCTCACAGGGCACAAGCTGTGGCCAAAGACAAACTCCAGTGGCTGAAGATTGAAGACAACTAAGTAAGTAAGCAATACACTTTTTTTTACAAGTGTAAAAATTAGATTCAGATCATAGAATGGCTATGACTACAACGCTACACATGCATCATAAAGGCTCCCTTTTCATTGCAGTGATTGGGACCACATTTTAGCATGCAGTCCTGTTGTTAGGTTGATCAAATCACACTGCTACATCCAACATCCAACAGACATGACTATACTGTACTGTATTTACACACTCTCTTTTGTCAAACCGGTATAACATCGTCTGTCGACACACGTTTAACGGAAAGGTCAGAGCAGACTGTGAGTATACTGAAGGTGTAGGTGGAGAATAATTTGCATATTACAGGGCTTATCAGTGGTGATCTGATACACAAACACAAGGATAGTCATTGCAGTGTCTTGTTACTATCCTGTCCCTGACAGGTAAAAATAATAATCATCACAGAGGTAGGTAATGGAGGGGAGGCTGTGGTGTCAGATGTGCAGAAAAACAGTGTTTTATTACTAGGGGGAAAAAAACTATAGAAATGTGTTCAAGCAATCAATAACAAAACAAATGTACAGTGAGGGAAAAAAGTATTTGATCCCCTGCTGATTTTGTACGTTTGCCCACTGACAAAGACATGATTACATTTACATTTACGTCATTTAGCAGACGCTCTTATCCAGAGCGACTTACAAATTGGTGCATTCACCCTATAGCCAGTGGGATTTTTATTTTTTATTTTTGTATTTTTTTTTTGGGGGTGGGGGGGTAGAAGGATTACTTTATCCTTTCCCAGGTATTCCTTAAAGAGGTGGGGTTTCAAATGTCTCCGGAAGGTGGTGAGTGACTCCGCTGTCCTGGTGTCGTGAGGGAGCTTGTTCCACCATTGGGGTGCCAGAGCAGCGAACAGTTTTGACTGGGCTGAGCGGGAACTATGCTTCCGCAGAGGAAGGGGAGCCAGCAGGCCAGAGGTGGATGAACGCAATGCCCTCGTTTGGGTGTAGGGACTGATCAGAGCCTGAAGGTACAGAGGTGCCGTTCCCCTCACTGCTCCATAGGCAAGCACCATGGTCTTGTAACGGATGCGAGCTTCAACTGGAAGCCAGTGGAGTGTGCGGAGGAGGGGGGTGACGTGAGAGAACTTGGGAAGGTTGAACACCAGACGGGCTGCGGCATTCTGGATGAGTTGTAGGGGTTTAATGGCACAGGCAGGGAGCCCAGCCAACAGCGAGTTGCAGTAATCCAGACGGGAGATGACAAGTGCCTGGATTAGGACCTGTGCCGCTTCCTGTGTAAGGCAGGGTCGTACTCTCCGAATGTTGTAGAGCATGAACCTGCAGGATCGGGTCACCGCCTTGAACGACAGGGTGTTGTCCAGGGTCACGCCAAGGCTCTTCGCACTCTGGGAGGAGGACACAACGGAGTTGTCAACCGTGATGGCGAGATCATGGAACGGGCAGTCCTTCCCCGGGAGGAAGAGCAGCTCCGTCTTGCCAGGGTTCAGCTTGAGGTGGTGATCCGTCATCCATACTGATATGTCTGCCAGACATGCAGAGATGCGATTCGCCACCTGGTTATCAGAAGGGGGAAAGGAGAAGATTAGTTGTGTATCGTCAGCGTAGCAATGATAGGAGAGGCCATGTGAGGATATGACAGAGCCAAGTGACTTGGTGTATAGGGAGAAAAGGAGAGGGCCTAGAACTGAGCCCTGGGGGACACCAGTGGTGAGAGCACGTGGTGCGGAGACAGCTTCTCGCCACGCCACTTGGTAGGAGCGACCGGTCAGGTAGGACGCAATCCAGGAGTGAGCCGCGCCGGAGATGCCCAGCTCGGAGAGGGTGGAGAGGAGGATCTGATGGTTCACAGTATCAAAGGCAGCAGACAGGTCTAGAAGGACAAGAGCAGAGGAGAGAGAGTTAGCTTTAGCAGTGCGGAGAGCCTCCGTGACACAGAGAAGAGCAGTCTCAGTTGAATGACCAGTCCTGAAACCTGACTGGTTTGGATCAAGAAGGTCATTCTGAGAGAGATAGCAAGAGAGTTGGCTAAAGACGGCACGCTCAATAGTTTTGGAAAGAAAAGAAAGAAGTGATACTGGTCTGTAGTTGTTGACATCAGTGGGATCGAGTGTTGGTTTTTTGAGAAGGGGTGCAACTCTCGCTCTCTTGAAGACGGAAGGGACATAGCCAGCGGTCAAGGATGAGTTGATCAGCGAGGTGAGGTAGGGGAGAAGGTCACCGGAGATGGTCTGGAGAAGAGAGGAGGGGATGGGGTCAAGCGGGCAGGTTGTTGGGCGGCCTGCAGTCACTAGTCGCAAGATTTTATCTGGAGAGAGAGGGGAGAAAGAAGTCAAAGCATAGGGTAGGGCAGTGTGAGCAGGACCAGCAGTGTCATTAGACTTAACAAACGAGGATCGGATGTCGTCAACCTTCTTTTCAAAGTGGTTGACGAAGTCATCCACAGAGAGGGAGGAGGGGGGGGGGGGGGAGATGAAAAGATGCCAGGTCGGCAGGGAGTTTAGTTTTCTTCCATTTCCGCTCAGCTGCCCGGAGCTCTGTTCTGTGAGCTCGCAATGAGTCATCAAGCTACGGAGCTGGAGGGGAGGACCGAGCCGGCCGGGAGGATAGGGGACACAGGGAGTCAAAGGATGCAGAAAGGGAGGAGAGGAGGGTTGAGGAGGCAGAATCAGGAGATAGGAGGGAGAAGGATTGAGCAGAGGGAAGAGATGATAGGATGGAAGAGGAGAGAGTAGTGGGAGAGAGAGAGCGAAGGTTGCGGCGGCGCGTTACCATCTGTGTAGGGGCAGAGTGAGTAGTGTTGGAGGAGAGCGAGAGAGAAAAGGATACAAAGTAGTGGTCGGAGACATGGAGGGGAGTTGCAGTGAGATTAGTAGAAGAGCAACATCTAGTAAAGATGAAGTCAAGCGTATTGCCTGCCTTGTGAGTAGGGGGGGACGGTGAGAGGGTGAGGTCAAAAGAGGAGAGGAGTGGAAAGAAGGAGGCAAAGAGAAATGAGTCAAATGTAGACGTAGGGAGGTTGAAATCCCCCAAAACTGTGAAGGGTGAGCCATCCTCAGGAAAGGAACTTATCAAGGCGTCAAGCTCATTGATGACAAGGATATTAAGCTTAAATGGGCTAGTGACTGTGACAGCGTGGAATTCAAATGAGGAGATAGACAGATGGGTTAGGGGAAAAATTGAGAATGACCACTTGGGAGAGATGAGGATTCCTGTGCCACCACCACTCTGACCAGATGCTCTCGGGTATGCGAGAACACATGGTCAGACGAGGAGAGAGCAGTAGGAGTAGCAGTGTTTTCAGTGGTTATCCATGTTTCCGTCAGCGCCAGGAAGTCGAGGGACTGGAGGGTAGCATAGGCTGGGATGAAGTCAGCCTTGTTGGCAGCAGAACGGCAGTTCCAGAGGCTGCCTGAGACCTGGAACTCCAGGTGTGTGGTGCGTGCAGGGACCACCAGGTTAGAGAGGCAGCAGCCACGCGGTGTGAGGCGTTTGTGTAGCCTGTGCGGAGAGGAGAGAACAGGGATAGGCAGAGGCATAGTTGACAGGCTGTAGCAGATGGCTACAATAATGCAGAGGAGATCGGAATGAAATGAACTAAACATCTGGGAAAGGAGAGAGCAGGGCCTCCCTCACCAAAAAAATATAACTCTCCCAACTTCCACCTCAGAAACTATAATTGTTTCACTGAACCACCCGAATAAAACTCTCCCAACTTCCACTTTAGAAATTAGAATTGTTGTAAACTACAGCGGTTCAATGTTTCAAGGAATAGACTCAACTTACTTTATTCAGCTAGCTAACTATGACGCCATAGCTAACTAGCATGCTAGCATCCAATAACACACAGTTTAGCACCAATACTTGGTTACAACAAACTACCAATAGTGTGTTAACACAATTAACAGATAATTCGTGTCCGTGTCTAGTTCTTTCATAACGCAGCAATAATTAAACGTTGGCTAGCTAGCACAAATATATTGTATTTAGCTACCACAGTACAGCTAGCTGGTAGTGTTGGCTAGCTAGCAATGGCTGCTGTGTTGACTTTGTTTGAAAAACGGCTTCGCTGCGAACGAAATGTCTATCATTTTAATGGTAGGTTTATTTGAACAGTGAGAGACAGAATAACAACAACAAAAAAACAGAAAAACGCATGTCAAAAATGTTATGAATTGATTTGCATTTAATGAGGGGAATAAGTATTTGACCCCTCTGCAAAACATGACTTAGTACTTGGTGGCAAAACCCTTGTTGGCAATCACAGAGGTCAGACGTTTGTTGTAGTTGGCCACTAGGTTTGCACACATCTCAGGAGGGATTTTGTCCCACTCCTCTTTGCAGATCTTCTCCATGTCATTAAGGTTTCGAGGCTGATGTTTGGCAACTCAAACCTTCAGCTCCCTCCACAGATTTTCTATGGGATTAAGGTCTGGAGACTGGCTAGGCCACTCCAGGACCTTAATGTGCTTCTTCTTGAGCCACTACTTTGTTGCCTTGGCCATGTGTTTTGGGTCATTGTCATGCTGGAATACCCATCCACGACCCATTTTGCCCTGGCTGAGGGAAGGAGGTTCTCACCCAAGATTTGACGGTACATGGCCCCGTCCATCGTCCCTTTGATGCGGTGAAGTTGTCATGTCCCCTTAGCAGAAAAACACCCCCAAAGCATAATGTTTCCACCTCCATGTTTGACGGTGGGGATGGTGTTCTTGGGGTCATAGGCAGCATTCCTCCTCCTCCAAACACGTTGAGTTGAGTTGATGCCAAAGAACTCAATTTTGGTCTCATCTGACCACAACACTTTCACCCAGTTCTCCTCTGAATCATTCAGATGTTCATTGGCAAACTTCAGACGGGCCTGTATATGTGCTTTCTTGAGCAGGGGGACCTTGCGGGCGCTGCAGGATTTCAGTCCTTCACGGCGTAGTGTGTTACCAATTGTTTTCTTGTTGACTATGGTCCCAGCTGCTTTGAGATCATTGACAAGATCCTCCTGTGTAGTTCTGGGCTGATTCCTCACCGTTCTCATGATCATTGCAACTCCACGAGGTGAGATCTTGCATGTAGCCCCAGACCGAGGGAGATTGACAGTTATTTTGTGTTTCTTCCATTTGCGAATAATCGCACCAACTGTTGTCACCTTCTCACCAAGCTGCTTGGCGATGGTTTTGTAGCCCATTCCAGCCTTGTGTAGGTCTACAATCTTGTCCCTGACATCCCTGGAGAGCTCTTTGGTCTTGGCCATGGTGGAGAGTTTGGAATCTGATTGATTGATTGCTTCTGTGGACTGGTGTCTTTCATACAGGTAACAAACTGAGATTAGGAGCACTCCCTTTAAGAGTGTGCTCCTAATCTCAGCTCGTTACCTGTATAAAAGACACCTGGGAGCCAGAAATCTTTCTGATTGAGAGGGGGTCAAATACTTATTTCCCTCATTAAAATGCAAATCAATTTATAGCATTTTTTACATGCGTTTGTCTGGATTTTTTTGTTGTTATTCTGTCTCACTGTTCAAATAAACCTACCATTAAAATTATTGGATGATCATTATTTTGTCAGTGGGCAAACGTACAAAATCAGCAGGGGATCAAATACTTTTTTCCCTCACTGTATATAGATACTACAGTATGCCAAGTTGGTGTTACAAACAGAAAATGTGGGAGGGTAAGACTGGATGTGGTCAAAGTAAACAAAGTTACACAATTCAGCAACATTTCTGGAGAGGGAGGACCTCTTCAGATTTTGCAGTGAAGCATAGCGGGCACAGTTATGGCAGTTAGCTGGATGTTGACTGACGTAAAGCATTGCCAGGTATCTTGTCTATAATTACCTGATGAGTTGCCCATTTACTCGTACCTTTTTTCAGTCTCAAATGCCCAACACTAACCCCGATTGTCTTCTGTACTGAAACCATACTCCAATCTGTTACAGTACCATAACCTTCTTCTTTACAATACCCCTAAGGAGACCATGAAAGATTGTATAAATGCCCAAGCTCATACTGTTTCTCTCTATTGCTGCAGTTAAAAATATTATAATGCATAGCTTGCCATAACATCAGACAAAGTGTGTGTGTCAGTACAGTTGCTATAATCCTTGATTAATGGAAGTAGTGAAGGACCCACCCCTCAGTCAACCAGTTTAAACACATTCTCCTTTCCTGAACAAAACCAACAAGGGTGGTCCAAGACTGTATGGGAAATGAATTAATCTCCCATGTCATTTACTACTCTTAAATCATAGTTTACCAAATCATAGTTTACCAAACTACCAATTACTTGACACTGGAAGAAGTTAAGCTACACTAAAGATACCCTTAATAAAAATATAGTTTATTTAAATAAAGCTACTTTGAAAAAGTAATTCACTACATCCAAGCAACTGTACTTTGTGAAAACGTATCATATCTAAATCTGAAATGTCATAGAATACAAATTGCAAGAACAGTTCACTCTAGGGTCTTTTTATTTTTTATTTTTTTTTACATAATGTGTAATTTGGCCTATTAAACACAAAAAAATATGTTTCAAGTGAGAATTAGGTTGGTCTGATGCTGAAAAAGAAAGGAAATTCGGTAACACTTCAATTGTAACAAGAAGTGTAATTAATTGTAATAATTCATAGTAACACTGTAATAACAACATGTAACTGGTGGTAATTGCAGTCTGTAATTACAGAGGTGTAACAACGAATGCTTGTTACCATGCTTGTTACAAATGTTAAAGTTTTAAATAGCATCCCATCCAGTGGAGGCTCCTCAGAAGAGGAAGGGGAGGACCGTCCTCCTCAGTGAATTTCATTTAAAAAAAAATTGTGAATTTGTTTTAGATAAAACTATACTAAATATATTCACGTCACCAAATAATTGATTAAAACACACTGTTTTGCAATGCAGGTCTACAGTAGTCTCAGAAGCATTCTGTAGGGTAGCATCATGGTGTAGCCGGAGGACAGCTAGCTTCTGTCCTCCTCTGGGTACATTGACTTCAATACAAAACCTAGGAGGCTCATGGATCAGGGGTGTATTCATTGCACCGATTCTGTTGAAAAACGTTTCTTAAACAGAAGCTAACGAAACGAAACGGGGATAAACATACCTGAATTTCTCCAATAGAAACTCTCGTTTGCAACTGTTGGACTAATGATTACACCCTAGATCAGCTAGATGCAGGCAAGAGTGTGCAAGGCGGTATTGAATGTGTCACTGTCTGTCACTTTGATTACTCAAAATACTCTCGACCTGTGTACCTACACCACCGTTCAAAAGTTTGGGGTCACTTAGAAATGTCCATGTTTTCGAAAGAAAAGCAATTTTTTTGTCCATTAAAATAACATAGAATTGATCAGAAATACAGTGTAGACATTGTTAATGTTGTAAATGACTATTGTAGCTGGAAACGGCTGATTTTTAATGGTATATCTATATAGGCGTACAGAGGCCCATTATCAGCAAACAACAGTCCTGTGTTTCAATGGCACGTTGTGTTTGCTAACTGGCTCTAACCAGAATAGAAAGAGGAGTGGAAGGCCCCGGTGCACAATTGAGCAACAGGACAAATACATTAGAGTGTCTAGTTTGAGAAACAGGCTCCTCACATGTCCTCAACTGGCAGGGAGTAGTACACAGCGTTGTACGAGATCTTCAGTTTCTTGGCAATTTCTCGCATGGAATAGCCTTCATTTCACAGAACATGAATAGACTGATGAGTTACAGAAGAAAGTACTTTGTTTCTGGCCATTTTGAGCCTGTAATCGAACCCACAATTGCTGATGCTCCAAATACTCAACTAGTCTCAAGAAGGCCAGTTTTATTGCTTCTTTAATCAGCACAACAGTTTTCAGCTGTGCTAACATAATTGCAAAATAGTTTTCTAATGATCAATTAGCCTTTTAAAATGATAAACTTGGATTAGCAAACACAACGTGCCATTGGAACACAGGACTGATGTTTGCTGATAATGGGACCTATGTAGATATTCCATTAGAAATCAGCCGTTTCCAGCTACAATAGCCATTTACAAAATTAACAATGTCTACACTGTATTTCTGATCAATTTGATGTTATTTTAATGTACAAAAAATTGGTTTTATTTAGAAAACAAGGACATTTCTAAGTGATTGAGTAGGCCTATATCTTTGTTTAATCTAATTAATCAATTTATTAACAATATAAATCCTTATTATTTTGTAAGACATTTTTACATGTTGCAATAAAGTTGACTAAAGTATAAGCTCATCTTATGTTTGTTGGTATTGTAGTAAGTAATTACATTGAAATACACTTCTTTTAATCTAGCTAAATCCTGTGTAACGCCTATTAATTACATTAAACGTATGCAGATATTACATGTACTCTGTGGTGTACTAGTGTGTTTATTTTCTCACTTGGGTAGTGCTTCCAGAAGCTTTAAATTTAGGGACAGGTTGTCAGGATGAATAATGTACTATATACAGTACATTAGGAAAGTATTCAGACCCCTTGACTTTTTCCACATTTTGTTACACTACAGCCTTATTCTAATATATATATATATATATATATATATATATATATATATATATATATATATATATTTAAACAACATAAATCTACACACAATACCCCATAATGACCCATCTGTGTAAAGGTGAGACTCACAGACACGTACAGTACCAGTCAAAAGTTGAGTTGAGGTTGGGTGATTGTGGAGGCCAGGTCATCTGATGCAGCACTCCATCACTCTCCTTCTTGGTCAAATAGCCTTTACACAGCCTGGAGGTGTGTTGGGTCATTGTCCTGTTGAAAAACAAATGATAGTCCCACAAAGCGCAAACCAGATGGAATGGCGTATCGCTGCAGAATGCTGTGGTAGCCATGCTGGTTAAGTGTGACTTGAATTCTAAAAAAGTCACAGACAGTGTCACCAGCAAAGCACCCCCACACCATCACACCTCCTCCTCCATGCTTCATGGTGAGAACTACACATGCGGAGATCATCCGTTCACCTACTCTGCGTATCACAAAGACACGGCAGTTGGAACCAAAAATCTCAATTTTGAACTCATCAGATCAAAGGACAGATTTCCACCAGTCTAATGTCCATTGCTCGTGTTTCTTGGCCCAAGCAAGTCTATTTTTCTTATTGGTGTCCTTTAGTAGTGGTTTCTTTGCAGCAATTCGACCATGAAGGCCTGATTCACAAAGTCTCCTCTGAACAGTTGATGTTGAGATGTGTCTGTTACTTGAGCTCTGTGAAGCATTTATTTGGTTCTTTGGTCTTGGCCATAGTGGAGTTTGGAGTGTGACTGTTTGAGGTTGTGGACAGGTGTCTTTTATACTGATAACAAGTTCAAACAGGTGCCATTAATACAGGTAACGAGTGGAGGACAGAGGAGCCTCTTAAAGAAGAAGTTACAGGTCTGTGAGAGCCAGAATTCTTGCTTGTTTGTAGGTGACCAAATACTTATTTTCCACCATAATTTGCAAATAAAATCATTAAAAATCCTACAATGTGATTTTCTGGATGTTCTTTTCTCATTTTGTCTGTCATAGTTGACGTGTACCTATGATGAAAATTACAGGCCTCTCTCATCTTTTTAAGTGGGAGAACTTGCACAATTGGTGGCTGACTAAATACTTTTTTTCCCCACTGTACCACTTTGTCTCGAGCATCCACAGTGAGGGTAGATCAGAGCATATGTGCATGATTCAGACTCAGTTTGCTGAGGGATCATTAGAACAATGTATCTGTCACGCCCTGGCTCTGGGGACTCTTATATGTTGAGCCAGGGTGTGTAGGGTCTATGTTTTGTGTTCTATGTTCAGTTTCTAGTTCATGTGTTTTCTAGGTTGGCCGGGGTGGTTCTCAATCAGAGGCAACGAGAATTAGCTGTTGCTTGTTGTCTCTGATTGGGAACCATACTTAGGCAGCCTGTTTTGCACTTGTGTTTTGTGGGATCTTGTTCCGTGTTGGTTTGTGTTCATGACCGAGGACTTCACGTTTCGTTTTGTTGTTTTGTATTTTGTATCGTGTTGCTAGGACACTATTAAAGAGATGTACGCATATCACGCTGCACCTTGGTCCGTTTCATCCACTGTTTGTGACGAGCGTGACAGTATCAAACGGGCAGACCCATTCAAAGTGAAGCTTATATGAATATGGTGAAATCCTTTTTTATTTAGTCAACTTGTAAAGTTGCATGTGTTAAGTAAAAGTAAAAGACGTCAGTAAAAGTGGGCAATATGAGTAGCTCTGTACTGATAACAATATTTATGTATTTCTTTAATTTTTTATTTTTTTTTACATCACTTGACAGTGAACAAACTGTGGCCGGGTAAGATATGTGTAGTGCCGGAACCACACAAAATGACCTCCTCTGTCGTCCACAAAGCTGTTACAGAAGGTACAGTGAGGGAAAAAAGTATTTGATCCCCTGCTGATTTTGTACGTTTGCCCACTGACAAAGAAATTATCAGTCCATAATTTTAATGGTAGATTTATTTGAAAAGTGAGAGACAGAATAACAACAAAAAAATCCAGGAAAACGCATGTCAAAAATGTTAAAAATTAATTTGCATTTTAAGTAGGGAAATGAGTATTTTACCCCCTCTCAATCAGAAAGATTTCTGGCTCCCAGGTGTCTTTTATGAAGGTAACGAGCAGAGATTAGGAGCACACTCTTAAAGGGAGTGCTCCTAATCTCAGCTTGTTACCTGTATAAAAGACACCTGTCCACAGAAGCAATCAATCAATCAGATTCCAAACTCTCCACCATGGCCAAGACCAAAGAGCTCTCCAAAGATGTCAGGGACAAGATTGTAGACCTACACAAGGCTGGAATGGGCTACAAGATCATCGCCAAGCAGCTTGGTGAGAAGGTTACAACAATTGGTGCGATTATTCGCAAATGGAAGAAACACAAAAGAACTGTCAATCTCCCTCGGCCTGGGGCTCCATGCAAGATCTCACCTCGTGGAGTTGTAATGATCATGAGAACGGTGAGGAATCAGCCCAGAACTACATGGGAGGATCTTGTCAATGATCTCAAGGCAGCTGGGACCATAGTCACCAAGAAAACAATTGGTAACACACTACGCCGTGAAGGACTGAAATCCTGCAGTGCCGCAAGGTCACCCTGCTCAAGAAAGCACATATACATGCCTGTCTGAAGTTTGCCAATGAACATCTGAATGATTCAGAGGAGAACTGGGTGAAAGTGTTGTGGTCAGATGAGACCAGAATGGAGCTCTTTGGCATCAACTCAACTCGCAGTGTTTGGAGGAGGAGAAATGCTGCCTATGACCCCAAGAACACCATCCCCACCATCAAACATGGGGGTGTTTTTCTGCTAATGGGACAGGACAACTTCACCGCATCAAAGGGACGATGGACGGGGCTATGTACCATCAAATGTTGGGTGAGAACATACTTCCCTCAGCCAGGGCATTGAAAATGGGTCGTGGATGGGTATTCCAGCATGACAATGACCCAAAACACACGGCCAAGGCAACAAAGGAGTGGCTCAAGAAGAAACACATTAAGGTCCTGGAGTGGCCTAGCCAGTCTCCAGACCTTAATCCCATAGAAAATCTGTGGAGGGAGCTGAAGATTTGAGTTGCCAAACGTCAGCCTCGAAACCTTAATGACTTGGAGAAGATCTGCAAAGAGGAGTGGGACAAAATCCCTCCTGAGATTTGTGCAAACCTAGTGGCAAACTACAAGAAACGTCTGACCTCTGTGATTGCCAACAAGGGTTTTGCCACCAACTAAGTCATGTTTTGCAGAGGGGTGAAATACTTTTTTCCTTCATTAAAATTCAAATCAATTTATAACATTTTTGACATGCGTTTTTCTGGATATTTTTGTTGTTATTCTGTCTCTCACTGTTCAAATAAACCTACCATTAAAATTAGAGACTGACCATGTCTTTGTCAGTGGGCAAACGTACAAAATCAGCAGGGGATCAAATACTTTTTTCCCTCACTGTATGTACGTTTTACCAATAACTCAAGGTTCAGACAGGAAACGGCATGCATTTGTTTAACCATTTATTAGAAAAGATTATAATACATGCAATATGTTAGTCTTGATGTTAGGCTCTGCTCTTTCGGGGTATCTCACTGCCAGAGTGTATACAGTGGGGAAAAAAAGTATTTAGTCAACCACCAATTGTGCAAGTTCTCCCACTTATAAGATGAGAGAGGCCTGTAATTTTCATCATAGGTACACGCCAACTATGACAGACAAATTGAGATTTTTTTTCTCCAGAAAATCACATTGTAGGATTTTTAATGAATTTATTTGCAAATTATGGTGGAAAATAAGTATTTGGTCACCTACAAATAAGCAAGATTTCTGGCTCTCACAGACCTGTAACTTCTTCTTTAAGAGGCTCCTCTGTCCTCCACTCGTTACCTGTATTAATGGCACCTGTTTGAACTTGTTATCAGTATAAAAGACACCTGTCCACAACCTCAAACAGTCACACTCCAAACTCCACTATGGCCAAGACCAAAGAGCTGTCAAAGGACACCAGAAACAAAATTGTAGACCTGCACCAGGCTGGGAAGACTGAATCAGCAATAGGTAAGCAGCTTGGTTTGAAGAAATCAACTGTGGGAGCAATTATTAGGAAATGGAAGACATACAAGACCACTGATAATCTCCCTCGATCTGGGGCTCCACGCAAGATCTCACCCCGTGGGGTCAAAATGATCACAAGAACGGTGAGCAAAAATCCCAGAACCACACGGGGGGACCTAGTGAATGACCTGCAGAGAGCTGGGACCAAAGTAACAAAGCCTACCATCAGTAACACACTACGCCGCCAGGGACTCAAATCCTACAGTGCAGACGTGTCCCCCTGCTTAAGCCAGTACATGTCCAGGCCCGTCTGAAGTTTGCTAGAGTGCATTTGGATGATCCAGAAGAGGATTGGGAGAATGTCATATGGTCAGATGAAACCAAAATAGAACTTTTTGGTAAAAACTCAACTCGTCGTGTTTGGAGGACAAAGAATGCTGAGTTGCATCCAAAGAACACCATACCTACTGTGAAGCATGGGGGTGGAAACATCATGCTTTGGGGCTGTTTTTCTGCAAAGGGACCAGGACGACTAATCTGTGTAAAGGAAAGAATGAATGGGGCCATGTATCGTGAGATTTTGAGTTAAAACCTCCTTCCATCAGCAAGGGCATTGAAGATTAAACGTGGCTGGGTCTTTCAGCATGACAATGATCCCAAACACACCGCCCGGGCAACGATGGAGTGGCTTCGTAAGAATCATTTCAAGGTCCTGGAGTGGCCTAGCCAGTCTCCAGATCTCAACCCCATAGAAAATCTTTGGAGGGAGTTGAAAGTCTGTGTTGCCCAGCGACAGCCCCAAAACATCACTGCTCTAGAGGAGATCTGCATGGAGGAATGGGCCAAAATAACAGCAACAGTGTGTGAAAACCTTGTGAAGACTTACAGAAAACGTTTGACCTGTGTCATTGCCAACAAAGGGTATATAACAAAGTATTGAGAAACTTTTGTTATTGACCAAATACTTATTTTCCACCATAATTTGCATATAAATTCATAAAAAATCCTACAATGTGATTTTCTGGATTTTTTTTCTCATTTTGTCTGTCATAGTTGACGTGTACCTATGATGAAAAATATAGGCCTCTCTCATCTTTTTAAGTGGGAGAACTTGCACAATTGGTGGCTGACTAAATACTTTTTTTCCCCACTGTATCATGTTAAGATAATAATAATTACAGGCAGTGAGCAAGGTACGCTGTACCAATCCCTTAGCAGGAAGGAAAAACAGAACCAAACAGGTAACATATCATACGGAGTGGATGATGGACATCCACAAATTAATACATATCATACGAAACGTAACATATGATACTAAATAAAGGGAGACAGATTTCCATTTACTATGTTACGTCTACCCCTGAGTCCAGGTTGACCACACAGCTAGTACGATACTACTCCAGGGAGGTCAAGAAATGTTTTTTTAAGCAACTTGGGTAAATCCATATCCAAAGCAGAAAAAGGTTATAAAAAGTATCATTCACACAACTGTAAAGCTCCCACAGAAGTGATGTTGACATTTCCATCAAAGTGTTAGCATTGAAGTTAATCCCATTCTGGCATAACCAGTAGAGCAAGAGATTGTAAAATACTATTGAAAGTACTGTGAAGCGTAGCAATGATAATATCACATATAACATAACAAAACAATCACCATACAAACACACCCGGTCCTGTCAAAACCGAAATCCATAAAGCCATCCAAGCATGATGCGGTTTATTCAGTACAGTAAGGTCATCATTCATTATGTCAGGCAAAAATGTCAGAAGTGTCTCTCCCAGTCCCTCTTTTGGGTAAAAGCCAATCCACAACAGTTTTGGTCTTTAAGAAAATGTCACACTGACGTCGACAACGCAAAGCTTGATCCAAAATCCCAATAGAGGAAGTTTGGTGTAAATGTGTCCTCTTCTCCAACTAATAGGTAATCACCCCATTCACCTCAAACAGGGGACGATGACAGACGTGTCTAATAATCATCTCCCAGCCAGGTGTGTGTGTGTGTCTACAGCCTAATGTTCCTCTTCTGCATGTCCTCGTGACAGATGCCCCCCAGGGTGTTGAACTTTGACCCCAGGTCCTCTAGGAACTTCAAGTCATCCCCTAGGTTGCTTAGCGATAGCTCATCCAGCGACTGGCAATTGCTGCCTCTCCCCTCGTAGCCGTACTCGTAGGATTGGTAGTCCATCTCATCTCCAATCATATACAGCCTCTGGGGAATGAACACGCCAACGGTAGAGGATGTTAACTATTACATTTTTACATAATTAAATGTTTACAAGATCTTTAAAAAACTCTCAATACTAGTAACTAAATAAGTACTTATAATAGATCCATGGGAGGGATATTTCTTATATTAAAGAATGTTTGTAGTAACAAAAAGACAAATATCGCCACCATTAGTTACTGTTTTCAAGACCACACGGTGCATCATACACATCTTGACATAATTGTCTGTCTCTGTTCTCACGGCACACGCTACTTGTGACATTTTCCCTCGTATTGTACAAACACCTGGTGTTACACAACACTCTCCCACGCTAATACAAAGGAGTTGTGCTAAAATGCCTCATAGTGAGGGTTACGGGTCTCATTTTGGGATTACACATGGGCTGGCCTGAGGTGGTTCCCCCTCTGGGGCCCACAGTTCCCTCTCTGGGGCCCTTGGGCCAGTGTACACACAACCGGTTCTGTAATGGCTGTGCTTCTGAGGGGCAGGTGTCTTACCCGGTCTATGTGCTCTGAGATGTGCTGGTCCGACAGCAGGCTGAAGGAGCGAGAATACCTCGAAGAGTTATTCTAAGGAGAGAAGGGAGGAGCCCGTGAAAACACAGGAAAACAAACATGGAGGATTGATGGAGGAACAACAGTTTATGTAGTGTGTATGTGTTAATGGTGGGGTGTCAAGTAGACCAGATTCTGATAGTTACTGCACAGCAACACTTACCCTCATGGTATTGTTCCTGCTTGTAGTCCACTTCTGGTACTGCTGTTAGAAAATACATATTCACATTGTTGATATGAGAATGATCGACTGCATTAATGCACCCACTTCACTGTATAAAACCTTGATAACCTGTAGTTAATGTAATAACCTGTCATAAATTGTATCTCTACAACTGTCGAATCATATACAGTGCCTCCAGACTTATTCCACATTTTGTTGTATTACATCCTGAATTTAAAATTGATTAAATATATATATTTTCTCACCAATCTACACACAATACCCCATAATGACAAAGTGAAAACTTATTTAGAATTTCTTGCACTTGTATTAAAAATGAAATACAGAAATATCTCAATTACATAAGTATTCACACCCCTGAGTCAATACATGTTATAATCACCTTTGGCAGCGATTACAGCTGTGAGTCTTTCTGGGTAAGTCTCTAAGAGCTTTGCACACCTAGATTGTACAATATTTGCACATTATTCTTTAAAAAATTCTTCAACCTCCATCAAGTTGGTTCTTGATCATTGCTAGACAGCCATTTTCAAGTCTTGCCAAAGATTTCCACTCAGGAACATTCAATGTCGTCTTGGTAAGAAACTCCAAGCTCATCATTAAGCTTGGGGCCCTGGGTCTGAACCCCGCCTTCTGCAAGTGGGTCCTGGACTTCTTGATGGGGTGCCCCCAGCTGGTGAAGGTAGGAAACAACATCTCCACTACGCTGATCCTCAACACAGGGACCCCACAAGGGTGCGTGCTCAGCCTCCTCTTATACTCCCTGTTCACCAATGACTGCGTGTCCACGAACGCCTCCAACTCAATCATCAAGTTTGCAGACGACACAACAGTATTAGGCCTGATTACCAGCAATGACGAGACAGACTACAGGGAGGAAGTGAGGACCCTGGCGGAGTGGTGGCAGGAAAATAACCTCTCCCTCAACGTCAACAAAATGAAGGAGCTAATTGTGGACTTCTAGACACAGCAGAGGGAGCACGCCCCTGTCCACATCGACGGGACCGCAGTGGAGAAGGTGAAAAGCTTCAAGTTCCTTGATGTACACATCAATGATAATCTGAAATTGTCCATCCACACATACAGTGTGGTGAAGAAGGCACAATAGTGCCTCTTCAACCTCAGGAGGCTGAAGAAATTCGGCATGGCCCCCTCACAAACCTTTACAGATGCACAATTGAGAGCATCCTGTCGGGCTGTATCACCGCCTGATACGGCAACTGCACCCCCCGCAACCGCAGGGTACTCCAGAAGGTGGTGCGGTCTGCCCGACACATCACCGGGGACACATTGCCTTCCCTCCAGGACATTTCGCTACACCCGCAATAACATCTGCTAAATATGTGTATGTGACCAATACAATTTGATTTGATTTGTATATTTGGCCATGTGTTTTAGGTCGTTGTCCTGCTGAAAGGCAAATTTGTCTCCCAGTGTCTGTTGGAAAGCAGACTGAACCAGGTGTTCCTCTAGGATTTTGCTTGTGCTTAGCTCTATTCCATTAATTTTTATCCCAAAAAACTCCCTAGTCCTTCCTTGCCGATGACAAGCATACCCATACCATGATGCAACCACCACCATGCTTGAAAATAGAGTGGTACTCAGTGATGTGTTGTGTTGGATTTGCCCCAAACATATCGCTTTGTATTTAGGACATTAAGTTAATTTCTTTGTCACATCTTTAGTGTTTTATTGCAAACAGGATGCATGTTTTGGAATATTTTCATTCTGTACAGGTTTCTTTCTTTTCCCTCTGTTATTTAGGTTAGTATTGTGGAGTAACTACAATGTTTATCCATCCTCAGTTTTCTCCTATCACAGCCATTGAACTCTGTAACTGTTTTAAAGTCACCATTGGCCTCATGGTGGAATCCCTGAGCGGTTTCCTTCTTCTCTGGCAACTGAGTTAGGAAGGACGCCTGTATCTTAGTAGTGACTGGGTGTATTGATACACGATCCAAAGTGTAATTGATAACTTCACCATGCTAAAAGGGCTATTCAATATCTGCTTCTTTTATTTTTACCCATCTACCAATAGGTGCCCTTCTTTGCGAGGCATTGAAAAACCTCCCTGGTCTTTGTGGTTGAATCTGTGTTTGAAATTCACTGCTTGGGACATTCCAAAAATATATACAGTGAGGGAAAAAAGTATTTGATCCCCTGCTGATTTGTACGTTTGCCCACTAACAAAGAAATGATCAGTCTATAATTGTAATGGAGGGTTTATTTGAACAGTGATAGACAGAATAACAACAAAAAAAAATTATAAATTGATTTGCATTTTAATGAGGGAAATAAGTATTTGACCCCCTCTCAATCAGAAAGATTTCTGGCTCCCAGGTGTCTTTTATACAGGTAACGAGCTGAGATTAGGAGCACACTCTTTTTTGCTCCTAATCTCAGCTTGTTGCCTGTATAAAAGACACCTGTCCACAGAAGCAATCAATCAATCAGATTCCAAACTCTCCACCATGGCCAAGACCAAAGAGCTCTCCAATGATGTCAGGGACAAGATTGTAGACCTACACAAGGCTGGAATGGGCTACAAGAACATCGCCAAGCAGCTTGGTGAGAAGGTGACAACAGTTGGTGCGATTATTCGCAAATGGAAGAAACACAAAAGAACTGTCAATCTCCCTTAGTGACATACTGGGTTCAGCCTTCAAGGTACAGTATTATTTCATCCATCTCAAGGCATCGGGGGAAAAGTTGAACTTGGACAGTTTTGTGATGAGAACCTCATGGTTAACAGTATCAAAGGCTTTCCTTAGGTCTAGAAATACAGCCCCAACAACGCCCCCTTTGTCCATCTTGGACTTCACATTTTCCAGAAGAAAGCAGTTGGCCATTTCTGTGGAGTGGTTTGCTCTGAAGCCAAACTGCATGGAGTGTAATGTGAAGGGGCTGTTGTTGAGGTGGGCAATCAGTTGCTCTGCTCCACACTTTTCAGCAACCTTCGACACCACAGGTAGTATACTAATGGGCCTGTAGTTACTCACGTCAGCAGAGTCAACTGATTTAAAGATGGGCATTATAATGGCCGACCTCCAGACCCTTGGAAACACCCCCTGACCAATAAACGTGTTGGTGACCTTAGTAATGGGGCCAGTGAGTGACTCTTTGTAGTTTTAAGAAAGGTAGAGTCCAGCCCAAACACATATTTGTCTTTAGATTTCTTTAGTGAGCTAATCACCTTGTTCACCTCTGACTCAGAAACCTCCCTTATTGTGAAGACAGGTTGAGTCTCATTCACTGGCGCTGAGCCCAAGTAACCAGTGGAGAAGTTATGCTTCAGTACCTTGACAGAGACAACAAAGTATGAGTTGAAGCCTGTTGCTATTTCGACTGCATTCTGTGTTAGACTGCCATTCACATTGATTTCTGGTCTTTTTACAGTGTTGCTATTGTCTTGCCCTGTCAACTTCTTTAGATTCTCCCAGATCAATTTTGAATTTTCCTTAGCTTCACCAATTATGTTAATAAAAAAAGTTTTGCCTTGGCCTATCTGATTTCTTTCATCACCTTATTTATCAATATGGTAAACCTACATCCATCATGCTCTAATTTGGACTTTAGGGATGTTTTTAGTGCATGAGCTCATTCTTTCATCAGTTTCTCCATTTAGCCAAGGAAGTGCTCTTTTGGCCAGGTTTGGATTTGGTTTTCCTTGTAGCCATTTGTAGTCTGGATTGTGGATAGAAAAACCTGACTGTCAGCTTCCACATTTGAATAGGATAGAAGATCATTCCAGTTAACTCACCCTTAGGTATTCTGAGTTGATCAGGCTTAATAACACTAGAGAGGTAAAACATGTTCAGTAGAGAGGTTAACCCTGTTCAGTAGAGGTTAAACCTCTTCTTAGAAAGCTGTCTGGCTATAAGTGTCACATTATAACCATAGTAACCATGTAGAATTATTTAGTCACTCTCTGGTTTATTAATAACCAACAGATCTAGCTGTGTGAGGTCAAAGGTATTGTAGTGGTAGTGGTGTGTATTCATGGATGCCAAGGAAAGCCAGGCTTCCCCAAAGAATTTACCAAAAATTAATTTAAAAAATCCCGTATATTTCGTCTCTGTGTTTCATAATTTTCCTTCGATTTGCAAGAGGCTGAATGTACAGTATCTAAATGGAGAAAGCATCAGAGTAGGCGAAACAGCGCTCCTCTGTCTCTGTATGTGTAAGCCATCTATCTGATGCTGTCTGGTCAAAAAGAGTATGACATTGTTGCCACCCGTAGCATTGCATGCAAGGGAAGCCAGCGAGCATTTGGCCTCCCTTGATAAAAAAAGTATAAAATAATAGCCAATAGCTAAACTGAGTGAGCTCAAATGTGAATGGTCCTGGCGCACCAAAGAAAAGTGTCAAGGGAAGCCAGTTTGGATTTGGCTTCACTCCAATCACATCACATCGAGAGCAATACGTCATTGACAGAAACAACTTGAATTGTTGCCTCTTGCTGTGTTGTTGTACTCCGGTGGCTAGCTAGATAGCTATAATTGTCCCTTTCATAAATTAGCCATGGATGGACTTGTGGCTTTACTTCATTCTCCACACTGGCTAATAATTATAATGGTGATTCTGATCCAACCATACATTCATACATTGTGCCCCTTGCCTGAGAGGATGGAAGTTCAATATGTAGCTAGATGTTGAAGGCAATGTTAACTAGCTAATGTTGCCTATGAAAGGAAGTTAGGCTAGCGAGCAAGCATTTTAGCCAGGTAGCCTAGGACAACAAAAAATAAATGCTTGTATTGTATGACGGTTGAGGTTGGACAGGGTCATAGACTTTCATGTTTTGTCAACATGAAAGAGAGGAGGATGGCGTTGGCATTTCTCTAGAAGTAGGGTGAGTCAGCATGTTTTTTCTACTTGCACGAACGCACACGCAGAACACACACACACACACACACACTCAGAAATCATGGACAGTCTTTGTGGTTCTAAATCAATAGTGTTTAGTAGTCCGAAAATGTCAGAAACATTAACTTGCTTTACCATGCTATAGGTCATGTAACTGTTTGTTACATGCAAAATGCTTTGTGGACTTCACCGGACAGAGGTTGATCTCTGTGGTTGAATTTATTCTGCCCCTGTGTCTTCTTATTGTCTTGGCATTAGGCTTATATATCACGGGCGCAAGACATATGAACTAACAGGGTATAGAGCAAACAACACAATTATCACAACACATATGTTGTAATATGGCTTTTTTTTCTGGCTTCACTTCCCCAGTGATTTTACCCACACACAGCTACTGCCCTTGGGGTCCCAAGGACCGAGTTTGGAAAATCCTGTTCTAGTTCATTATCACATGACCACTCAATTTGTTTACATCGGATTTGTTCTTTAATGTAAATCATCAGACCCCCTCCTCTTCCTACAATCTTCTCTCCTGAAAACATTGTAGACGGGTACAATCAAAGCAGCAAATGGAACATTTTTATGGAGCCATGTCTCTGAAAGGCAGAGGAAGTCAAGGTTGGAGTCCTTGAAAATATGTTGAATTCGACAACTTTTTGGAATGACACTGCGAATGTTCACGTACCCCCCTAGTAGTCACTTGGGCTTAGCTCGTGGGTCCCAGATGACTTGAGAGTGATTGACAGTTTGAAAAAATATATATTTTCGGTGTTTTCTGACTGCTGGGTTTAGGCCATTTTGTTTTGATTGGGGGCAGTTTGGTAGTGCAATTAACTATCCCTCGCAATTGCACTGGATGCGGGGAATTAATTCAAACAGCTTGCGTGCCAGAAGCAGAGTCAAGAATCACGTATAACGACTTGTATACAGCATGTTTGGACAGTCAAAGTTTGTCTTGGAGCCGGGCGACTCAAGAGAAATCATGGGACCATAGCACTCCACTGCCATGCACTGCTTTCTACTCCGGTGAGTATCGCTGGCTTGGTGGTGTTAGTCCCAGCCCATCCCTGGAGAGCAGGAGGGTAGTCAACAGGTAGCTTAGCAGTTTCAAAAAGGTGTTGAAGGACTTGTTTGTTACTCCCAAGTGATTCAGTCAAGTAGGAAGCGAGGTAGACTTTGTCATTAATCAGGACATCATGCTGTGTACTGTCCGGAGATGGCATTTCCCGACGCCGACAGTAGATTGATTGTGTCATCCCAGCAAGGATGCACTGAGATTATCAGTAGAGCACAGCTACCTAGCTGACAATTGTGTCCATGTACTGGAGATAAAACGCATAATTGCGCTTTAAATCTTTTCAAGTTATTTAGCTGGGGTCAGCGTACACAACCTGGTCTCAGAGCATTTTGTATTATTCTGTATTATTTGTATTATTCTGTACCTAAATCCGAGACACTCGGATTTTGCCTTAAATAACCAGATGGTTATTTAAGGCAAAACGAAAGGCGGGTGGTTGGTCGGAGTGGTCATATAACGCGAATGTCTAGCAACCTAAAGGTTGCGAGTTTGAATCTCATAACGGACAACTTTAGCATTTTAGCTAATTAACAACTTTTCAATTACTTACTACTTTTTAGCTACTTTGCAACTACTTAGAATGTTAGCTAACCCTTCCCCTAAACTTAACCCTTTTAGCTAACCCTTCCCCTAACCCTAATCTTAACCATCTAACCTAACTCCTAAACTTAACCCTAAACTTAACACTAACCCCTAACCCTAACCCCTAGCCTTGCTAACATTAGCGAGCTAGCTAACATTAGCCACCTACCTAGAATTCTTAAAATATCATACATTTGCAAATTCGTAACATATTGTACGTTTGCAAATATATTGTAGTTTGCTAATTCACAACATATAATATGAATTGTAATTCGTAACATATCAGATGAAATGGGTGATGGATATCAACAAATTAATGCATATCATACGAAACATAACATATCATACTGAAAGGAGTGTCTTGGATTTACGTACAGAATAATACGAAATGCTCTGAGACTAGGTTAGCGTACACCTGATCTTTTAGATAAAATAACAGAATATGGAGGAGAAAGATCTGCTATCTTTCTTTACAGTATTAGGAGAACCAATAAGTTGAATACTTATTGACTCAAGCTTTTCATTTTTTATTAACTTGTACAAATTTCTACAAACATAATTCCACTTTGACATTATGGGGTATTGTGTGTAGGCCAGTGACACAAAATGTAAATATAATCCATTTTAAATTCAGGCTGTAACACAACAAAATGTGGAAAAGGTCAAGGGGTGTGACGTGTGAACACTTCCTGAAGGCACTGTATGTAGCACTAAGGAATAAAAAGGAGGGTTATGTTGCCCCCTTGTGGCTGCCTGGAGCAGATGTCACTTACCATGCCCCGCCCATTCTGGCTTCTCAGAGTTCCGTTGGCTTCGCTCAATGTTCCCCATCCTGAGAACCCTCCCCCTCCTGAGGAGGACACCTGGTTGACCTGGGGAGAGATGGAGGGTGAGTACTGAGACAGGGGCACAACTGCCATTATACATGATATACCTTATAATGTACACTATATGTACCAAAAGTATATGGATTTGCCTAATTCAGCCACACCCGTTGCTGACAGGTGTATGAAATCGAGCACACAGCCATAAAATCTCCATAGACAAACATTGGCAGTAGAATGGCCATACTGAAGAGCTCAGTGACTTTCAACGTGGCACCGTCATAGGATGCCACCTTTCCAACAAGTCAGTTCGTCAAATTTCTGCCCTGCTAGAACTGCCCCGGTCAACTGTAAGTGCTGTTATTGTGAAGTGGAAATGTCTAGGAGCAACAGCGGCTCAGCCACGAAGTGGTAGGTCACACAAGCTCACAGAACAGGACCGCCAAGTGCTGAAGCGCGCAGCAAGTAAAAATTTCCTCGGTTGTAACACTCACTACCGAGTTCCAAACTGCTTCTTGAAGCTATGACAGCACAATAACTGTTAATCGGGAGCCTCATGAAATGGGTTTCCATGGCCAAGCAGCCGCACACAAGCCTAAGATCACCATGCGCAATGCCAAGCATCGGCTAGAGTGGTGTAAAGCTCACCGCCATTGGACTCTGGAGCCGCCATTGGACTCCGGAGCAGTGGAAACAAGTACTCTGGAGGGATGAATCAAGCTTCACCATCTAGCAGTCCGACGGATGAATCTGGGTTTTCCAGATGCCAGGAGAACGCTACCTGCCCGAAAGCATCGTGTCAACTGTAAAGTTGGGTGGAGGAATAATGGTCTGGGGCTGTTGTTCATGGTTCGGGCTAAGCCCCTTAGTTCCAGTGATGGGAAATGTTAACGCTACAGCATACAATGAATGACATTCTAGACGATTCTGTACTTCTAACTTTGTGGCAACAGTTTGGGGAAGGCCCTTTCCTGTTTCAGCATAACCATGCCCCCGTGCACAAATTGAGGTCCATACAGAAATTGTTGACTGGCCTTATCAGAGCCCTGACCTCAACCCCATCGAACACCTTTGGGATAAATTGGAACGCCGACTGTGAGCCAGGCCTAATCACCAACGTCAGTGCCTGACCTCACTAATGCTCTTGTGGCTGAATGGAAGCAAGTCCCTACAGCAATGTTCCAACATCTAGTGGAAAGCCTTCCCAGAAGAGTGGAGGCTGTTATAGCAGCAAAGGGGGGACCAATTCCATATTAATGCCCATGATTTTGGAATGAGATGTCCGACGAGCAGGTGTCCACATACTTTTGGTAATGTAGTGTACACTGATGCCCTACTCCATCAGCTGACTGAATTGTGTACCACTGTTTTCACCACTACCTTGTTGAGCTAAGTAATGCCATGATATGCACAAGTTAGATAATGACATAGTAATAATGTAAATGCACAAAGTGCAAAATGAAAGTATAACTAAGGACTATAGAGTTGTATTGTGTTTTGCACACTGTGATGTAGTATCACTCAAGGTAGAACTATGGAAAGTATACTACTGAGACAGGTAGAAAGAGCATGTAAGGTCTTTACTCTTTGAGACATCACTCATAAATAGTTGACACAGGTCAAAGACAATGCTATTCAGTGCTATTGAACAGAGATAGTACAACTGGTCCAAGCTGTAGTAGATAAAACATTGGCAATTTACAAAGTTCCCCACACTTGAGCTAGGGCAGGGCTCTCCAACCCTGTTCCTGGAGAACTACCCTCCTGTAGGTTTTCACTCCGACTCCAGTTGTAACTAACCTGATTCAGCTAATCAACCAGCTAATTGTTAGAATCAGGTGTGCTTGATTAGGGTTGGAGTGAAAACCAACAGGACAGTAGCTCTCCAGGGAAAAGGGAAAAGTATTTCAAAGATATTTTAAAACACAACAAGTTTTAAAACATAGCATTGATGTTTCCATTACGCAGAATTTAGGCTGAAACCTCAATGCTTGAAAAATCAGCGAGCATTTGGCCTCCCTTGATAAAAAAAGTATAAAATAATAGCCAATAGCTAAACTGAGTGAGCTCAAATGTGAATGGTCCTGGCGCACCAAAGAAAAGTGTCAAGGGAAGCCAGTTTGGATTTGGCTTCACTCCAATCACATCACATCGAGAGCAATACGTCATTGACAGAAACAACTTGAATTGTTGCCTCTTGCTGTGTTGTTGTACTCCGGTGGCTAGCTAGATAGCTATAATTGTCCCTTTCATAAATTAGCCATGGATGGACTTGTGGCTTTACTTCATTCTCCACACTGGCTAATAATTATAATGGTGATTCTGATCCAACCATACATTCATACATTGTGCCCCTTGCCTGAGAGGATGGGAGTTCAATATGTAGCTAGATGTTGAAGGCAATGTTAACTAGCTAATGTTGCCTATGAAAGGAAGTTAGGCTAGCGAGCAAGCATTTTAGCCAGGTAGCCTAGGACAACAAAAAATAAATGCTTGTATTGTATGACGGTTGAGGTTGGACAGGGTCATAGACTTTCATGTTTTGTCATCATGAAAGAGAGGAGGATGGCGTTGGCATTTCTCTAGAAGTAGGGTGAGTCAGCATGTTTTTTCTACTTGCACGAACGCATACGCAGAACACACACACACACACACACACTCAGAAATCATGGACAGTCTTTGTGTTTCTAAATCAATAGTGTTTAGTAGTCCGAAAATGTCAGAAACATTAACTTGCTTTACCATGCTATAGGTCATGTAACTGTTTGTTACATGCAAAATGCTTTGTGGACTTCACCGGACAGAGGTTGATCTCTGTGGTTGAATTTATTCTGCCCCTGTGTCTTCTTATTGTCTTGGCATTAGGCTTATATATCACGGTCGCAAGACATATGAACTAACAGGGTATAGAGCAAACAACACAATTATCACAACACATATGTTGTAATATGGCTTTTTTTTCTGGCTTCACTTCCCCAGTGATTTTACCCACACACAGCTACTGCCCTTGGGGTCCCAAGGACCGAGTTTGGAAAATCCTGTTCTAGTTCATTATCACATGACCACTCAATTTGTTTACATCGGATATGTTCTTTAATGTAAATCATCAGACCCCCTCCTCTTCCTACAATCCTCTCTCCTGAAAACATTGTAGACGGGCACAATCAAAGCAGCAAATGGAACATTTTTATGGAGCCATGTCTCTGAAAGGCAGAGGAAGTCAAGGTTGGAGTCCTTGAAAAGATGTTGAATTCGACAACTTTTTGGAATGACACTGCGAATGTTCACGTACCCCCCTAGTAGTCCCTTGGGCTTAGCTCGTGGGTCCCAGATGACTTGAGAGTGATTGACAGTTTGAAAAAATATATATTTTCGGTGTTTTCTGACTGCTGGGTTTAGGCCATTTTGTTTTGATTGGGGGCAGTTTGGTAGTGCAATTAACTATCCCTCGCAATTGCACTGGATGCTGGGAATTAATTCAAACAGCTTGCGTGCCAGAAGCAGAGTCAAGAATCACGTATAATGACTTGTATACAGTATGTTTGGACAGTCAAAGTTTGTCTTGGAGCCGGGCGACTCAAGAGAAATCATGGGACCATAGCACTCCACTGCCATGCACTGCTTTCTACTCCGGTGAGAATCGCTGGCTTGGTGGTGTTAGTCCCAGCCCATCCCTGGAGAGCAGGAGGGTAGTCAACAGGTAGCTTAGCAGTTTCAAAAAGGTGTTGAAGGACTTGTTTGTTACTCCCAAGTGATTCAGTCAAGTAGGAAGCGAGGTAGACTTTGTCATTAATCAGGACATCATGCTGTGTACTGTCCGGAGATGGCATTTCCAGACGCCGACAGTAGATTGATTGTGTCATCCCAGCAAGGATGCACTGAGATTATCAGTAGAGCACAGCTACCTAGCTGACAATTGTGGCCATGTACTGGAGATAAAACGCATAATTGCGCTTTAAATCTTTTCAAGTTATTTAGCTGGGGTCAGCGTACACAAACTGGTCTCAGAGCATTTTGTATTATTCTGTACCTAAATCCGAGACACTCTATTAAGCCAGATGGTTATTTAAGGCAAAACGAAAGGCGGGTGGTTGGTCGGAGTGGTCATATAACGCGAATGTCTAGCAACCTAAAGGTTGCGAGTTTGAATCTCATAACGGACAACTTTAGCATTTTAGCTATTTAACAACTTTTCAATTACTTACTACTTTTTAGCTACTTTGCAACTACTTAGAATGTTAGCTAACCCTTCCCCTAAACTTAACCCTTTTAGCTAACCCTTCCCCTAACCCTAATCTTAACCATTTAACCTAACTCCTAAACTTAACCCTAACCTTAACCCTAACCCCTAACCCTAACCCCTAGCCTTGCTAACATTAGCGAGCTAGCTAACGTTAGCCACCTAGCTAGAATTCTTAAAATATCATACATTTGCAAATTCGTAACATATTGTACGTTTGCAAATATATTGTAGATTTGCTAATTCACAACATATAATATGAATTGTAATTCGTAACATATCAGATGAAATGGGTGATGGATATCAACAAATTAATGCATATCATACGAAACATAACATATCATACTGAAAGGAGTGTCTCGGATTTACGTACAGAATAATACGAAATGCTCTGAGACTAGGTTAGCGTACACCTGATCTTTTAGATAAAATAACAGAATATGGAGGAGAAAGATCTGCTATCTTTCTTTACAGTATTAGGAGAACCAATAAGTTGAATACTTATTGACTCAAGCTTTTCATTTTTTATTAACTTGTACAAATTTCTACAAACATAATTCCACTTTGACATTATGGGGTATTGTGTGTAGGCCAGTGACACAAAATGTAAATATAATCCATTTTAAATTCAGGCTGTAACACAACAAAATGTGGAAAAGGTCAAGGGGTGTGACGTGTGAACACTTCCTGAAGGCACTGTATGTAGCACTAAGGAATAAAAAGGAGGGTTATGTTGCCCCCTTGTGGCTGCCTGGAGCAGATGTCACTTACCATGCCCCGCCCATTCTGGCTTCTCAGAGTTCCGTTGGCTTCGCTCAATGTTCCCCATCCTGAGAACCCTCCCCCTCCTGAGGAGGATACCTGGTTGACCTGGGGAGAGATGGAGGGTGAGTACTGAGACAGGGGCACAACTGCCATTATACATAATATACCTTATAATGTACACTATATGTACCAAAAGTATATGGATTTGCCTAATTCAGCCACACCCGTTGCTGACAGGTGTATGAAATCGAGCACACAGCCATAAAATCTCCATAGACAAACATTGGCAGTAGAATGGCCATACTGAAGAGCTCAGTGACTTTCAACGTGGCACCGTCATAGGATGCCACCTTTCCAACAAGTCAGTTCGTCAAATTTCTGCCCTGCTAGAACTGCCCCGGTCAACTGTAAGTGCTGTTATTGTGAAGTGGAAATGTCTAGGAGCAACAGCGGCTCAGCCACGAAGTGGTAGGTCACACAAGCTCACAGAACAGGACCGCCAAGTGCTGAAGCGCGCAGCAAGTAAAAATGATCTGTCCTCGGTTGTAACACTCACTACCGAGTTCCAAACTGCCTCTGGAAGCTATGACAGCACAATAACTGTTAATCGGGAGCCTCATGAAATGGGTTTCCATGGCCAAGCAGCCGCACACAAGCCTAAGATCACCATGCGCAATGCCAAGCATCGGCTAGAGTGGTGTAAAGCTCACTGCCATTGGACTCTGGATCCGCCATTGGACTCCGGAACAGTGGAAACGAGTACTCTGGAGGGATGAATCACGCTTCACCATCTGGCAGTCCGACGGATTAATCTGGGTTTTCCGGATGCCAGGAGAGCACTACCTGCCCGAAAGCATCGTGCCAACTGTAAAGTTTGGTGGAGGAATAATGGTCTGGGGCTGTTGTTCATGGTTCGGTCTAAGCCCCTTAGTTCCAGTGTTGGGAAATGTTAACGCTACAGCATACAATGAATGACATTCTAGACGATTCTGTACTTCTAACTTTGTGGCAACAGTTTGGGGAATGCCCTTTCCTGTTTCAGCATAACCATTCCCCTGTGCACAAATTGAGGTCCATACAGAAATTGTTGACTGGCCTTATCAGAGCCCTGACCTCAACCCCATCGAACACCTTTGGGATAAATTGGAACGCCGACTGTGAGCCAGGCCTAATCACCAACGTCAGTGCCTGACCTCACTAATGCTCTTGTGGCTGAATGGAAGCAAGTCCCTACAGCAATGTTCCAACATCTAGTGGAAAGCCTTCCCAGAAGAGTGGAGGCTGTTATAGCAGCAAAGGGGGGACCAATTCCATATTAATGCCCATGATTTTGGAATGAAATGTCCGACGAGCAGGTGTCCACATACTTTTGGTCATGTAGTGTACACTGATGCCCTACTCCATCAGCTGACTGAATTGTGTAACACTGTTGTCACCACTACCTTGTTGAGCTAAGTAATGCCATGATATGCACAAGTTAGATAATGACATAGTAATAATGTAAATGCACAAAGTGCAAAATGAAAGTATAACTAAGGACTATAGAGTTATATTGTGTTTTGCACACTGTGATGTAGTATCACTCAAGGTAGAACTATGGAAAGTATACTACTGAGACAGGTAGAAAGAGCATGTAAGGTCTTTACTCTTTGAGACATCACTCATAAATAGTTGACACAGGTCAAAGACAATGCTATTCAGTGCTATTGAACAGAGATAGTACAACTGGTCCAAGCTGTAGTAGATTAAACATTGGCAATTTACAAAGTTCCCCACACTTGAGCTAGAGCTGGGCTCTCCAACCCTGTTCCTGGAGAGCTACCCTCCTGTAGGTTTTCACTCCGACTCCAGTTGTAACTAACCTGATTCAGCTAATCAACCAGCTAATTGTTAGAATCAGGTGCGCTTGATTAGGGTTGGAGTGAAAACCAACAGGACAGTAGCTCTCCAGGGAAAAGGGAAAAGTATTTCAAAGATATTTTAAAACACAACAAGTTTTAAAACATAGCATTGATGTTTCCATTACGCTGAATTTAGGCTGAAACCTCAATGCTTGAAAAATCAGGTTTGTAATCAAGGCTGTCACTCACCATGGTCCTCCCTGTTGTTCTGTGCATCTCATTGGTCTTTTGGGTCATCTCATTGGTCTCCTGAGTAAACTGTCCAATCAGAGCAGAGAATCAAGCACAGCATAAATAGCCTATGCTGAGTACCCAACAACCGGATGTTCCGGTTTTCAGGAGATATGGAAAGAGAGCTTTTGGACCTTAACAAGGCAACACTCCATCTTAACTTAACTGGATTGGTTGAACAGTGCAGAAGAGTACTTCCCCCGACAGTTTTTTTTCTTCTTGTCAAGACCAGTATGTAGACCAACCCTGTTCCTGGAGAGCTACCCTCCTGTAGGTTTTTGCTCCAACCCCAGTTGTAACTAACCTGGTTCAGCTTATCATCCAGCTAATTAGAATCAGGTGTGCTAGATTAGGGTTGGAGTGAAAACCTACAGGACGGTAGTTCTCCAAGAACAGGGTTGGAGAGCCCTGATGTAGGGGATTTAGTTTCAGGCATTTATTTTAAACAACAAGGATTTAGACTGTGATCACTGTGTTGTAGTGAAATGGTGGAAGATGGAGTACAGATGTTGGATCTTAATTTGATCACCCTTTTGCAGTAGAACTGCAGGAAATGTAAAAATTGTGGTGTATTTGTGGTTTAAAAAGGCGTTTGTAATTTCCACTTTTAAATTACAGACTTAATTTTCCCTTCCAAAAACTGATAGCCCTTTATAATACCTCCACATAATAAAACATTTATAATGGATTAGTAAATAGTTTATTCATCATTTATTAATCTTATGAATCATTATTAAATACTTTAAACATTGTTTATAAATGTGTGAATAACTAGGTTACTAACATTTACAAATGTGGGAGTAATGATTCATAAATGATGAATAAACTATTTACTAATGCATTATAATTACGTGGAGTTATTATAAAGTGCTACCCAAAAAATGTGTCAACCCCTACAAAAATTTATATTAATTATAATCCACATAATAATTCACATTTCCTGTTGCTGTTGGATTATTTTCCTGCTGTAGCAAACTGGCTCAGATTAAGATACTACTTCTGAATAAAGTAACTAGTCTTGTTGTTGTTGGTGAAAGAGTTAATAATATGATATATGTGGAGTAGCAGTTCTCTCACAGTGGCTAAATGCAGAGGTGGTAGTGTAGCAGATAGAGAGGTGTAGCAGATAGCGAGGTAAGGTAGATTGTAAGTAGTTCTGTTCAACAGTAGAGCTATCTTACAGTTCTACATTGGCAAGCTGATGGCATGCTTTTTTCCATCCTTTTTAGGAAACCATCATTAAAGATGATGCACTGTTTAATAATTTTGCGCCCTCATAAATCTTCTAAATCTCACTAATGTTCTCTAGTCATCTTACTTTACTATGCCCTCTAGTGCACACTGTGCCCTACACAATCCACTATTTTAAATATCTTAGTTCACATTACTTCACATTACTTCACAATTCAATCAATCAAATTTGATTTATAAAGCCCTTTTTACATCAGCAGATGTCACAAAGTGTTATACAGAAACCCAGCCTAAAACCCCAAACAGCAAGCAATGCAGATGTAGAAGCACAGCACATATTATCCCGTACGCTCCATACATCTCTAGTACACACTACTGTGATATGCCTAACACATGGCTCTTTAGTATTCATGTCTGTACTGTACTATTTTTGTGATTCAGTTTTCGGTACTTTTACCCCTAATTTCGTGATATCCAATTGGTAGTTACAGTCTTGTCCCATCGCTGCATCTCCCCTACGGACTCGGGAGAGGCAAAGGTCGAGAGCCATGTGTCCTCCGAAACACAACCCTGCCAAGCCGCACTGGTTCTTGACACAATGCTCGCTTAACCCGGAAGCCAGCCGCACCAATGTGTCGGAGGAAACACTGTCCAACTGGCAATTAGCGTCAGCTTGCAGGTCCCCGGCCCGCCACAAGGAGTCACTAGAGTGCGATGGGACAAAGAAATCCCAGCCGGCCAAACCCTCCCCTAACCCGGACGACACTGGGCCAATTGTGTGCCGGCTCATGGGTCTCCCGGTCACGATGCAGTGCCTTAGACCGCTGCGCCACTCGGGAGGCTGCTGTCTCTACTGTATTCTATACTTAATACAAAAGACAAGTCATCCAAGCCGATCAACTAGGCCTACAGGTATTTACAAGCAAATGTAACTGCCACCGTTTCCTGGGCCTCTAACACATTCTTTGAGCAGACTAGTTCATCTTCCCTGAGCAGTCAAACTAAATATGGAAGTGTGGTTTGGAGAATGTGGTCAGTGTTGTAGGCCTACTCATTCTGCATGTGGCACATATGCTCATGAGTCACGAGTCACACCCAAATATGTATGTGAGCTATTTTACGCTCTCTCATTGGTACAATAGAAAATAAATGATGCTAGTGGTGACAGAACCTGCTTCCTTCAGTGCTTTCCATACATAAAGTACATATTAGAGGGAAGCACACACCCTACACAGAAACCACTAATTACCTGGAACTGTCATGGTATTAATGACTTCTACTAACCCTTTTCCTCCATCACGGTTCACCTCATACACTCTCTCACACACAACTTCACCTAACCATGCAGAACACACACACACAACATTAAAAAACCTCAAACCGTGCTGTGACCATAGACCGTTTATAAATAAAGTTTGTGACGCAGAAAGAGATTAGTTAAAGAAAAATATGAAAAAGAAGAAGAGAGGAAAGTAAGGATAGTGGCCAGTTTACCTTTTTGCCGGGGGTGGCCTGCTTCACTCCATCTACCAAGTCCACGGCTACACGGTTGGAAATGGTGCGAGTCATGCTCAGCATGGGCTCACTCTAAGAGAGAGGGACAGGAGGAGAGAGAGAGGAGAAGGGGAAAGAAGGAGGGTAGGGGCATGAGAGAGGAGGAGTGGATGCAGGAGAGGTGAGTAGAGAGGATTGGAAAATAAGAGGAGTTTAGGAAAGCAGTGGAGGAAAGAGAAGGAGAAAAGGGGTGAGGAGAGAAGTGAACGTAAAAGAGGAAATGACAAGAACAATTCAAGTAATTACAAGATGAAACATGTCAGATTACATACAGAGCCTTTCACGTACCAGAGGAAGAACACCGATCTTGCCATCAGTACATACCAACCCAGACCTGTCATACCCAGAACTGTCATACCCAGAACTGTCATACCCAGAACTGTCATACCCAGATCTGTCATACTCAGACCTGTCATACCCAGACCTGTCATACTCAGACCTGAAATACTCAGACCTGTCATACCCAGAACTGTCATACTCAGTCCTGTCATACCCAGAACTATCATACCCAGAAATGTCATACTCAGTCCTTTCATACCCAGAACTGTCATACCCAGACCTGTCATGCTCAGACCTGAAATACTCAGACCTGAAATACTCAGACCTGTCATACTCAGAACTGTCATACTCAGACCTGTCATACCCAGAACTGTCATACCCAGACCTGTCATACCCAGAATTGTCATACGCAGAACTGTCATACTCAGACCTGTCATACTCAGACCTGTCATACCCAGAACTGTCATACCCAGAACTGTCATACTCAGACCTGTCATACTCAGAACTGTCATACTCAGACCTGTCATACTCAGACCTGTCATACCCAGACCTGTCATACTCAGAACTGTCATACCCAGAACTGTCATACTCAGACCTGTCATACCCAGAACTGTCATACCCAGACCTGTCATGCTCAGACCTGAAATACTCAGACCTGAAATACTCAGACCTGTCATACCCAGAACTGTCATACTCAGACCTGTCATACCCAGAACTGTCATACCCAGACCTGTCATACCCAGAATTGTCATACGCAGAACTGTCATACTCAGACCTGTCATACTCAGACCTGTCATACCCAGAACTGTCATACCCAGAACTGTCATACTCAGACCTGTCATACTCAGAACTGTCATACTCAGACCTGTCATACTCAGACCTGTCATACCCAGACCTGTCATACTCAGAACTGTCATACCCAGAACTGTCATACTCAGACCTGTCATACTCAGACCTGTCATACCCAGAACTGTCATACTCAGACCTGTCATACTCAGACCTGTCATACTCAGAACTGTCATACTCAGACCTGTCATACTCAGACCTGTCATACCCAGAACTGTCATACTGAGACCTGTCATACTCAGACCTGTCATACTCAGACCTGTCATACCCAGAACTGTCATACTCAGACCTGTCATACTCAGACCTGTCATACTCAGACCTGTCATACTCAGACCTGTCATACCAGACTCAATGACCAGAATAATGTAAGCACATGACAGCTCAGTAAGGGATTGTATTGTACACTCCTGCCTGTGTGCTGAACACCCCAAACAGTGCATATTGTGTACAAATAGACATCTAATGTTATTCCTACGCACACACACAGAGATGCGCATTTGAGCACACACTTGCACACGCACTCACATGCGCACACACACACCCACACACACCTTGCATGCGGAGCTCCCTCCCTCCTCGTTGTATTTGATAAGAGTCTGGTTTCCCTCATCTTGCAGATTGAGGGGGAGGTGTGTGAACGTCTTACCACCACACTCACACAGCAGGAGGAAAAGCAGTAGCACTGGGAGAGGGACACAACCACAGAGTCACTACAAACAGTCATACGTGTAACATAGCATTTTACCATACAAACAACTCATAGATGTTTAAAGTCATGTTTGTATAACACTTCATAGCATGTCATTGCTATATTACTGCTATCTATCAACATGTTTTAACAATATTGCATCACAAGTTTGATCTCATTTCGACAGATGTGATTTTGTTTAGACTGAATTGGTATCTCTCTTAATTTTCTCCACTCCAGATTTCAGTTCTAAGAGTGTCTGAGTAACTGATTTACTGATTATCCACCTACTCTCTACCTCTCCCTTATCTCTATCTACAGTAATCCATATCTATTCACTTCTAACTCACGGAAGAGGAGCAGCAGTCCAGCCAGCAGTAGTCCTATAGCCGCCAAGCCCAGGCTGGAGGTCCGGGGCAGAGAGGCCCTACACTTATCCCCTCCCTCACAGTCACACACCATAACCTGGACAGTTTCATTTACAACTAGCCCCTGCTGGTCCTGGATCACGAGAGGCACCGTGTAGTTACCGTACGGCAGGCTCTTCAGACTGACCAGACCCGCCTCCATACCTGACCACCGGGGAGAAAGAGAGAGAGGGGTGGAAGGGAGTTAATGATATTCATTTTTGTGCCGCTTTGAAGGACCTGACATCTGAGTAATTGTATTTATTAGGTCAGTAGGTTGTGTTGAGATGTGCTGAAATGTCCATGTATATTTATGGACTTTGGAAGAGGTCTGTAACTGCTATACAGCCTTTCAGCTGTGTATGGAAATAGTAGATTACTATATATCAGAATAAAAGCAGTGCTTTGGTGTGTGTGTATATGGGTGTGTGCGATTCCGCTAACCATTGGCAGGGTCCAGTTTCCAGCGGCTCTTCAGTGCTTTGTCTCCGTGGTCCGCTCCAAGGGAGAGGTAACAGGGACATCCAAAGGGAGGGATGTCCTTGTCTGCTAACGGCACAATCACCTTGTTACCACACATCACCAGCTTCTTCTCCACCACATAGGGTGTGTTATCATTGATATCCCCCAGGTGGACCAGAATAGTGCCTGTAGCTGTGGCAGGGGGCTCGCCTGAGAGAAGAAGACAGAGACTTTGAATACTTTATTATGCTCAATACCGTACACATATGCGTACGTACACACACAGCTGCATGCATGCTCACACGCACGCAGTCTCGCACGCATGCGAACACACGAACACACGCACACACACAGACACAAACACACACACACATACACACTACACACTAACCGTTGTCTATGGCTTGGATTAGGACAGTGTAGATGTTGTCTTTGTTGACGTGAGGTGACTCCCGGTCCATCTTCTTCACTGTAGTAACCACTCCTGTCTTGGGATCTATGGTGACCCAGCCTGCTGGGTCGTCAACTAACTCATACCTGGTCAGGACATGGAGAGGACAGACGGACAGGTAGACCGGCAGACAGGTCAACACATGGCTTTTCTCTATATTGTCATAAGTAATAATGGTGAAACCAACACAAATAACCCAGAGGCTTCAAATAATATGCAGATGCTTAATGTGAACACATACATGCAATATACACTACATGGCCAAAAGTATGTGGACGCCTGCTAGTCGAACATCTCATTCCAAAATCATGGGCATTAATATGGAGTTGGTCCCCCCTTTGCTGCTATTACAGCCGTCACTCTTCCAGGAAGGCTTTCCACTAGATGTTGGAACATTGCTGCAGGGACTTGCTTCCATTCAGCCACAAGAGCATTAGTGATGTCGGGCACTGATGTTGGACGATTAGGCCTGGCTTGCAGTTGGTGTTCCAATTCATCCCAAAGGTGTTCAATGGGGTTGAGGTCAGAGCTCTGTGCAGGCCAGTCAAGTTCTTCCACACTGATCTCGACAAACCATTTCTGTATAGACCTCGCTTTGTGTATGGGGGCATTGTCATGCTGAAACAGGAAAGGGCCTTCTCCAAACTGTTGCCACAAAGTTGGAAGCACAGAATCGTCTAGAATGTCATTGTATGCTGTAGCGTTAAGATTTCCCTTCACTGGAACTACGGGGCCTAGCCCGAACCATGAAAAACAGCCCCAGACCATTATTCCTCCTCCACCAAACTTTACAGTTGTCACTATGCATTGGGGCAGGTAGCATTCTGCCAGATGGTGAAGCGTGACTCACCACTCCAGAGAACGCATTTCCAGTGGCGGTGAGCTTTACACCACTCCAGCCGTCAATTGGCATTGCGCATGGTGATTTTAGGCTTGTCTGCGGCTGCTCGGCCATGGAAACCCATTTCATGAAGCTTCCGACGAACAGTTAGTGTGCTGACATTGCTTCCAGAGGCAGTTTGGAACTCGGCAGTGAGTGTTGCAGCCGAGGACAGACGATTTTTACACGCTCCTAGATGTTTCCACTTAACAATAAGAGCACTTACAGTTGACCGGGGCAGCTCCAGCAGGGCCGGAATTTGAGAAACTGACTTGTTGGAAAGGTGGCATCCTATGACGGTGCTACGTTGAAAGTCACTGAGCTCTTCAGTAAGGCCATTCTACTGCCAGTGTTTGTCTATGGAGATTGCATGGCTGTGTGCTCGATTTTATACACCTGTCAGCAATAGGTGTGGCTGAAATAGCCGAATCCACTCATTTGAAGGGGTGTCCACATACATTTGTATATATAGTGTAAGTTGCGGGAATCAATATCACAACCTCGGGTGAATGAAGAATCATTATGATGTTTCTGAGGCATAACATGTTATGCCACCCACCTGATTTTTTCCACATCTGAGTCAACGTCGGTGATCTTGGGTTTGTACAGCACTTTCCCCTTCTCCTCCTGCTCTTCCTTTGCATACACGTCTGTCACTTTCCTGTCAAACATCGGGGGGTCGTTCACGTCAATCACCTTCACAGTCACGTTGACTGTCTGGGGGGGCACGGTCAGGGGCTTAGCAGTGGACACGGCCCCTCCGGAGCTACACACAAACAAAGGCTCCTCGTTCGCCACGGCGATCTGCACATTGGTCAACGTTGTCTTTTCCTTAATATTCTTTCCCTGAAAAATTTTGTCCCGTACTTATGTTAGAGCAATACAAGTCAGTACAATACACTATTACAGCAGAAAACAGTCAATCATCACAATAACTGTTCAATCACCGCACTTCAAAAAGAGGGCTCGCAATTTTAACCAATCACTGCACTTTTACTGCACAAAATGTTTCAATCAAGCAACACAAATGTTTTCCCTTGTCAGTGTATTTTTGTGACAAATTGCACAAAATCATCACAAATTGCCATGCAAAATGTCTTTATTGAAGCAGCAAAATCAAGCATTTTGGAATGCAACTATCACAAAAACTCTGCGAAATCCTGGAGGGACTGACTAAGTGATGTTCATGCTCAGAACTTTGTTAGCCTACTCATGTAAGGTCATAAGGTCAAACAGACTCACCTTGATGACAGTCAGTATACCCTCGTTGGTCTTGGGGTCGGTCTCAATCTTATAGTTTCCTTCCTCGTTCCCCTTCACAATGGAGTAAACGGCTCGCCATGCGGTGGTGTTGGGGGTGTCTGCATCAGTCACAGCCACTCGGAGTATCTCTTTATTGGATTCCATCTCCATCATGTGAGCATTGTACTGTACAGAAATATGGTAAAGTAAGTATTTGTGTTTCACAAATCAATAAATAAATGTTCAATCAATCAATCAATTGTTCAATTGTTCAAACACCCGATCAACCAACAAATCATTGAATCAATCAACCAGTCAACCAATCAACCAACTTGGAACTTACGGTCTTGTTTTTGAACACTGGTTGGTGAGTGTTGGAGTCCGTTATTTGGAGGTTGACCACTACAGTTGAGGACAGGGCTGGTATCCCATGATCCCGAGCTTCAACAACCACCTTATACATCTTTGCTTTCTATGTGAACAACAAAATAAATAAAATATTGATCCCACCATTTTACATAAAGGTGTAGATTGTGTGCGTGTGTGTGCATCAAGTTTGTGTGTGTGTGTTTGCACATGCTGTATGTAATGGTGTGTGTGTGTGTGTATGTGTCATAGTGGAGCCTTACGTCATAGTCAAAGCAGCCAGTGAAGGTGAGCTGGCTCATCTTGGTGCCCTCTACCTCCTTCAGGTTGATCTTGGGCTCGGCTGGCTCCTGAGACAACACACTTATACTGATGTTGGAGTTCTGTGTGTTCACCTGATCCATGTCCCTGGCTGTCAGAGGCACTGGCAGATACCCTGAGACAGAGGGTGAGGGAAGGAGGAGAGGAGGGGGAAAGGTGAGGAGGAAGAACAGGAATAGGAGGAGGGGGAGGAGGAGAGGGGAAATGAGTTCCCCTTTACATGTTTGTTCTCTATGCTCAAGAAAGAGCCTCCACTTGACACTTAATTTCCCCAACTGAACGCAACAACTGCCTGGTTCTTGGGCGAACAGTCTAGCTAAGTATACTTTGTGCAAGGTTTATTTCTTTTGATTTACAGCCTTTGTGTGTACTGACCCTCTGGTGTACTCTCTTTTACACTGGCTTCTATGACAGGGTGCTCAAAGTAAGGGGCGTTGTCATTGATGTCCGTAATCGCCACATCGAACGCCAGAGTCTTGTCCACGGGTCTATTAGTCACCTTGTCAATGATGTCAAACATAATCTGTGGGAAATAATGTTAATACTGTTATGTTTAGATATTCCGTTTGTCTGTTTAGATTGTCTGTCTGTCCATCCGTTTGTCTCTGTCTGTTGATGCTTACATGAAAGAAGGGGTGTGTCTCCCTGTCGATAGGCTTGAGTACGTACACCACTCCGTCATTGTCGCCGATGGAGAACACGCCCAGAGGTTCCTCGGTCACTCCCATTCCAGATAAACGGAACTGGTGGCTTTTGAAAAGCTCAGTTCTATCATTGAACATCTGTAAAGACAGCCTTGTTGATGAGCAGTTTTCAGGGCTATGAACACTGGGTCTCTGGTTCAGGAGAAGCCCAAGAGGGGTCCAGGGTTCACAGTAAAGCTTACTACAGAGTTATGTTGGAACTGTTCTTCTGGTGAATGATTATATACTACAGTGCTATGAAAAAGTATTTGCCCCCTTTCTAATTTTCTCTACTTTTGCATATTTGTGATACTGAATGTTATCAGATCTTCAACCAAAACCTAATATTAGATAAAGGGAACATAAGTGAACAAATAACCCAACAATTACATATTGATTTCATTTATTTCATAAACCGTTATGCAACACCCATTTCCCCTGTGTGAAAAAGTAATTGCCCCCTTACACTCAATAACTGGTTGTGCCACCTTTAGCTGCAATGACTCGTATCAAGTCCTGCCACAACATTTCGCCAGGCATAATGGGACCCATCTCGTCCAAAAAGTTGGCTCAAGTTTGCCAAAACGCATCTGGATGATCATCAAGGCTCTTGGAAGAACGTTCTATGGACAGATGATTCAAAAGTATAACTTTTTGGACGACATGGTTCCAGTAATGCCTGGCGAAAACCAAACTCTGCATTCCACAGTAAGAACATCATACCAAAGGTCGAGCATGGTGGTGGTGGTGTGATGGTTTGGGGATGCTTTGCTGCCTCAGGACCTGGACGACTGAAGTCTACATGAAAATTGCTAAAAAGCAACAAATTGGAAGTTTTGGAATGGCCTAGTCAAAGTCCAGACCTAATCCCAATTGAGATGTTGTGGCAGGACTTGAAACGAGCAGTTCATGCTTGAAAACCCACACGTCACTGAGTTAAAGCAGTTCTGCATGGAAGAGTGGGCCAAAATTCCTCCACAGCGACGTGAGAGACTGATCAACAACTACAGGAAGCATTTCGTTGGAGTCATTACCTCATCCCTATATTGTTATTTATTTTGCTCTTTTGCACCCCAGTATCTCTATTTGCACATAATCTCTTGCACATCTAGCATTCCAGTGTTAATACTATTGTAATTATTTTGCACTATAGCCTATTTATTGCCTTACCTCCATAACTTGCTACATTTGCACACACTGTATATATATATATATATATTTTCTGTTGTATTTTTGACTTTATGTTTTTTACCCCATATGTAACTCTGTGTTGTTTTTATCGCACTGCTTTGCTTTATCTTGGCCAGGTCGCAGTTGTAAATGAGAACTTGTTCTCAACTGGCTTACCTGGTTAAATAAAGGTGAAATAAAAAAATAAAATAAAAATAAAGGAGGCACAACCAGTTATTGAGTGTAAGGGGGCAATTACTTTTTCACACAGGGGAATTGGATGTTGCATAACTTTGTTTATGAAATAAATATGTAATTGTTGGGTTATTTGTTCACTTATGTTCCCTTTATCTAATATTAGGTTTTGGTTGAAGATCTGATAACATTCAGTATCACAAATATGCAAAAGTAGAGAAAATTAGAAAGGGGGCAAATACTTTTTCATAGCACTGTATTTATGGGCCCAGTGGTTTTGTACCTTTACTGAGGTAGCATGTCTAGAAAGATTTGTCCTGTTTGTTGCAGTATGATGTTTTTACCTGTGTGGCAAATTTAGGGAAAGGTCCAGGGTCCTCCTCCACTAGCTCAATGGTGGACAGGACCCACCTTCTTTTGGAACGCGCCAGCAGCTCCTTTAGGAAATCAGAGAAGGTGAGGGGAAGAGGGTCATTGTACCTGTGTCTTTAAATCTTTAATTTCTGGAAATGGTCATGACATACCCTCTTTTCCCGCTTGTTCAGTGTATAGTTGCCAGTATCATGTGCCAGTGCTAATGCAACCGTCATGGAGACCTGATGACATAAGAGTGCAAACATGCAATTAGAGAGAATATATTCACAGGTGTGTGTAGTAAAAATACATAAAGATGAAGGTGTGAATCATTGCAGGAGACAGACCTGTGGGAGCCATCATGATAGTGGGAGAGGTTGGATGTACTGTATAATGGTATGCGAGTGTGTGTGTGTGCGTGCATGATGAGTAATGATGATTGTGGGAAGTACATTATATGCAGCAGGGGATGATTTTATGGAGCCGTGTAAGATAGAGGACATTGACATTCTGTGTATTGTCTGTATTAGTCTCACATGGCAGGAAGTTGCAATGCAAACACATTGCATGATTAACTGCACACTGTAAATATTATTGTTAAAAACGTATTTTATTTTTCTGCTTATCCACATGTCATTTTCTCTATGATCTTTTGCTCTATCACTTGTTTGTGTTTTGGTGCAACTGCCGTTTGCTCTCATACAGTTAATTGTTTAGTACCACTTTCTATGAAGCAGAAATCTATGATGCATTATAAACACTCATAATGAGTTATAATGCACTAGAAGTCTTTCTCAACTGTGAGGTTGACAGGAAGGAGAGTTTTCTCTACTAGGTCATTCTGTCTGTCGGTGTTTCTCTCTGTTTTTGTCTCTATCTCTCTCTCTCACCCCTTCTCACACCTCTTTTTTAATTGAGTGCTACTTGGAAACCATTGTTGAGTAATCTTTCTGCTTTCCTCTAATTCACCATCTTCATTACGTTGTCATTACATTCTCATGTACCTCAACTACCTCGTAACCCTGCACATTGACTCGGTACTTGTACTCCTTGTATATATTATTGTTTTTATTGTGTTACTATTTCCTTTTTTATTTAGCAAATATTTGTCTGACTTTAACTTTGCATTGTGGGAATGAGCTCGTAAGTAAGTATTTCACTGTAAAGTCTACACTTGTTGTATTCGGCACATGTAATCAATACAATTTTATTTAAACCTGTGATATTGAAACAACTGCAATCAGACAACAATGCCCAAATTGCAAGCCATGAAATGGTAAAGAAACCACATAAATCTTATCTTATACACTCTTGGAAAAAAGGGTTCCAAAAAGGTTATTTGGCTGCCCCCATAGAATAGCACAGTATGAGTCATAATACCCATAAAAACTTGCAGTCAAACAGGAAAATGGTTCCAATCATTTTTCCACCATTCATTTTTCCCATAGGAGATTTTAGAAACACTTCAAATATGGGCTGTGTTTTGTGTAGGCTTACCCTGGCGTGACATTTTGATAACCATGTAAATCACTCTAGGACAAGGTGACTTTTATCAATATATTCACCTGTATTTACCCCCCCAAAAATGAAATGCTAATTAGTTGCTAATGAGGCTATCATAAAGAACTACAGTGCCTTGCAAAAGTATTCATCCCACTTGGCGTTTTTCCTATTTTGTTGCATTACAACCTGTAATTTAACTGGATTTTTAATTGGATTTCATGTAATGGACATACACAAAATAGTCCAAATTGGTGAAGTGAAATTAAAAAAATAACTTGTTTCAAAAATTTGAAATAATACATAACGGAAAAGTGGTAAATGCATACAGTGGGGAAAAAAGTATTTAGTCAGCCACCAATTGTGCAAGTTCTCCCACTTAAAAAGATGAGAGAGGCCTGTAATTTTCATCATAGGTACACGTCAACTATGACAGACAAATTGAGGAAAAAAATCCAGAAAATCACATTGTAGGATTTTTTATGAATTTATTTGCAAATTATGGTGGAAAATAAGTATTTGGTCACCTACAAACAAGCAAGATTTCTAGCTCTCACAGACCTGTAACTTCTTCTTTAAGAGGCTCCTCTGTCCTCCACTCGTTACCTGTATTAATGCCACCTGTTTGAACTTGTTATCAGTATAAAAGACACCTGTCCACAACCTCAAACAGTCACACTCCAAACTCCACTATGGCCAAGATCAAAGAGCTGTCAAAGGACACCAGAAACAAAATTGTAGACCTGCACCAGGCTGGGAAGATTGAATCTGCAATAGGTAAGCAGCTTGGTTTGAAGAAATCAACTGTGGGAGCAATTATTAGGAAATGGAAGACATACAAGACCACTGATAATCTCCCTCGATCTGGGGCTCCACGCAAGATCTCACCCCGTGGGGTCAAAATGATCACAAGAACGGTGAGCAAAAATCCCAGAACCACACGGGGGGACCTAGTGAATGACCTGCAGAGAGCTGGGACCAAAGTAACAAAGCCTACCATCAGTAACACACTACGCTGCCAGGGACTCAAATCCTGCAGTGCCAGACGTGTCCCCCTGCTTAAGCCAGTACATGTCCAGGCCTGTCTGAAGTTTGCTAGAGTGCATTTGGATGATCCAGAAGAGGATTGGGAGAATGTCATATGGTCAGATGAAACCAAAATAGAACTTTTTGGTAAAAACGCAACTCGTCGTGTTTGGAGGACAAAGAATGCTGAGTTACATCCAAAAAACACCATACCTACTGTGAAGCATGGGGGTGGAAACATCATGCTTTGGGGCTGTTTTTCTGCAAAGGGACCAGGACGACTGATCCCTCTAAAGGAAAGAATGAATGGGGCCATGTATCGTGAGATTTTGAGTGAAAACCTCCTTCCATCAGCAAGGGCATTGAAGATGAAACGTGGCTGGGTCTTTCAGCATGACAATGATCCCAAACACACCGCCCGGGCAACGAAGCAGTGGCTTCGTAAGAAGCATTTCAAGGTCCTGGAGTGGCCTAGCCAGTCTCCAGATCTCAACCCCATAGAAAATCTTTGGAGGGAGTTGAAAGTCCGTGTTGCCCAGCGACAGCCCCAAAACATCACTGCTCTAGAGGAGATCTGCATGGAGGAATGGGCCAAAATATCAGCAACAGTGTGTGAAAACCTTGTGAAGACTTACAGAAAACGTTTGACCTGTGTCATTGCCAACAAAGGGTATATAACAAAGTATTGAGAAACTTTTGTTATTGACCAAATACTTATTTTCCACCATAATATGCAAATAAATTCATTAAAAATCCTACAATGTGATTTTCAGGATATTTTTTCCTCATTTTGTCTGTCATAGTTGACGTGTACCTATGATGAAAATTACAGGCCTCTCTCATCTTTTTATGTGGGAGAACTTGCACAATTGGTGGCTGACTAAATACTTTTTTTCCAAACTGTATGTATTCACCCCCTTTGCTATGAAGCCCCTAAATAAGATCTGGTGCAACCAATTACCTTCAGAAGTCACAAAATTAGTTAAATAAAGTAAACCTGTGTGCAATCTAAGTGTCACATGATCTGTCACATGATCTCAGTATATATACACCTGTTCTTAAAGCCCCCAGAGTCTGCAACACCACTAAGCAAGGGGCACCACCAAGCAAGCGGCACCATGAAGACCAAGGAGCTCTCCAAACAGGTCAGGGACAAAGTTGTGGAGAAGTACAGATCAGGGTTGGGTTATAAAATAATATCAGAAACTTTGAACATCCCACAGATCACCATTAAATCCATTATTCAAAAATTTAAAGAATATGGCACCACAACAAACCTGCCAAGAGAGGGCCGCCCACCAAAACTGACGGACCAGGCAAGGAGGGCATTAATCAGAGAGGCAACAAAGAGACCAAAGATAACCCTGAAGGAGCTGCAAAGCTCCACAGCGGAGATTGGAGTATCTGTCCATAGGACCACTTTAAGACATACACTACACAGAGCTGGGCTTTACGGAAGAGTGGCAGAAAAATGAATAGTTATGCACGCTCAAGTTTTCAGATTTTTTTTATTTTTTCTAGTTTGTTTCACAATAAAAAATATTTTGCATCTTCAAAGTGGTAGGAATGTTGTGTAAGTCAAATAATACAAACCCCCCAAAAATCCATTTTAATTCCAGGTTGTAAGGCAACAAAATAGGAAAAATTGAAAAACAGCCTGGGATCAACCCCGGGTCTGTAGTGATGCCTCAAGCACTGCGATGCAGTGCCTTAGACCGCTGCGCCACTCGGGAGGCCCCCTTTAATTCAATTTTTGACTTTATTTTTATTTTTAATGCCAGTGAGATGTCTCGCCGTGGGGCACACCCTCCGCCGGTCGTGGGCAATACTTAAGTAGACCAGAGTGGCCCCGCACCGATCAGAAAAAGGGAGTGGGGTGTTTATGAGGTAGGCTAGATAGACTCATAACCTTTCAGCGTTCAGAGAGAAAACACTCAAAGCATTGCAAAGTGTCATACTAATGTTTTGACATGATATACTGCACCCGCATGACACTTCCGTAATCTATATTTCAGTACAAAATATAGTAGGAAGAAGTATGCAAAAAGTATTCACTCACATACTCTGGATAAATTACTAAAATGTAGATATGTTTACGTTTATGAAAATGTACCCTATTGTGTCAAAGCTAATTCTGTAGAAGCTGGTTTCGTACTCACCATCAGCAAAAGCAAGGACACCTTCGCCATTTTGGACCGTTCCTCTTGATATCCTCTGGGTAAGTGTCAAGAACTCACCTGTGGGAGAGATATTTGAGACATTTGCATGTGAGGGACGGCCCATTATCCCTCCAGGCTCCCTCAACATCTGACACAATCGTGTTTGTTCCAGTGTGTGTCTGCGTTCCCTGACGTGTCCCCACCAAGTATGTGTGTGTGTGTGTGTGTGTGTGGGAGAGATATTTGAGACATTTGCATGTGAGGGACGGCCCATTATCCCTCCAGGCTCCCTCAACATCTGACACAATCGTGTTTGTTCCTGTGTGTGTATGCGTTCCCTGACGTGTCCCCAACAAGTATGTGTGTGTGTGTGTGTGCGAGAGAGAGAGAGAGTGTGTGTGAGTGTAGGTGTTTACACTTTGTTTAAGTATGTAAGTGTGTGCATATGCGTTAGTGTGTGCGTGTATAGGTGTGCTACTAATAACCCGTTGCTGCTATGTGACACATCTCAGGTCCCCAGGGTTATAGTGACGGGCGTAGTTTGCGAAGTCTGCCAGTCTCAGCATCTCATATTATATCGATGATCATCCTACAGCACGGGAGGACTCATCCTAGACACTACCTAGATCTCTGGGGTTATGTCTAAATCAGAAAGGATTTTATAGGCCTGCAGACGATACAGATGCCGTATCTTAATTGGATCATTCTGTCGTTGCAGGAACTTTCCTGCATAGCAGGACATTCAAATGTGTATTGTATTCGAGGTTTAGGTCAATAACGTGTAATAGGTTGAGTGTCCAGGTTTCATCAGAGTTGCAGATGGCAGAGGGATGTCGCAGTGCACAGTGCATCATAAACATAATTCTAACGTATATTATCCTAGCCTATCCCTCTCCTCACGCCCCAACCCTTTGCACCGCAAATATTTATTGATTGAGGGTTTGCATGGCTTTTAATTAGGATCAGAACAGTGATGTGCCAACTGGTTTTCTTTGTACAGTACACAACCCAATAATCTGCTTTGTGTCCTGGGGGTGTGAGGAAATGCCAGAATTTAGTGACTCATGCTCCAGGGGTAGTGCAATGGCTGGCAGCCAAGGATGCTATGTCTATATACTTACATAACACTAAGATGGGTAGACCGTGAGACCACACTCTTGTTAGACTCTCCATTGACACTACTGCTGACACAGGCATATATCTTTTTTCCAGGAGCACCTGTCGGATAATGTATCCATTTGCAATGTAATATTCAACATAAATGTTTAATTTACAACTTCCTGCATGGACAGATAACAGTGTAGGCCCACAGTGAACATATAGGGACTGAGTAAACCTGAGTACCTTCTTAGTGTCTTGATAGTGTGGGAATCAGTGGATTAATCCAAATGCTACGTATCAAGTTTACTTTGACGTCTCTTAGGCGAAGAGTCATTCGGCGAGAGGTACTTAACAAATTCCTCCCTGCTAAATTACCCCTATACCTTCCCTCTTGAGTCTCATCGAAAGGGAAGCTAAAAGTACCTGTCACACAACCTTTAGTTACTACCTCGCTCTTATCCTCAGCTCCACTAGTGCCTCTGGGCTTTAAAACATACCTGTGAATAACAAATCTATTTTCCACCCAGCCTCAACTCCAGGAAGAGACTCCTGAAGGTTGAATGCAAACTGAAATTTGTTTGATTATCAGGATGGTTCTTTTTGTTTTTGAATGTGATTCCCATACTGTGATATGGAGGAGGTCGTTTAAAGTATTTGAGATCAGAGACACACAGTCATAGAAGTATAATTCAAGGTTGGAATTTTGATTATATGAACACAGCAGTGGCAGAAGAAGGACCCACAAACTGCCCTGGCCCCATGGGTGTTTTAATCCAATTTAACCAAACTTGATAACTTAACCAAACAGAGGCATTATGTGGAGTCAATTGGGATGAACCTCAACCTATAACAACAGTCAATTTTCATAGTGGATAATTATTATGTCAGTATTCAAACATTACATACAGGTACTTACATGGTTTGTAATTTAGCAGCAAAATATGTAACGAGCTTAGAAGTGTTCAACATTCTATTCCATTTTCCTCGGTTGTATGACCTTTAAGAAAAGTTATAGAGAGCTTGAGGCAACACACACACCAAGATGTTCGTATGGTACTCTGAAAAAAAAGGATACGAAAGATTGTACTTATTTATTTCATAATTGTATTCATCATTTTATTCTTTATCTTGACTCAGATAAAGATAGAGAGAAATTATACACATACACCAAGTTTTTCCACTGTCAAATAAGGACCATCTTAAAAACAGAAGGCAGATGCACACTCACAAACTTAGCATGAGGACTCCCATACCCATGAAATGGATTACAATGTAATCTGAAATGTCAGGGAAAACACTGGAAATGATACACTTTATTGCAGAATGATCAAACCTATATAGAGGCCTTTACCAAGGTGTTGTTCTGGTGAGGTTTTGCCCTGGTAGACTCCTAACTAATAGGCAGTGCTTAATTTGTGAATCGGGAGGTGCCGGAACAAACAGTGAGCACGAGAGGGGATTCAGAGGTACCAGAATGCATAATAATAATAAAAATCCTTTATAATAAAGCATTGCATTCATATCATTGCATTTGCATAGTGGCATAGAGCAGTAGAGTAGAGGCACTTACAGAAGTTGCAAACATGGGGTACATTTGGGGTACAAATGTTGGCCTTTTATAAGCTAATTTCATGCAATTCTACGTAATTTTACATGACTGGAGACTTTGGCAGAATCGTTGTTAATACGACACAAATGATCGAAATGGCAGGATACGTTGACACTGACAAACTGAGAATCAGAGATCGATAAAAACTACCTTGTCTTGAATCCATCAATAGCCTAGGCCTAGGTGTGTTGAGACACATAATGTAGGCTACAATATGAGGAGGAAAGTTTAGTCCTAAACATGCTTTTGCGCAGGTCACTCACTGGTGATGGCCAATGCACTCGTGCCAAAAGCCTATCTCGCTCTCTCTTTTGTAAAACAATATTTGGAAGTTTCAAATATTTTGGTGGCTTACAGCATAGAGTCTAAATAAATGATTAAGTGCAATGCTTGAGAGATGAGAGTTCAGGGTCATGTCTATCGGTGCAAAGAGGGAGAGAGATCATAGAAAATGAATCTCATTCTAGTTATGTGAGAGATACTGGCGTGCTTCTCACACAGCCACCGTCACGGTCTCAGACATATACTATGCCCACATACTCTAGTATAGCTGAGGGGCTTACAAGTCTGAATTTCTTATATCCTAATTTTCAAGACATCAATGTACAGCAACATTTTTAAGCGCCACTGCAGAACACCCGCCATATGCATATGCACACATATTCAACTGTGGGGCTTACAAGACTCGAATTTCATATACTTTTCAAGACATCAATGTAGCAGTAGAACAAACATATCACAATCATTTTATTTGATATCAGAATATACTTCAAATAAAATAAATCAATGTAGGCTACAGCAGAACACATTGTATAATATATAGGCCTCCTGCCTATGTGATAATATATAGAATTCTCCACATGTGAAGTCCATTTAACTCCTGACAGTCAATTTCTTGCTCAAAACCGTGAGCGGGTCTGTGACGTTTAGCCTGCTTGTAAGCTGTTCGGAAGACTTTGGCTCTAGTGTCTGTGTTTTTATTTTGAGTGTTAGCTATAACCTGTGTTAAGGTGTCCTCTTTAGCCTTGTCTACAATGCTTGCTGCCGCTAAATGGGCCTTGGTTTGGGCATGTTCAAAAACCCTTTTTTCTGAGGGCTCTTTGTTGCTTTTTTTACATCGGAGGCAGAGGATGTTACTGTACATTCCACCCACTCTTTTGCTAGTTTCATCCCTCCAGTCTTTTCAGGGCCCAAACTCCCTACCTTTTTGCATGTTGAACAGCCCAGCTTTGAATTTTGCTTGACAAGCCAGGGGTTATAAGTTTGCTTGGTCTTGAACTGAGCCTCTGTCCAAATTGCACCTTCTCTGGGCACTTCGTCGGTGGATGCACTGCCCCCCCCCCCCCCCCCCCCTACTAGCTAGTGGAGGTGCCGGTGGTGATGCTGAACTGGCAGGATAAGCAGCGCAGCTAGCTAAGGCATCGCCATCAGGAGCAGTTTGCTTCTCACTCCTCTCATCCGGCACTGACAGTTCTCTGGCTCGTTTCAGGTTAGATTCATCATATTTTCCAGGATTTTGCCTTTTCTTATTCATTTTTTATTTGGCTTTCCCTCAGTTTCAAATTCAGTAGGGAGACGACTAGCCTAGGCTACATGACATGATTACATAGGGACCTCTTCACTAGCTGACCACCACAGCCAAGACCTGTTTCAAGATCAGTTACTTACCTCGCCGGCCCGCCCCATAACCTTTATGTTCAAATAAGAGAGCAGGTCTGGAATCAGTGTGGAAGGAGTAGGATGATTGCACAGAAGGATCACCGCGTTTTTACATGATGGTTTTTCTGGGAGGCGGGAGAAATAACCAGGAGGCAACATGATTTAACTATTTTTTATGTTTACAGTGCAAACAGTGGAGAAATTGTATAAATAATGCCACGTGAGGTACCGGAGCCGGGAAATAGGAGCTGGAATAAAGGAGGTCATATCTGAGAGGTGCGGGATCCTGTTAAATGAATCACTGCTCATACGACTACTGACGTGGGGGAATGCCCCACAGGGTTGTTTCTGTTTACGTTGAAACTCCACTCTAAGCTCGTCCTCACCCTCTTAACTGACATTACATTTCAAAGAAAATGGGTGTGATCAAGGTGTCCTGAGCTGGAGGTAACAGCAATAGCAGAATCCAAAGCAGAAAATCCAGTCTACATGTAGAATGTGAGTGACTGATGTGGTATCCCTTTCAACTGTCACATGAAGGGAGGTACAGTGCATGTGGAATGTATTCAGACCCCTTGACCTTTTCCACATTTTGTTACATTACAGCCTTATTCTAAAATTGATTAAATCGTTTTTTCTATCTTTTTTTTCATCAATCTACATACAATACCCCATAATGACAAAGCAAAAAACGTTTAAATTTTTTATGTTTGCATATTTATATATAAATAAAACGGAAATATAACATTTACATAAGATTTCAGACCCTTTTCCTTTGGCAGCGATTACAGCCTCAAGTCTTCTTGGGTATGACGCTACAAGCTCGGTGCACCTGTATTTGGGGAGTTTCTCCCATTCTTCTCTGCAGATCCTCTCAAGCTCTGTCAGGTTGGATGGGGAGCGTCGCTGCACAGCTATTTTCAGGTCTCTCCAGAGATTTCCGATCGGGTTCAAGTCCGGGCTCTGACTGGGCCACTCAAGGACATTCAGAGACTTGTCCCGAAGCCAATCCTGCATTGTCTTGGCTGTGTGCTTAGGGTTGTTGTCCTGTTGGAATGTGAACCTTAGCCCCAGTCTGAGGTCCTGAGCACTCTGGAGCAGGTTTTGATCAAGGATTGCTTTGTACTTTGCTCCGTTCACCTTTCCCTTGATCCTGACTAGTCTCCCAGTCCCTGCCGCTGAAAAACATCCCTACAGCATGATGCTGCCACCACCATGCTTCATCGTAGGGATGGTGCCAAGTTTCCTCCAGATGTGACGCTTGGCCTGCTTGGTTTCATGAGACCAGAGAATCTTGTTTCTCATGGTCTGAGAGTCCTTTAGGTGCCTTTTGGCAAACTCCAAGCGGGCTGTCATGTGCCTTTTATTGAGGACTGGCTTCCGTCCTGCCACTCTACCATAAAGGCCTGATTGGTGGAGTGCTGCAGAGATGGTTGTCCTTCTGGAAGGTTCTCCCATCTCCACAGAGGAACTCTGGAGCTCTGTCAGAATGACCATCGGGTTCTTAGTCACCTCCCTGACCAAGGTCCTTCTTCCCTGATTGCTCAGTTTAGCCGGGCGGCCAGCTCTAGGAAGAGTCTTGGTGGTTCCAAACTTCTTCCATTTAAGGATGATGGAGGCCACTGTGTTCTTGGGGAACTTCAATGCTGCAGAAATGTTTGGTACCCTTCCCCAGATCTGTGCCTTGACACAATCCTGTCTCTGGGCTCTGCGGACAATTCCTTCGACCTCATGGCTTGGTTTTTGCTCTGACATGCACTGTCGACTGTGGGACCTTACATAGACAGGTGTGTGCCTTTCCAAATCATGTCCAATCAGTTGAATTTCCCACTGGTGGACACCAATCAAGTTGTAGAAACATCTCAAGGAAACAGGATGCACCTGAGCTCAATTTCGAGTATCATAGCAAAGGGTCTGAATACTTATGTAAATAAGATATTTCTGTAAACATTTCAATACATATTTTTTCACTTTGTCATTATGGGGTATTGCATGTAGATTGATGAGGGAAAAACATTATTTTATCCATTTTAAAATAAGGCTGTAACGTAACAAAATGTGGAAAAAGTCGAGGGGTCTAAATACTTTCCGAATGCACTATAAATAGCTTGACTGAGAACAAATGAAACCAAACTGCTTAAGACTACCACTAACTGAACCCAATCATGCAGCAAAGAGACTCATCATGTATCAGTGTGTTAGAATTCAGTGTTTAAATAGCAGCATTAAGGAATGGATAGGATTGGATCTAGGATGTAGTCTCTCAATGTTCACAGGTTCTTATGTGAGACAGACATCTGGATCAGTCTTAATTCTTCCCTCTGACCATGATATTCTGTGTATGATAAATATGGCAAACACAATATTGACACCTTGATAATGGTTAAACAAAATATGAGTATAATTCTTTGAAGCAACAGAAAAAACTGCAGTGAAAACTAAGTGTTCAGTACAATAGTGCTAAGTTGAAATGATAAGACGTCATCAATAAGTATACTGAACAAAAATGTAAATGCAACATGCAACAATTTCAAAGATTTTACTGAGTTACAGTTCATATAAGGAAATCAGTCAATTGAAAAAAATTCAATAGGCCCTAATCTATGGATTTCACATGACTGGGTAGGGGTGCAGCCATGGGTGGGCCTGGGAGGGCATAGGCCCACCCACTTGGAAGCCAGGCCCACCCACTGGGGAGCCAGGCCCAGCCAATCAGAAGGAGTTTTTCCCAACAAAAGGGCTATATTACAGACAGAAACACAGCCTAGCCCTCTCCTCAATCCCAACCCTTAGCACTGCAAGTACTTATTGATTTAGGGTTTGCATTACATTTTATTAGGATCAGAACAGTGATGTGCTTTCGGGTATTCACTGTACCGTAGACAACACAATAATCTGCTTTGGTGATACCTAATCAGTTTCACAACTGAATGCATTTAACCGAAATGTGTCTTTTGCATTTAACCCAACCCCTCTGAATCAGAGAGGCGCGGGTGGCTGCCTTAGTCGACATCCACGTCATCGGCGCCAGGGCAGCAGTTGTTGGGGGTTAACTGCCATGCTCAAGGGCAGAACGTCAGATTTTTCCACCTTGCCGGCTCTGGGATTCAAACCAGTAACCTTTCGGTTACAGGCTCAATGCTCTTAACCGTTAGGCTACCTGCCACCGGTGTTCTTTGCGTCCTGGGGGTGTGAGAAAATTCCAGACCTTCATAGACTCTCCATTGACACTACTGCTGACACAGACATACACTACCGTTCAAAAGTTTGGGGTCACCTTCTAGGCAGAGTTGCAAAGAAAAAGCCATATCTCAGACTGGCCAATAAAAATAAAATATCAAGATGGGCAGCCTGCTGACACAGGCATATATCTTTTTTCCAGGAGCACATGTCGGATAATGTATCCATTTGCAATGTAATATTCAACATAAATGTTTAATTTACAACTTCCTGCATGGACAGATAACAGTGTAGGCCCACAGTGAACATATAGGGACTGAGTAAACCTGAGTACCTTCTTAGTGTCTTGATAGTGTGGGAATCAGTGGATTAATCCAAATGCTACGTATCAAGTTTACTTTGACGTCTCTTAGGCGAAGAGTCATTCGGCGAGAGGTACTTAACAAATTCCTCCCTGCTAAATTACCCCTATACCTTCCCTCTTGAGTCTCATCGTAAGGGAAGCTAAAAGTACCTGTCACACAACCTTTAGTTACTACCTCGCTCTTATCCTCAGCTCCACTAGTGCCTCTGGGCTTTAAAACATACCTGTGAATAACAAATCTATTTTCCACCCAGCCTCAACTCCAGGAAGAGACTCCTGAAGGTTGAATGCAAACTGAAATTTGTTTGATTATCAGGATGGTTCTTTTTGTTTTTGAATGTGATTCCCATACTGTGATATGGAGGAGGTCGTTTAAAGTATTTGAGATCAGAGACACACAGTCATAGAAGTATAATTCAAGGTTGGAATTTTGATTATATGAACACAGCAGTGGCAGAAGAAGGACCCACAAACTGCCCTGGCCCCATGGGTGTTTTAATCCAATTTAACCAAACTTGATAACTTAACCAAACAGAGGCATTATGTGGAGTCAATTGGGATGAACCTCAACCTATAACAACAGTCAATTTTCATAGTGGATAATTATTATGTCAGTATTCAAACATTACATACAGGTACTTACATGGTTTGTAATTTAGCAGCAACATATGTAACAAGCTTAGAAGTGTTCAACATTCTATTCCATTTTCCTCGGTTGTATGACCTTTAAGAAAAGTTATAGAGAGCTTGAGGCAACACACACACCAAGATGTTCGTATGGTACTCTGAAAAAAAAGGATACGAAAGATTGTACTTATTTATTTCATAATTGTATTCATCATTTTATTCTTTATCTTGACTCAGATAAAGAGAGAGAAATTATACACATACACCAAGTTTTTCCACTGTCAAATAAGGACCATCTTAAAAACAGAAGGCAGATGCACACTCACAAACTTAGCATGAGGACTCCCATTCCCATGAAATGGATTACAATGTAATCTGAAATGTCAGGGAAAACACTGGAAATGATACACTTTATTGCAGAATGATCAAACCTATATAGAGGCCTTTACCAAGGTGTTGTTCTGGTGAGGTTTTGCCCTGGTAGACTCCTAACTAATAGGCAGTGCTTAATTTGTGAATCGGGAGGTGCCGGAACAAACAGTGAGCACGAGAGGGGATTCAGAGGTACCAGAATGCATAATAATAATAAAAATCCTTTATAATAAAGCATTGCATTCATATCATTGCATTTGCATAGTGGCATAGAGCAGTAGAGTAGAGGCACTTACAGAAGTTGCAAACATGGGGTACATTTGGGGTACAAATGTTGGCCTTTTATAAGCTAATTTCATGCAATTCTACGTAATTTTACATGACTGGAGACTTTGGCAGAATCGTTGTTAATACGACACAAATGATGGAAATGGCAGGATACGTTGACACTGACAAACTGAGAATCAGAGATCGATAAAAACGACCTTGTCTTGAATCCATCAATAGCCTAGGCCTAGGTGTGTTGAGACACATAATGTAGGCTACAATATGAGGAGGAAAGTTTAGTCCTAAACATGCTTTTGCGCAGGTCACTCACTGGTGATGGCCGATGCACTCGTGCCAAAAGCCTATCTCGCTCTCTCTTTTGTAAAACAATATTTGGAAGTTTCAAATATTTTGGTGGCTTACAGCATAGAGTCTAAATAAATGATTAAGTGCAATGCTTGAGAGATGAGAGTTCAGGGTCATGTCTATCGGTGCAGAGAGGGAGAGAGATCATAGAAAATGAATCTCATTCTAGTTATGTGAGAGATACTGGCGTGCTTCTCACACAGCCACCGTCACGGTCTCAGACATATACTATGCCCATATACTCTAGTATAGCTGAGGGGCTTACAAGTCTGAATTTCTGATATCCTAATTTTCAAGACATCAATGTACAGCAACATTTTTAAGCGCCACTGCAGAACACCCGCCATATGCATATGCACACATATTCAACTGTGGGACTTACAAGACTCGAATTTCATATACTTTTCAAGACATCAATGTAGCAGTAGAACAAACATATCACAATCATTTTATTTGATATCAGAATATACTTCAAATAAAATAAATCAATGTAGGCTACAGCAGAACACATTGTATAATATATAGGCCTCCTGCCTATGTGATAATATATAGAATTCTCCACATGTGAAGTCCATTTAACTCCTGACAGTCAATTTCTTGCTCAAAACCGTGAGCGGGTCTGTGACGTTTAGCCTGCTTGTAAGCTGTTCGGAAGACTTTGGCTCTAGTGTCTGTGTTTTTATTTTGAGTGTTAGCTATAACCTGTGTTAAGGTGTCCTCTTTAGCCTTGTCTACAATGCTTGCTGCCGCTAAATGGGCCTTGGTTTGGGCATGTTCAAAACCCCTTTTTTCTGAGGGCTCTTTGTTGCTTTTTTACATCGGAGGCAGAGGATGTTACTGTACATTCCACCCACTCTTTTGCTAGTTTCATCCCTCCAGTCTTTTCAGGGCCCAAACTCCCTACCTTTTTGCATGTTGAACAGCCCAGCTTTGAATTTTGCTTGACAAGCCAGGGGTTATAAGTTTGCTTGGTCTTGAACTGAGCCTCTGTCCAAATTGCACCTTCTCTGGGCACTTCGTCGGTGGATGCACTGCCCCCTCCCCCCCCCCCCCCTACTAGCTAGTGGAGGTGCCGGTGGTGATGCTGAACTGGCAGGATAAGCAGCGCAGCTAGCTAAGGCATCGCCATCAGGAGCAGTTTGCTTCTCACTCCTCTCATCCGGCACTGACAGTTCTCTGGCTCGTTTCAGGTTAGATTCATCATATTTTCCAGGATTTTGCCTTTTCTTATTCATTTTTTATTTGGCTTTCCCTCAGTTTCAAATTCAGTAGGGAGACGACTAGCCTAGGCTACATGACATGATTACATAGGGACCTCTTCACTAGCTGACCACCACAGCCAAGACCTGTTTCAAGATCAGTTACTTACCTCGCCGGCCCGCCCCATAACCTTTATGTTCAAATAAGAGAGCAGGTCTGGAATCAGTGTGGAAGGAGTAGGATGATTGCACAGAAGGATCACCGCGTTTTTACATGATGGTTTTTCTGGGAGGCGGGAGAAATAACCAGGAGGCAACATGATTTAACTATTTTTTATGTTTACAGTGCAAACAGTGGAGAAATTGTATAAATAATGCCACGTGAGGTACCGGAGCCGGGAAATAGGAGCTGGAATAAAGGAGGTCATATCTGAGAGGTGCGGGATCCTGTTAAATGAATCACTGCTCATACGACTACTGACGTGGGGGAATGCCCCACAGGGTTGTTTCTGTTTACGTTGAAACTCCACTCTAAGCTCGTCCTCACCCTCTTAACTGACATTACATTTCAAAGAAAATGGGTGTGATCAAGGTGTCCTGAGCTGGAGGTAACAGCAATAGCAGAATCCAAAGCAGAAAATCCAGTCTACATGTAGAATGTGAGTGACTGATGTGGTATCCCTTTCAACTGTCACATGAAGGGAGGTACAGTGCATGTGGAATGTATTCAGACCCCTTGACCTTTTCCACATTTTGTTACATTACAGCCTTATTCTAAAATTGATTAAATCGTTTTTTCTATCTTTTTTTTCATCAATCTACATACAATACCCCATAATGACAAAGCAAAAAACGTTTTAATTTTTTATGTTTGCATATTTATATATAAATAAAACGGAAATATAACATTTACATAAGATTTCAGACCCTTTTCCTTTGGCAGCGATTACAGCCTCGAGTCTTCTTGGGTATGACGCTACAAGCTCGGTGCACCTGTATTTGGGGAGTTTCTCCCATTCTTCTCTGCAGATCCTCTCAAGCTCTGTCAGGTTGGATGGGGAGCGTCGCTGCACAGCTATTTTCAGGTCTCTCCAGAGATTTCCGATCGGGTTCAAGTCCGGGCTCTGACTGGGCCACTCAAGGACATTCAGAGACTTGTCCCGAAGCCAATCCTGCATTGTCTTGGCTGTGTGCTTAGGGTTGTTGTCCTGTTGGAATGTGAACCTTAGCCCCAGTCTGAGGTCCTGAGCGCTCTGGAGCAGGTTTTGATCAAGGATTGCTTTGTACTTTGCTCCGTTCACCTTTCCCTTGATCCTGACTAGTCTCCCAGTCCCTGCCGCTGAAAAACATCCCTACAGCATGATGCTGCCACCACCATGCTTCATCGTAGGGATGGTGCCAAGTTTCCTCCAGATGTGACGCTTGGCCTGCTTGGTTTCATGAGACCAGAGAATCTTGTTTCTCATGGTCTGAGAGTCCTTTAGGTGCCTTTTGGCAAACTCCAAGCGGGCTGTCATGTGCCTTTTATTGAGGACTGGCTTCCGTCCTGCCACTCTACCATAAAGGCCTGATTGGTGGAGTGCTGCAGAGATGGTTGTCCTTCTGGAAGGTTCTCCCATCTCCACAGAGGAACTCTGGAGCTCTGTCAGAATGACCATCGGGTTCTTAGTCACCTCCCTGACCAAGGTCCTTCTTCCCTGATTGCTCAGTTTAGCCGGGCGGCCAGCTCTAGGAAGAGTCTTGGTGGTTCCAAACTTCTTCCATTTAAGGATGATGGAGGCCACTGTGTTCTTGGGGAACTTCAATGCTGCAGAAATGTTTGGTACCCTTCCCCAGATCTGTGCCTTGACACAATCCTGTCTCTGGGCTCTGCGGACAATTCCTTCGACCTCATGGCTTGGTTTTTGCTCTGACATGCACTGTCGACTGTGGGACCTTACATAGACAGGTGTGTGCCTTTCCAAATCATGTCCAATCAGTTGAATTTCCCACTGGTGGACTCCAATCAAGTTGTAGAAACATCTCAAGGAAACAGGATGCACCTGAGCTCAATTTCGAGTATCATAGCAAAGGGTCTGAATACTTATGTAAATAAGATATTTCTGTAAACATTTCAATACATATTTTTTCACTTTGTCATTATGGGGTATTGCATGTAGATTGATGAGGGAAAAACATTATTTTATCCATTTTAAAATAAGGCTGTAACGTAACAAAATGTGGAAAAAGTCAAGGGGTCTAAATACTTTCCGAATGCACTATAAATAGCTTGACTGAGAACAAATGAAACCAAACTGCTTAAGACTACCACTAACTGAACCCAATCATGCAGCAAAGAGACTCATCATGTATCAGTGTGTTAGAATTCAGTGTTTAAATAGCAGCATTAAGGAATGGATAGCATTGGATCCAGGATGTAGTCTCTCAATGTTCACAGGTTCTTATGTGAGACAGACATCTGGATCAGTCTTAATTCTTCCCTCTGACCATGATATTCTGTGTATGATAAATATGGCAAACACAATATTGACACCTTGATAATGGTTAAACAAAATATGAGTATAATTCTTTGAAGCAACAGAAAAAACTGCAGTGAAAACTAAGTGTTCAGTACAATAGTGCTAAGTTGAAATGATAAGACGTCATCAATAAGTATACTGAACAAAAATGTAAATGCAACATGCAACAATTTCAAAGATTTTACTGAGTTACAGTTCATATAAGGAAATCAGTCAATTGAAAAAAATTCAATAGGCCCTAATCTATGGATTTCACATGACTGGGTAGGGGTGCAGCCATGGGTGGGCCTGGGAGGGCATAGGCCCACCCACTTGGAAGCCAGGCCCACCCACTGGGGAGCCAGGCCCAGCCAATCAGAAGGAGTTTTTCCCAACAAAAGGGCTATATTACAGACAGAAACACAGCCTAGCCCTCTCCTCAATCCCAACCCTTAGCACTGCAAGTACTTATTGATTTAGGGTTTGCATTACATTTTATTAGGATCAGAACAGTGATGTGCTTTCGGGTATTCACTGTACCGTAGACAACACAATAATCTGCTTTGGTGATACCTAATCAGTTTCACAACTGAATGCATTTAACCGAAATGTGTCTTTTGCATTTAACCCAACCCCTCTGAATCAGAGAGGCGCTGGTGGCTGCCTTAGTCGACATCCACGTCATCGGCGCCAGGGCAGCAGTTGTTGGGGGTTAACTGCCATGCTCAAGGGCAGAACGTCAGATTTTTCCACCTTGCCGGCTCTGGGATTCAAACCAGTAACCTTTCGGTTACAGGCTCAATGCTCTTAACCGTTAGGCTACCTGCCACCGGTGTTCTTTGCGTCCTGGGGGTGTGAGAAAATTCCAGACCTTCATAGACTCTCCATTGACACTACTGCTGACACAGACATACACTACCGTTCAAAAGTTTGGGGTCACCTTCTAGGCAGAGTTGCAAAGAAAAAGCCATATCTCAGACTGGCCAATAAAAATAAAAGATCAAGATGGGCAGTCTGAGATATGGCTTTTTCTTTGTAACTCTGCCTAGAAGGTCAGCATCCCGGAGTCGCCTCTTCACTGTTGACGTTGAGACTGGTGTTTTGCGGGAACTATTTAATGAAGCTGCCAGTTGAGGACCTGTGAGGCGTCTGTTTCTCAAACTAGACACTCTAATGTATTTGTCTTCTTGCTCAGTTGTGCACCGGGGCCTCCCTCTCCTCTTTCTATTCTGGTTAGAGCCAGTTTGCGCTGTTCTGTGAAGGGAGTAGTACACAGCATTGTACGAGATCTTCAGTTTCTTGGCAATTTCTCGCATGGAATAGCCTTCATTTCTCAGAACAAGAATAGACTGACGAGTTTCAGAAGAAACTTATTTGATTCTGGCCAATTTGAGCCTGTAATTGAACCCACAATTGCTGATGCTTCAGATACTCAACTAGTCTCAAGAAGGCCAGTTTTATTGCTTCTTTAATCAGCACAACAGTTTTCAGCTGTGCTAATATAATTGCAAAAGGGTTTTCTAATGATCAATTAGCCTTTTAAAATGATAAACATGGCTTAGCAAACACAGCATGCCATTGGAACACAGGACTGATGGTTGCTGATATTGGGCCTCTGTACGCCTATGTAGATATTCCATTAGAAATCAGCTGTTTCCAGCTACAATAGCCATTTACAACATTAACAATGTCTACACTGTATTTCTGATCAATTTGATGTTATTTTAATGGACACATATATATTATTTTTTTTGAAAACAAGGACATTTCTAAGTGACCCCAAACTTTTGAATGGTTGTGCCTTTAGAAAGTATTCACACCATTTTACTTTTTCCACATTTTGTTGTGTTACAGCCTGAATTGAAAATTGATTACATTAATATGTTGTGTCAATGGCCTACACACAATACCCCATAATGTGAAAGTGGAATTATGTTAGAATTGTTTACAAATTAATTAAAACTTAAAAGCTGAAATGTTTTGAGTCAATGAGTATTCAAACCCTTTGTTATGGCAAGCCTAAATGAGTTCAGGAGTAAAACTGTGCTTAACAAGTCACATTATAAGTTGCATGGACTCAATCTGTGTGCAGTAATAGTGTTTAAGATGATTTTTGAATGACTACCTAATTTCTGTATACCACACATACAATTATCTGTAAGTCGAGCAGTGAATTTCAAACACAGATGAAACCACAAAGAACAGGGAGTTTTTCCAATGCCTCGCAAAGAAGTGCACCTATTGGTAGATGGGTAAAAAGACAAAAAATAAGACATTGATTAACCCTTTGAGCATGGTGAAGTTATTATCTACACTTTAGATGGTGTATCAATCGACCCAATCACTACAAAGATACAGGCTTCCTTTGGACCCTCTTAGAAAAAAGAGTTCCAAAAGGGTTCTTCGGCTGTCCCCATAGGAGCACCATTTTTGGTTCCAGATAGAACCCTTTCAAAAGGGTTCTACCTGGAACCGAAAGGGTTCTACCTGGAACCAAAAAGGGTTCATTAAAGGGTTCTCCTATGGGGACAGCCGAAGAACCCTTTTAGGTTCTAGATAGCACCTTTTTTCTAAGACTGTTTCTCAGTTGCCAGAGAGGAAGAAAACCGCTTAGAGATTTCACCATGAGGTCAATGGTGACTTTAAAACAGTTACACAGTTTAATGGCTGTGATAGGAGAAAACTGAGGATGGATCAACAACATTGTAGTTACTCCACAATACTAACCTAAATGACTACGTGAATGTCACGGATTCTGCGGAGGCTGCTCCTCCTCCTGGTTCGGGCAGGCTTCGGCGTTCGTCGTCCCCGGAGTACTAGCTGCCACCGTTGAATGTTTCTATGTGTGATTGCTTTTGTCTGTCTGTCACACCTGTGTCCGTTTGTGTCTGATTACGTGTTCTATAAGTTGCCTGTGTTGTATTGGTTAGGTTGTGTGTTGTTTTCCGCCTGTCCGTAGTGCTGCGTGTTTTGTATTTTGTTTTCTTGTTTATTTGTTATACGCATGGTTTGCGTATTGCTCGCCTCGGTTTTGTTGTTGAGGCCGTTTACTGTATTTTTGCCCAGTGGTTTTCACAGTAAACTTTGTTGGACTAAACTTCGGTGTCCTGCGCCTGACTTCCACACTCCATACACCTCAGCCCTTGACAGAACAACACATCACTATGGAGTCAGCAGGAGCAGTGGCGGCACCCAAGTCGCTGGAGGATCGGATCAGCGACCAAGACACCATGATCCGGCGACTTGGGGCCGCCATGAACGAGGTGTCCAACACTCTGCGCCGGTTGGTTACTGGAGAGGTGCCCACGCCTTCTCACACCATCCCATCACCAACGGCCAGTCCTCCTCTCTCAGCACCGGAACCCAGTGGCGTTCGGCTCTCGCTCCCGAGGGCATATGACGGTTCTGCAGCAGGGTGTCAGGGGTTCCTCCTGCAGGTGGAACTCTACCTGGCTACCATACACCCAGTGCCCTCGGGATACGAGAGCGTCTCCGCCCTCATCTCCTGTCTATCCGGCAAGGCGTTGGAGTGGGCCAACGCTGAATGGAGGGGAATAGACGCAGCTACCATCACCTACGCGGAGTTCTCCCGCCGCTTCAGGGCTGTCTTCGATCACCCACCTGAGGGGAAGGCGGCGGGCGAGCGTCTGTTCCACCTCCGACAGGGGAAGAGGAGCGCACAGGAGTTCGCCCTGGAGTTCCGGACTCTAGCGGCGGATGCGGGGTGGAATGCGAGGGCCCTCATCGACCATTACCGGTGTAGCCTACTAGAGGACCTTCGTCGTGAGCTGGCCTGCAGGGACACCAACCTAGCCTTCGACCAGTTGGTGGACATCTCCATCCGGCTCGACACCCTGCTGGCTACCCGCGGACGTCCCGAGTGGGGGTCGTCCATTCCACCCTCCAGCACCTCCGAGCCGATTCCCATGGAGCTCGGGGGTGCTGGCGCTAGAGAGAGGAGGAGAGAGAACCCGAGGGGGGCCATCCCCTGCACCAACTGTGGCCGTGGAGGACACACCGCGGCCAGGTGCTGGGGAGGGTCTCCTGGGAGAGGGGACAACAGGTCACGCACTGGGGAGTCATTTCAGGTGAGTAGGCGCCCCACTTACCCAGAGCTCTCTGTTGGTCACATGAGTATACCTGTGAGATTTCCACAGGTGGCACCTCATTCCCAGCATAAGGCGCTAGTAGATTCAGGCGCAGCTGGGAATTTTGTTGATCGTGCATTTTGTATTAGGTTAGGAATTCCCCTTCGGCCGGTAGAAGCCCCCTTTCCTGTTCACGCCCTAGACAGCCAGCCGTTGGGGTCGGGGCTGATCAGAGATGTCACAGCACCACTTAAGATGACGACGCAGGGGGGTCATGAGGAGATCATTCAGTTTTATCTGATTGACTCTCCTGCGTATCCCGTGGTGTTGGGGCTTCCCTGGTTAAGCGCCCATGATCCTACCATTGCGTGGCAACAGAGGGCTCTTATGGAGTGGTCTGCCCAGTGTGTAGGGAGATGTCTAGGTGTTTCCTTAGGGGCGACCTCGGTAGAGAGTCCGAACCAAGTGCCCGCAATGCGCATTCCCCCTGAGTATGAGGATTTAGCACTTGTGTTCAGCAGAACGAGGGCAGCACGGCTACCACCTCGTAGACAGGGGGATTGTGCGATAAATCTCCAAACAGGAGCGGCACTTCCGCGGAGCCGTGTGTATCCCCTGTCTCAAGAGGAGACAGCGGCTATGGAGACTTACATAGCCGAGTCCTTGGCACAGGGATACATAAGGTCCTCCACTTCCCCGGTTTCCTCGAGTTTCTTCTTTGTGAAGAAGAAGGACGGGGGTTTGCGCCCGTGTATTGATTACCGTAGTCTCAATCAGATCACGGTTAAGTACAGTTACCCTCTTCCACTGATTGCGACTATGACAGAATCATTACGCGGAGCGCGGTTCTTCACAAAGTTGGATCTCAGGAGCGCGTACAATCTGGTGCGCATTAGGGAGGGGGATGAATGGAAAACTGCATTTAGCACCACCTCGGGTCATTACGAGTATCTCGTCATGCCTTACGGGTTAATGAATGCTCCTTCAGTCTTCCAATCCTTTGTTGACGAGATTTTCCGGGACATGCATGGGCAGGGTGTGGTAGTATACATCGACGACATCCTAGTGTACTCTTCTACACGAGCCGAGCATGTAGCCCTGGTACGCCGAGTGTTGAGAAGACTGTTGGAGCATGACTTGTATGTCAAGGCAGAGAAATGCCTGTTCTTCCAGGAGTCCGTCTCCTTTTTGGGTTATCGGTTGTCCGCGTCTGGTGTGGAGATAGAGGTAGACCGTGTGTCGGCCGTGCGTGATTGGCAAACTCCAACCACTGTAAAAGAGGTGCAGCAGTTCTTGGGTTTTGCTAATTACTACCGGAGGTTTATCCGGGGCTTTGGACAGGTTGCAGCTCCCATTACGTCCCTGCTAAAGGGGGGTCCGGTTCGTTTGCAGTGGTCAGCTGAAGAACCTGTTCACCTCGGCCCCGGTGCTGGCGCATCCGGATCCCTATTTACCATTCCAAGTAGAGGTAGACGCGTCCGAGGCCGGCATTGGGGCAGTCCTGTCGCAACAGTCCGGCACGCCACCTAAGCTCCGCCCCTGTGCGTTCTACTCTAAGAAGCTCAGCTCGGCGGAGCGTAATTATGACGTTGGGGACAGGGAGCTGTTAGCTGTAGTCCAGGCCCTAAAGGTGTGGAGGCATTGGCTTGAGGGGGCTCAACACCCTTTCCTCATTCTGACTGATCACCGTAACCTGGAGTACATCCGGGCAGCTAGGAGATTGAACCCTCGTCAGGCTAGGTGGAACATGTTCCTGACCCGGTTTGTTTTTAAGATCACATACATCCCAGGGTCCCAGAACGATAAGGCAGACGCCCTGTCCCGGTGGTATGATACAGAGGAGAGGTCCATTGAGCCTACTCCCATACTGCCGGAGTCTTGTCTGGTGGCTCCGGTGGTGTGGGAGGTCGATACTGAGATCGAGCGGGCACTGCGTACCGACCCTACTCCCCCCGAGTGTCCGGTGGGGCGGACGTACGTTCCGCTCGAGGTTCGTGATCGCCTTATTTATTGGGCTCATACATCACCCTCCTCAGGACATCCAGGTATTGGCCGGACAGTGCACTGCCTTAGCGTGAAATACTGGTGGCCAACGTTAGCTAGGGATGTGAGGGTTTATGTCTCCTCCTGCTCGGTGTGCGCCCAGTGTAAGGCGCCTAGACATTTGCCCAGGGGAAAGTTACATCCCCTGCCCGTTCCACAACGACCATGGTCCCACCTCTCGGTGGATTTTGTGACCGGCCTACCCCCCTCCCAGGGGAATACCACCATTTTGGTCGTTGTGGATCGGTTTTCCAAGGCCTGTCGTCTCCTCCCAATGCCGGGTCTCCCTACTGCCCTACAGACCGCTGAGGCCCTATTTACCCACGTGTTCCGGCACTATGAGGTCCCCGAGGATATAGTGTCTGACCGAGGTCCCCAGTTCACCTCCAGAGTCTGGGGGGCGTTCATGGAACGCTTGGGGGTCTCGGTGAGCCTTACCTCGGGGTACCACCCAGAAAGCAATGGGCAGGTTGAACGAGTCAACCAGGATGTGGGTAGGTTTCTGAGGTCCTATTGCCAGGACCGGCCGGAGGAGTGGTCTAGGTATATCCCCTGGGCAGAGATGGCCCAGAACTCTCTCCGCCACTCCTCCACCAATTTAACACCTTTCCAGTGTGTTTTAGGTTATCAGCCGGTCCTGGCACCATGGCACGAGAGCCAGATCGAGGCCCCTGTGGTGGATGAGTGGAATCGGCGCTCTGAGGAGACGTGGGACGCTGCCCATGTCCATCTGCAGCGGGCCATCCGTCAACAAAAGGCGAGCGCCGATCGCCACCGCAGTGAGGGACCGGTATACGCACCGGGAGATTGAGTCTGGCTCTCGACTCGAAACCTGCCCCTCCGCCTGCCCTGCCGGAAGCTGGGTCGGCGGTTTGTGGGGCCCTTTAAAGTCCTGAGAAGATTGAACGAGGTGTGTTACAGGTTACAATTGCCTATTGAGTACAAGAATATTAACCCCTCGTTCCATGTGTCTCTTCTCAGGCCGGTGGTAGCTGGCCCACTCAATCAATCAATCAATCAATTTTATTTTATATAGCCCTTCTTACATCAGCTAATATCTCGAAGTGCTGTACAGAAACCCAGCCTAAAACCCCAAACAGCTAGTAATGCAGGTGTAGAAGCACGGTGGCTAGGAAAAACTCCCTAGAAAGGCAAAACCTAGGAAGAAACCTAGAGAGGAACCAGGCTATGAGGGGTGGCCAGTCCTCTTCTGGCTGTGCCGGGTGGAGATTATAACAGAACCATGCCAAGATGTTCAAAAATGTTCATAAGTGACAAGCATGGTCAAATAATAATCAGGAATAAATCTCAGTTGGCTTTTCATAGCCGATCATTAAGAGTTGAAAACAGCAGGTCTGGGACAGGTAGGGGTTCCATAACCGCAGGCAGAACAGTTGAAACTGGAATAGCAGCAAGGCCAGGCGGACTGGGGACAGCAAGGAGTCACCACGGCCGGTAGTCCCGACGTATGGTCCTAGGGCTCAGGTCTCTCAGTTGGCTTTTCATAGCCGATCATTAAGAGTTGAAAACAGCAGGTCTGGGACAGGTAGGGGTTTCGTAGCCGCAGGCAGAACAGTTGAAACTGGAATAGCAGCAAGGCCAGGCGGACTGGGGACAGCAAGGTGTCATCATGCCCGGTAGTCCTGACGTATGGTCCTAGGGCTCAGGTTCCAAGAACATGAGATAGGAGAGACCCCTCCGCCCCCTTTGGACATCGAGGGGGTCCCGGCATACAGAGTCCGGACCATCCGGACCATCCAAGAACATGAGATAGGAGAGACCCCTCCGCCCCCTTTGGACATCGAGGGGGTCCCGGCATACAGAGTCCGGACCATCTTGGACTCGAGGCGCCGGATGGGTGGTCTCCAGTATCTCGTGGAGTGGGAGGGGTACGGTCCGGAGGAACGGTGCTGGGTGCCTAGGAGGGACATCCTAGATCCATCCCTCCTGACGGAGTTCCACCGTGGGCATCCCACGCGACCGGGTCCGCGTCCTCCTGGCCGTCCCCGAGGCCGGGGTCGGCGCACGGCTGGAGCCGCGCGTCAAGGGGGGGGTACTGTCACGGATTCTGCCGAGGCTGCTCCTCCTCCTGGTTCGGGCAGGCTTCGGCGTTCGTCGTCCCCGGAGTACTAGCTGCCACCGTTGAATGTTTCTATGTGTGATTGCTTTTGTCTGTCTGTCACACCTGTGTCCGTTTGTGTCTGATTACGTGTTCTATAAGTTGCCTGTGTTGTATTGGTTAGGTTGTGTGTTGTTTTCCGCCTGTCCGTAGTGCTGCGTGTTTTGTATTTTGTTTTCTTGTTTATTTGTTATACGCATGGTTTGCGTATTGCTCGCCTCGGTTTTGTTGTTGAGGCCGTTTACTGTATTTTTGCCCAGTGGTTTTCACAGTAAACTTTGTTGGACTAAACTTCGGTGTCCTGCGCCTGACTTCCACACTCCATACACCTCAGCCCTTGACAGTGAAAAGAAGTAAGCCTATAACGAATGAAAATATTCCAAAATATGCATCCTGTTTGCAAAAAGGCACTAAAGTAAAACAAAACAAAAAATGTGGTAAAGAAATCAAATGTATGTCTTGTGTTATGTTTGGGGAAAATCCAACACAACACATCACTGAGTACCACTTTTCATATTTTCAAGCATGGTGGCTGCATCATGTTATGGGTATGCTTGTCATTGGCAAGGACTAGGGAGTTTTTTTGGATAAAAAGAAACGGAATAGAGCCATGCACCAGCAGAATCCTAGAGGAAAATCTGGTTCAGTCTGCTTTCCAACAGACACAGAGAGACAAATTCACCTTCAGCAGGACAATAACCTAAAACACAAGGCCAAATATTCACTGGAGTTGCTTACCAAGATGACATTGAATGTTTCTGAGTGGTCTAGATACAGTTTTGACTTAAATCGGCTTGAAAATCTATTGCAAAACGTGAAAATGGCTGTCTAGCAATGATCATCAACCAACTTGACAGAGCTTGAAGAATTAAAAAAATAATAATAATCCAGGTTTTCAAAGCTCTTAGAGACTTAGCCACAAAGACTCACAACTGTAATCACTGCCAAAGGTGATTCTAACATGTATTGACTCAGGGGTGTGAATACGTATGTACATTTAAATATTTCCTTATTTCATTTTCAATAAATTTGCAAAAACTTTTAAAAACATGTTTTTGCTTCTTCATTATGCGGTATTGTGTGTAGATGTGTGAGATTATATATATATTTTAAAATCCATTTAGAATTCAGGCTGTAACCCAACAAAATGTGGAATAAGTCAAGCGGTATGAATACTTTATAAAGGTACTGTATTTTTCCCAGGAGCAATTGTCAGATAAGGTATCCATTTACAATTTAATATTCAACATAAATCTTAATTTACAACTTACTGGAAAGACAGATAACAGTGGAGAGGTACATAACAACAAGCTCCTCACTGTTAAATTACCCGAGATTCACACCCAGATGCTATTTTGCCCCTATACCTTCCCATTGTAAGGGAGAGGAAAAGTACCTGTCTGGTACAACCAGTTACTATCTCGCTCTTATCCTCAGCTCCACTAGTGCCCCTGGGCTTTAAAACATACCTGTGGCTTACAAATCTATTTCCCACCCAATCTCAACTCCAGGAAGAGACTTCTGAAGTTTGAATGCAAACTGAAAATTGTTTGATTATCAGGATGGCTCTTTTTGTTTTTGAATGTGATTCCCATACTGTGATGTGGAGGAGGTCGTTTAAAGTATTTGTGATCAGCGACTCACAGTCATTGAAGTATAATTCAAGGCTGGAATTTTGATTATATGAACACAGCAGTGTCAGAAGAAGGACCCACAAACTGCCCTGGCCCCATGGGTGTTTTAATCCAATTTAACCAAACTTGATAACTTAACCAAACAGACGCATTAGTATATGTGGAGTCAATGGGATGAACCTCAACCTATAACAACAGTCAATTTTCATAGTGGATAATTATTATGTCAGTATTCAATCATTACATACAGGTCCTTACATGGTTTGTAATTTAGCAGCAACATATGTAACAAGCTTAAAAGTGTTCAACATTCCATTCCATTTTCCTCGGTTGTATGACCTTAAAACGTTTTTCAAGAGAGCTTGAGGCAACACACACACCAACATATATTCATAATTGTATTCTTTATCTTTACTCAAATTACACACATACACCAAGTTTTTCCACTGTCAAAAAAGGGCCATCTTAAAAACTGAAAGCAGATGCACGCTCACAAACTTAGCATAAGGACTCCCATTCCCATGCAATGATCACACACTCAAACACACAAACAAACAAACACACCCTTGTTGATAGACTCTTAAACCCATAGAGCTGCAGAAACCATTTTGTGAGCCAAGTGTCTAGTGTCTACTGTACATATCCAACGCTCAATATTCAGGTCAGGAGGAGGCTACAGGGAGGAAATATGCCCTGTTTGTACTCACAACTCGTTTCATGCATAGATAGGCCTACAATGAAATCTGAAATATCCGATTTTTTTTTTTAATGATACACTTTATTGCAGAATGAACAACTCTATACATGACATACATGGCATGCATTTACAAACACAGTCAGTCCATGGTACCCAGATGATATGAGCATAACAATACAACATGAGGCTGGGGGCTGTTTATGGCTCGCTCCTGCTCTATACTGCTCTCTTACAGTAAGAACACCAGGGTGTACTGTTGTAAAATGGTGGACAGTCTTACCCTGTGATGGCCTGTGTGGGTGCAGCAGGGCCGGATAACCGAACGGGCATGCAGGGCACGTGCTCCGGGGCCCCCGACCACCAAGGGGCCCCAGACAGCAAATGAACACGTCATAAGCAATGGCAAAATGTGTAGAATTGCAGGAAATACATTTTAAAACTGCACAATTTTCTCTCAGCCTCATGGATAAATGTGTAGAATAACTTGAAATTTGTTTCAAAACTGCACAATTTTCTCTCATCCTCATTGTAGGTGCACCGGGGCCCCAAATGCAGTAGTCCGGCCCTGGGGTGCAGGATTTTGCTCCAACCAAGCAGAAACAAACACCTGGGTAAGATTGCCGCTCCCTAGGATAGTTGCTAGTGGACGGAATTCCCGGTAGCTAGCGAATATTGTCTTCATTGACACCAAGGCCTTTACCAAGGTATTGCCCTGGTAGACTCCTAACTCATAGTCCTACTGACTTGGGGGAATGCCACACAGGATTGTTCCTGTTTACGTTGAAATACCACTCTTATATCTTTCTCACCCTCTTAACTGACATTCAACTTAAAAGAAAATGGGCGTGATGAAGGTGTCCTGAGCTGGAGGGAATAGCAATAGCAGAATATCCAGTCCGCATGTAGCGTGCGAGTGACTGATGTGTTATGTTGCTAAATGTTTTATCCCCTTTCAACTGTTACATGAAGGTTGGTAAATACCTTGACTGAGAACAAATTAAACTAAACTGCTTAAGACTACCACTAACTGAACCCAATCATGCAGCAAAGAGACTCATCATGTATCAGTGTGTTAGAATTCAGTGTTTAAATAGCAGCATTAAGGAATGGATAGCATTGGATCCAGGATGTAGTCTCTCAATGTTCACAGGTTCTTATGTGAGACAGACATCTGGACCAGTCTTAATTTCTCCCTCTGACAATGATATTCTGTGTATGATAAATATGGCAAACACAATATTGACACCTTGATCATGATTAAACAAAATATGAGTATAATGCTCTGAAGCAACAGAAAAAACTGCTGTGAAAACTGAGTGTTCAGTACAATAGTGCTAAGTTGAAATAATGAGACGTCATCAATAAGTATTTTTCATAGTTACGCAAGAAATCAATTAACCCATAACAACACACCAAACCACTACAAGGGGTGTCCATGCTAGGGGTTTCCCACAGGATAGTGCAGGGGTGTCCACAGGGTAACATGGAAAGAGACAGTGATGGTACTGTATATGTATGAATCTCTGAGTTAGTCTGTTTACCCTTTCTTTGTTGTCATTGACAACAGTCAGAACAGCTGATTGACTTGTGTCTCTACGATGAAGGACCGGACAGGTTTCTCTCTTCATCGGTCTCTTCGTCTTTCATTCAGGGCACGGAGGTCAGCAGGAGGGTGTCGGCGTGCACCTCCTCTTCATCGGATTGGACCACATTGTCGGTTCCGCCCCCGCTGGTGTCACTCGAACCAGAGGAGGTGGAGGACATACGAGATTTTGACCCCCAGCGACCGTCGATATGCGGACAAATTGGCACACGCTCCCTGTAGACAACCTCTTTGCTCTCGTCTTCATCGTCTACCTCTGGTGTGGGCGAGAGGAGCAGACAGGATATATGAGTAGGAAGGAATAACAAAAGGAACAAACATGACACTGAGGTTCAAGGCATAGAGTGAGGGAAAAAAGTATTTGATCCCCTACTGATTTTGTACGTTTGCCCACTGACAAAGACATGATCAGTCTATAATTTTAATGGTAGGTTTACTTGAACAGTGAGAGACAGAATAACAACAACAAAATCCAGAAAAACGCATGTCAAAAATGTTATAAATTGATATGCATTTTAATGAGGGAAATAAGTATTTGACCCCTCTGCAAAACATGACTTAGTACTTGGTGGCAAAACCCTTGTTGGCAATCACAGAGGTCAGACATTTCTTGTAGTTGGGCACCAGGTATGCACACATCTCAGCAGGGATTTTGTCCCACTCCTCTTTGCTGATCTTCTCCAAGTCATTAAGGTTTCGAGGCTGACGTTTGGCAACTCGAACCTTCAGCTCCCTCCACAGATTTTCTATGGGATTAAGGTCTGGAGACTGGCTAGGCCACTCCAGGACCTTAATGTGCTTCTTCTTGAGCCACTCCTTTGTTGCCTTGGCCGTGTGTTTTGGGTCATTGTCATGCTGGAATACCCATCCACTACCCATTTTCAATGCCCTGGCTGAGGGAAGGAGGTTCTCACCCAAGATTTGACGGTACATGGCCCCGTCCATCGTCCCTTTGATGCGGTGAAGTTGTACTGTCCCCTTAGCAGAAAAATACCCCCAAAGCATAATGTTTCCACCTCCATGTTTGACGTGGGGATGGTGTTCTTGGGGTCATAGGCAGCATTCTTCCTCCTCCAAACACGACGAGTTGAGTTGATGCCAAAGAGCTCGATTTTGGTCTCATCTGACCACAACACTTTCACCCAGTTCTCCTCTGAAACATTCAGATGTTCATTGGCAAACTTCAGACGGGCCTGTATATGTGCTTTCTTGAGCAGGGGGACCTTGCGGGCGCTGCAGGATTTCAGTCCTTCACGGCGTAGTGTGTTACCAATTGTTTTCTTGGTGACTATGGTCCCAGCTGCCTTGAGATCATTGACAAGATCCTCCCGTGTAGTTCTGGGCTGATTCCTCACCGTTCTTATGATCATTGCAACTCCACGAGGTGAGATCTTGCATGGAGCCCCAGGCCGAAGGAGATTGACAGTTATTTTGTGTTTCTTCCATTTGCGAATAATCGCACCAACTGTTGTCACCTTCTCACCAAGCTGCTTGGCGATGGTCTTGTAGCCCATTCCAGCCTTGTTTAGGTCTACAATCTTGTCCCTGACATCCTTGAAGAGCTCTTTGATCTTGGCCATGGTGTCTTTTATACAGGTAACAAGCTGAGATTAGGAGCACTCCCTTTAAGAGTGTGCTCCTAATTCCAGCTCGTTACCTATATCAAAGACACCTGGGAGCCAGAAATCTTTCTGATTGAGAGGGGGTCAAATACTTATTTCCCTCATTATAATGCAAATCAATTTATAACATTTTTGACATGCCTTTTTCTGAATTTGTTTGTTGTTATTCTGTCTCTCACTGTTCAAATAAACCTACCATTAAAATTATAGACTGATCATTTCTTTGTCAGTGGGCAAATGTACAAAATCAGCAGGGGATCAAATACTTTTTTCCCTCACTGTAGAAATGGAATGAAAAAGACTGCAATTACCACTGATAGAAATTTGTTTCAAGCCAGACAGCCCTTGTTGGGGTCATTTGAAATATAATTTACAGTTTACCATCCTTTCTCAGTACCTCATCATTTTCTCAGTATTGTGGAAACAGGATGTCCTCAGTTACACTGCCATGATGTTTGAGATTGAAAGTGTTGATGCTGTAATTAAATAAACTGGTGGAAAGGACTGTTGAGCTAAACCCCTTGGTGATAGGTGGGGCAAACCACATGCTTTCAAGTGAGCATTCCTCAATTGTTTGCAATGAGTTTCAAACAGGTATGATGGGTTAACCCAGTAATGACAGTAATATTGTCCTAATACAGGCCTGGGCAACTCCAGTCCTCGGGGGCCTGATTGGTGTCACACTTTTTCCCCATCCCTAGCAAACACAGCTGATTTAAACTGATTGCATTTTTAACTGAAGATCATGATTAGTTGATTATTGGAGTCAGGTGGGTTAGCTGGGGCTGGGGCATCCCTAACAGTAGCCAACTAAACTTCAACGGAGTTGAGCGGCGACTAGTGTGGGCAGACTGGAGCTCCGACATCACATAAAATGAAGTTATCAAGAACTATGGATTTCAGCACCCAAAGAGGAGCACACAATTACACAGGACAAAACCGAAAGATTTACACCCATCTCCTCCCTTAAGAAATCAGTGTCCTGACAAAGCATTGGGAGAAACTGAGAGTCTCTCGATACACCTCATCCCCTTCTATTACCACAGTAATCTGATACCAGGGTAAATAAATGCCAAGGTAAATACCAGGGTAAACGCCCGGATAAACAAGTAAACTAAATGCTTCTGAAAACAGAATCCCTACATATTTTCCCTACATCAGTTTGCATGAAAGAGAAACAACAACCCTTTCTGTGTGGTGCCGTCAGTTCACACGCACATAATACACAGCAGTTTCATTCTTCTAGCTTTGGTTTTGCCTTTTAAATGTGATACGGCACCATTTAGATTGTGCCAAGTCTCTGGCTGAGGATAGATCAGTGTTGGCAGCAAAGAAGAGAGTTATGTAAGGCTGTGTTAATAACACAGGCATCACAATTCAGATATTTTTTCCACTAATTGGTCTTTTGACCAATCACATCAGATTTTTTTCAGAGCTGATCTGATTTGTCAAAAGACCAATTAGTGAAGAAAAAACCCCATCAGAATTGGGCTGACTGTCTAAACGCAGTCTAAGAGGCCAGGGGTGAGTTGATAAACCTTTAGGGTCACAATGACAGGTGGATCAGAAAAACCAGAGCGATAATGAGGTTCCCCTCTAGAACAACTGTAACAGGAGTATTCAACTCTTACCCTATGTGGTAGGGAGCCTGCTGGTTTTAACTGCACCCACCTGCTGTCCCAGGTCTAAATCAGTCCCTGATTAGAGGAGAACAATGAAAAAACATAGTGGAACTGGCTGGTCCAGCGTTGGTTTGAGGGAGCTATACACTACCAAAGAACCACTAGACAAGAACCACCACTAAAAGCACTAGAACCACTAAGTCTATACACTCAAGCAATACTTCCCGACTCCGGTCCTCGAGTACCCCCATAAATACACATTTTGATTGTAGCCCCGGACAAGGACACCTGATTCAACTTGTCAATTAATCATCAAGCCCTCAATGAGTTGAATCAGGTGAGTTTGTCTGGGGCTACAACAAAAATGTGTGCTGTTGGGGTTACTTGAGGGCTGGAGTTGGAAAACGCTGCACTCAAGTACAGAATAGCTCTAGATTCTAGTTCAGAGGAGGTGTAGTGTAATATAGCACATCCCATCAACTGGATGAGTCACTATTTATAGTTCGGTGGAAATTATCCAACCATTATGTAGGTTGGTGGAAATCCCCATCGGCTGAGGATGAGGGGACTGCATTAGATAGATGTGTAAAAATTATGTTGAATAATAATAAGCGACATTCTATCAATCTGACTATTATGTGAATGCTATATGCCCATAACCGTATCCAGTGGGTATAGCCAAGGTTGCGAGCCTTGCGTCACCCCTCGGAATACTATAAGATGCATGTGTCTAGGTTTACCGTTATGCCATTATTAAAAGGCTAAGGAACAAAGAGCTAATATCTTGCAATCAAAGTCCTAGCATTAAATGATTGAGCTAACCTTAGCTCAGAGATGCACAGTTAGAGACCGAGCATAAATGCTATATATATATTGTGAATAACATTTTCCATTAAACAATTTACTCAGAAATGTGAGGACTACGGTTCGTATCGTTTAAAAGTAATCCGATTTATTACAGTTATGCGTTAAGAATACAATTAACAAATGGTACATACGAGAAATCTTCACGATAAAAAGAATACAAAATATCCTATGTCTTAACAGCATAGAAAATTCATCTCTATGATATACAAACGTAAATCAGGAGATCGGTTTACCAATGACTCCATGATCAATGTTTAAACCCAGCTTTTATTCTTCCAAGAGCGCCAAATCCCAGTATCCCATCGTTTGATTAACATCACTTTGCATGGCCCAAAACATTAAAACAAAAGGCATAAAACTTCACACACATTCTCTAATCTAATCACCACACCTCAACACTGTATGATGAGAGCACACCCTTGTGTCGTTCTACTTCTCTGTAACAATAAATCCATAGCACTTACAGTACAATGAAACATATCAAAATTCATAGCTATTCATGCACTCTTGAAACAATACAAACCAGTATGGCAAAGCTGTCAACATTTTTGTCCTCAAAAATGTATTTATATTTATACCGTGCATTTGGAAGGTATTCAGACCCCAATGACTTTTTCCACATTTTGTTACTTTACAGCCTTTTCCCCCTCATCAATCTACACACAATACCCCATAATGACAAAGCAAAAACAGGTTTTTAGAAACTTTTGCAGATGTATTAAAAAACCAAAATTGAAATATGACATTTACATAAATATTCAGACCATTTACTCAGTACTTTGTTGAAGCACCTTTGTTAGCAATTACAGCCTTGAGTCCTCTTGGGTATGACGCTACAAGCTTGAAACACCTGTAATTGGGGAGTTTCTCCCATTCTTCTCTGCAGATCCTCTCAAGCTCTGTCAGGTTGGATGGGGAGCGTCGGTGCACAGCTATTTTCAGGTATCTCCAGAGATGTTCGATTGGGTTCAAGTCCGGGCTCTGGCTGGGCCACTCAAGGACTTTCAGAGACTTGTTCTGAAGCCACTCCTGCGTTGTCTTGGCTGTGTGCTTAGGGTCGTTGTCCTGTTGGAATGTGAACCAGTTTGAGGTCCTGAGAGCTCTGGAGCAGGTTTTTATCAAGGATCTCTCTGTACTTTGCTCCATTCATCTTTCCCTCAATCCTGAATAGTCTCCCAGTCCCTGCCGCTGAAAAACATGCCCACAGCATGATGCTGCCACCACCATGCTTCACCATAGGGATGGTGCCAGGTTTCCTCCAGATGTGACGCTTGGCATTCAGGCCAAACAGTTCAATCTTAGTATCATCAGACCAGAGAATATTTTTTCTCATGGTCTGAGTCCTTTAGGTGTCTTTTGGCAAACTCCAAGCTGGCTGTCATGTATGTTACTGAGGAGTGTCTTCCGTTTGGCCACACTACCATAAAGGCCTGATTGGTGGAGTGCTGCAGAGATGGTTATCCTTCTGGAAGGTTCTTGGTCACCTCCCTGACCAAGGCCCTTCTCCCCCGATTGCTCAGTTTGGCCAGGCGGCCAGCTCTAGAAAGAGTCTTGGTGATTCCATACTTCTTCCATTTATGATGGATGCCACTGTGTTCTTGGGGACCTTTAATGCTGCATAAATGTTTTGGTACCCTTCCACAGATCTGTGCCTCGACACAATCCTGTCTCTGAGTCCTACGGACAATTCCTTCAACTTCATGGCTTGGTTTTTGCTCTGACATGTACTGTCGACTGTGGGACCTCATGTAGACAGGTGTGTGCCTTTACAAATCATTTCCAATCATTTGAATTTACCACAGGTGGACTCCAATCAAGTTGTAGAAACATCTCAAGGATGATCAATAGAAACATGATGAACCTGAGCTCAATATCGAGTCTCATAGCAAAGGGTCTGAATACTTATGTAAATAAGGCATTTATTTAGCAAAATTCTCTAAAAACCTGTTTTCGCATTGATGATAAAAATAAATAATTTAATTCATTTTAGAATAAATTGTAACCACCTTGTTTAAGAAAGGGCGATGCTTTGAACAAAGTTTCATTCCAGAAACTGTGTAGTTGTAATCTGTATAAAGGAAAAAATGAAATTCTTTGAATGAAGGATGAGCCTTTTTTAATAATCTAAGTTCAAGTTTAAGTACAACTTATGTATGAGTGAAGCTTTTGTGAGAGGTTTAATCCTTTAATATTTAATATTTCAGCTCCCCAAACTCATATTCATTATATAAATAGGCACGTTTAATTTTGTCTGGCTTTGCATTCCAAATAAAGTGACATATTTGTGGCTCAAATGATTTAGAAAATGAGTCGACTGGAGTAAGCAACGCCATTAGTAAGTAAGCAAACTGTGTTAGGACCAAAGAGTTAATCAATGTGATTTTTCCAACTGTCTATTGCTAACCTTCTATTGAAATTGGTTGTGCTAAATTCATTTATATTTTTTGAGATATCAATACCAAGTATGTATACTTCACTATCAGCCCATTTTATTGGTAAAAGAAAAAAGCTTGAGTCATGGGCATATGTTGACACTTTTGTTTTTAACCCCTGGATTTCTAACCCCTAGATGTTCTTGTTGGATCTGATTTTAATAGCAAGCATTTTGATGGCCATAATAAATAGATATGGAGACAACGGACAGCCTTGCTTTGATCCTATTGACAGCTCCATACTATCTGAGAAGTAACCATTATTTACTATTTTACACCTGGGAATGCTATACAAAACTTTAACCCCATTGTATAAGAGATTCCCCAAAATTAAAATAGTCCAGGCATTTATATATAAATTCTAGTCATACTTTATCAAAAGCCTTTTACAAATCTGCTATGAAGACCATGCCAATGTTCTATTGTTTCATGTAATTGTGGGATATTATCTCCAATATATCATCCATGTGAAAAACCTGTCTGATCAATATCTGGTAAAACCTTTTTAATTCTATGTGATATGCATTTCGCCAGGTTTTTTGCATCACAACATTGAAGTGTAAGAGGCCTTTATACTTACCACCAAGGTCCTGTTTCAGGAGTAATGGCATACCATCAAACACTGGTGGTTTGCCAGACTGAAAGGGTTTCATTGCCTCAAGAAGTTCCTCCTCTTGTAAGTTGGCCTTCACAGGTCTTTCTGTACATTTGTTAATTTTACATTATTTTATTAGGAAATAAATCTTACAGTTAACGTCATTCAGTGGAGATGGAGGAGACTGAAAAGAAAATGTACACTTAAAATATTTTGCTTCCTCTTTCAAAATATAATTTGGTGAATCATGGATGACTCCGTCATTTGTAATGAGTTTCTGTAAATTATTTCCATGTTGAAGTTTCAAGAAAAATGTAGTGCATTTTTCACCATTTTACATCCAATTCACTTAGTTTTTGTAATAAATGACACTTGATTGTTCTTGAATAAGTTCCTCCAATTATTTTTGTTTTTCTTCTAACTTATTTTGTGCCTCTATAGCACAGTTATTATTGCTATCTACCTGCACTGTTATTTCCTCTATTTCCTTTATTAGTCTAATCCCTTTTGACCTAAACTGCTTTTGTTTGAATTAGTATTGTATTGAATGGCCTCTAAAGGTACATTTGAAAGTGTCCCATACAATAAGGGTAGCTGGACACACCTACTCATTCAAGGGTTTTTCTTTATTTAAAAAAAAAAATTCATTGTAGAATAATATTAAAGTCATCAAAACTATGAAATAACACATATGGAGTAATGTAGCAACCAAAAAAGTGTTAAACAAATCAAAATATATTTTATATTTGAGATTCTTCAAATAGCCACCCTTTGCCTTGATGACAGCTTTGCACACTCTTGGCATTCTCTTATTTAATAGTTTTGATGTTTTCACTATTATTCTACAATGTAGAAAATAGTAAAAATAAAGAAAAACCCTTGAATGAGTAAGTGTGTCCAAACTTCTGACTGGTAGTGTATTTCCGTTGTTGTCAATATAATAGATAATAGATCATCTTACTATGTCCTCCCGAGTGGCGCAGTGGTCTAAGGCACTGCATAGCAGTGATAGCTGTGCCACTAGAGATCCTGGTTCGAATCCAGGCTCTGTCATAGCTGGTCGCGACCGGGAGACCCATGTGGCGGCGCACAATTGGCCCAGCGTCGTCCAAGGTAGGGGAGGGAATGACCGGCAGGGATGTAGCTCAGTTGGTAGAGCATGGTGTTTGCAACGCCAGGGTTGTGGGTTCGATTCCCACGGGGGGTATAAAATAAAAAAAAGAACTAACTGTAAGTCGCTCTGGATAAGAGCGTCTGCTAACTGACTAAAATGTAATAACCTTTGCTTTTAGTCCTCATTGCCACCAATCATTCTTCAAGAAAATGTAACCTGATGGGTATTACCATTGGAATAATTTGATCTGGCAATTTCACCTGACTAAGGGTGATTTATCTTTTTAACAATCATTCCGTACAACTGAAAAAAATAAAAAATAATCCTTGATTACCATGGCAAATCTACAATGGCAATGAAGCCTTCCCTATACATTGTATGAATGGAAAATGCATTGTGTAGGAATAACTTTTCATTTCCAATTTATATAATCCATCAATGATTTTACTTTGTCTGAATCGAATATGGCCATTTCTTATCAAGATGGAAAGATGAAATATTCCTGAACTGTACACATTTGACATTTGAAACTAAATCGTGATTGTGTTGTATTTTGAATGAAATTATATTGTATTCTAATAAAGTGATTTAAAGTTGCACAAATTATATTATAATTATTACACGTTTTTATCACGTTCATGGTTAGGCTGTTAGTCAGAGTAACATTTCCTATGTTATATGGATAGTGGAGATTATATCTTTACAATGTGATAACTCTCAATAGTGAACCTTTATATGTTCTTAAAGTACTACAAGACCAGTAGGCCTACTGTGACATAGAAACAATGTCTGAATTGGAAATAAATGTGGTAGGGAGACTAATTCGTTATCTTAACCTAAGAAACAGATGCACAATAAATTCATTTGACTTCGTGAAAATATTTTTGGGTGACCTAACTTGCTTATCATTTTTTCATGTGGTTTCTTGATTCACAGACTCCATGGATGATGTCCTCTTCCTAAATATTTGGTCACATGATTCATTTTGTGTATGGTTTCCTAAACAAGGGGTGGCTCAACTAACCCTTTGGTTCAACTTACCCCACTCTGCCCTGGTTTTATAGCAAGCCAGGGGAATTCCTTGATCAAGCTTGTTTCAAAATATGGTATTTTTTTAAATAATTTTCATCCATCCTCCTCAAATTCACAAGCCTAAAGCTGCCACTGCTCTAGTTCCTTTCTAGAAGGAGTTTATTTCCACTCTAGAATGGCTAATTGTAAAGAAAATGTGTCCACACTTTAACCTTACTTTGAGAAGCAAACCTGGTAAGTAGTGGTAAGGAAGAGTCTGTTATTTCTGGGGAGGCCAGGAGGGTGACATAGATACCTGGTAAAGGGGAGGCCAGTGGGCCGTCGTCGTCCCCAGAGTTGAGGAACACATCCAGAGCTTCCTGGTCAGAGATGTCCATGAGGTCCAGCTGTTCCAGCATATCCACGTTCACCTCCATAGAGGAGATACTGCCCATAGGAGCTGTATGGACAACACAACACACTCAGATTCAGGCTGTATATTAACTTATTATGATTAAGTCCATTATGAGCTGTTTATTTGGACTGTAATGTATATTCTAATTAATCCATATATTACATAATAGAGGCCTATCCTGTGTGTGTGTGATTTGTGCATGTGAAGATGTGTGTATTGAGCATCTCTCACGTTTCCTGCAGTCAATGTGCAGGTGGGCCGAGGACAGGAGGAAGTCCTTATCGTGCTGATACACCTCCTCAAAGAAGCGCTGTCTCTCCCTCAGCTTCAGATGCTGGGCTGAGTCATTGTCCAACACCCTCTGAGAGTTGTCTGTCTCCGCTAGCAACCAAAACAGAACACATACAGCCCAAATGTCAATCAAACTCCTCAACAGGTATATGTTGTATAGGTTGACATTTATATTATCAGGCCAACAGAGGGATAAAAAACAATACCATTTTCAGCCATGCCATCGGACGCATTTGGTTTTGGATGTATAGATTACAGTTGAAGTCGGAAGTTTACATACACTTAAGTTGGAGTCATTAAAACTTGTTTTTCAACCACTCCACAAATGTATTGTTAACAAACTTTAGTTTTGGCAAGTCGGTTAGGACATCTACTTTGTGCATGACACAAGTAATTTTTCCAACAATTGTTTACAGACAGATTATTTCACTTATAATTCACTGTATCACAATTCCAGTGGGTCAGAAGTTTACATACACTAAGTTGCCTGTGCCTTTAAACAGCTTGGAAAATTCCGGGAAATTATGTCATGGCTTTAGAAGCTTCTGATAGGCTAATCTACATAATTTGAGTCAATTGGAGGTGTACCTGTGGATGTATTTCAAGGCCTACCTTCAAACTCAGTGCCTCTTTGCTTGACATCATGTGAAAATCTAAAGAAATCAGCCAAGACCTTAGAAAGAAAATGGTAGAAGTCTGGTTCATCCTTGGGAGCAATTTCCAAACGCCTGACGGTACCACCTTCATCTGTACAAACAATAGTATGCAAGTATAAACACCATGGGACCACACAGCCATCATACCGCTCAGGAAGGAGACACGTTCCCTCTCCTAGAGATGAACGTACTTTGGTGCGAAAAGTGCAAATCAATCCCAGAACAACAGCAAAGGACCTTGTGAAGATGCTGGAGGAAACAGGTACAAAAGTATCTATGTCCACAGTAAAACGAGTCCTATATCGACATAACCTGAAAGGCCGCTCAGCAAGGAAGAAGCCACTGCTCCAAAACCAAAATAAAAAGCCAGACTACGGTTTGCAACTGCAATTGGGGACAAAGATCGTAGTTTTTGGAGAAATGTCCTCTGGTCTGATGAAACAAAAATAGAACTGTTTGGCCATAATGACCATCGTTATGTTTGGAGGAAAAAGGGGGAAGCTTGCCAGCCGAAGAACACCATCCAAACCGTGAAGCACGGTGGTGGCAGCATCATGCTGTGGGGGTGCTTTGCTGCAGGAGGGACTGGTGCACTTCACAAAATAGATGGCATCATGATTAAGGAAAATAATGTGGACATATTGAAGCAACATCTCAAGACATCAAAGTTGTGGCAAAATGGCTTAAGGACAACTGTTACGGTCCGGCACTGTTGTTCCTGTCCCCGCTTGTTTTCCTTTTCCTTTTTCCCCTGTGTGTGTTGTCTGTGTCTGTCTCCTCCCGCTGTGCAGCCCAGTCAGAGGATCTAGGTCAGGGGGCGTGGCCATTCTCTCTCCTGCTCAGTTACATCCAGCTGCAGCTCATTGTCACCAATCAACCAGCAGTTATCTACCCGGGCTGGCCACCTCTCCAGCGCCAGTTCGTTCCTACACCACCTGTGGTAACTTGGCTCCGTACAGCAATCTCAGTTTAGTTGTTACCCTCTCAGCATTATAGTTGTCTCTGCCACGTTTGTAACTTGTCTCTCCTTCGACCAGATCCCGTCTGTTCCTGCTGCCTGCCTGCCTGCCACTCCCACGCCGCAACCTGCTCATCTGTGGTCTGATATCCTCGTCATCCAGCTCTCAGTGCTACTGGCTCTCCACCCCACTCAGCTCCTACCCCGGTCTGAAGCTGCTCCACCCTGAACTGCTTCTCTCTGCTAAAACACGCTGAATAAACAACATCTTAATTCACCCTCTTTGTCCGTGTGTCCGTCTCTGCGCCTGAGTCCCCACCTAGCCTAACAGAACGAACTGGCCAAACATGGACTCAGCAGAGATGCCACATGAAACAACGGGTGATGGCGTACAACGCGCCCTCCATTCACAGGGAATGTTATTGGGACAACACGACCAACTCATCCGGTCTCTATTGGATAACAACCAGCGGTTGTTGGATCAAGTATCTCAGCTCACCTCTCAGGTAGCTAACCTGGTAACACTCACTACTCTTCCTCCCTCTGCTTCTCCTCCGCCTGTTCCTCCTACAGTTGCTCCAGGCTCGGCTTCCGCTCCTGCCCTGCGGGAACCCCCTACAACCTCACCCGAACCTTTCACCGGGGACCTGAACAAATGCCGTGGTTTCCTGCTTCAGTGCCGCTTGGTGTTCCAACAGAAGCCCCTGTCTTTCTCCACGGAATCCTCAAAGGTACATTACGCTCTGGGGTTACTGAGGGGCAAAGCTTTGATTTGGGCAGAATCGGCTTGTTCTACTCAGCAGATTGCCAGCCTGTCGTTTGACGATTTTTCCTCTCAATTGAAAATTGTGTTTGATCACCCGGACCATGCCGGGACCGCCACAAAGAGACTGTTGAAGCTACGACAGGGCACGGGTAGCGTGGCTGAATACGCCATTGATTTTTGGACCTTGGCAGCCGATTCCAAGTGGAATGACAAAGCTCTTCAGGGAGCGTTTGTTAACGGTTTGAGTGACACGATTAAGGATGAACTAGCTGTTCGTGATGAGCCTGCTAACCTTCATCTTCTCGTTTCCCTTGCTACACGAATAGACAACAGGCTACGGGAGAGGAGACAGGAGAGGGGCGGTCGGGTCCGCACCGCAGGCGGGGCCCCCTCGCTTTCTGCAACCCGAGCAACACCACCACTCGGACACCGCCCACACACCTCAGCGGATCCCTCCACGGAACTAGACGAGCCCATGCAGCTGGGCCGTGCTCGTCTGTCCCCTGCCGAAAAGGAACGGCGCATGCGGGCTGGGGAGTGCGTGTACTGTGGGGACCGCACTCATTTCCTGGTTAACTGTCCGGTTCGCCCAAAAGACAAAGCTCGCAGGTAAAAGTGGGCGTACTTGCGAGCGCTACACCTGACTCAATGCCCACAGCACCCCGTCTAGTTATCCCAGCTACAGTCCAGTTCAGGAATCTGTCTCTCCCATTAGCTGCTCTCATTGACTCTGGTGCTGAGGATAGTTTCCTTGACGTTAACCTGGTCACTCAGGCTGAGATCCCTGTTAAGCCCCTGCCTAAGCCTATAACAGTAACCGCTATTGACGGCCATCAGTTTGCCAACATCACCCACCAAACTGTCCCCGTTTCTCTCATGCTGTCCGGCAATCACAAAGAAACCATCCAGTTTAAAGTAGTCTCCTCCTCGGCCTCCCCTCTGATCCTCGGTTTCCCTTGGCTTAGCCTTCACAACCCCCATATTGACTGGCAAAACCACAAAATACACAGTTGGAGCACTCACTGCCATTCTGCTTGCCTTGGGTCGGCTATTCCGCCCTCTGTAGGTTCCCCTGCTTCCCCTGTCAAACCCCCAGACCTCTCTTCAGTCCCTAAAGAGTACCTGGACCTGGCCGAGGTATTCAGTAAGTCCAAAGCACTTTCACTACCACCTCATAGGCCATACGATTGCGCTATTGAGTTACTGCCTGGAGCCCCTTTGCCGTCCAGTCGGCTTTTCAATCTGTCCCGTACTGAGAGAGAAGCTATGGAAACCTACATAGGCGACTCCCTAGTCTCTGGCATCATTCGTCCCTCATCTTCCGCTGTTGGTGCTGGGTTCTTTTTTGTAGAGAAGACGGACAAAACATTACGCCCCTGCATTGACTACAGAGGACTAAATAACATCACAGTCAGAAATACGTACCCCCTGCCTCTCATCAACTCAGCATTTGAACCCCTTCATGGTGCCACCGTGTTTACCAAACTCGACCTGCGTAACGCTTACCACCTCGTTAGGATCAGGCAGGGAGACGAATGGAAAACTGCGTTCAATACCCCTCTCGGACACTTTGAATACCTAGTCATGCCATTCGGTCTCACTAACGCCCCAGCAGTGTTTCAGGCCATGGTTAACGATGTGTTGAGGGATTTTCTACACCGTTTTGTGTTTGTCTATTTGGATGACATTCTAATATTCTCTAAGTCACAGGATGAACACGTCTCCCACGTCCGTCTGGTTCTCCAACGCCTCATGGAAAATAAACTGTATGTGAAAGCAGAAAAATGTGAGTTCCACCGGCAGTCCGTCCCCTTTTTGGGTTTTATTATCGAGCGGGGACAAGTGTCACCAGACCCTGACAAAATCAGAGCGGTTGCGGAGTGGCCCACACCCACGTCTCGGAAACAGCTACAACGCTTCCTGGGCTTCGCCAACTTCTATCGCCGCTTCATCAGGGGTTTCAGCCGAGTGGTTGCCCCCCTGACCAAGCTCACCTCCCCAAAGGTGCCATTCCTGTGGACGCCTGAGGCCGAGTCAGCCGTGAGTACACTGAAGGAACTGTTCTCCACCTCCCCTGTTCTTATTCATCCAGACACTAGTTTGCAGTTTATTGTGGAAGTGGACGCCTCTGATTCGGGGGTGGGGGCTGTCCTGTCACAACGTTCCCCCACGGACCAGAAGCTCCATCCTGTGGCCTTTTTCTCCAGGAGACTGACCCCTGCTGAGAAGAACTACGACGTGGGTAACCGGGAGTTGCTTGCTGTCAAGTTGGCATTGGAGGAGTGGAGGCACTGGCTAGACGGAGCAGAGCAACCCTTCATAGTCTGGACAGACCACAAGAACCTGGCTTACATCCAGTCATCCAAGAGGCTAAACTCCCGTCAGGCCAGATGGGCTCTGTTCTTCAGCAGGTTCAAGTTTATTTTAACATATCGTCCTGGCACACGTAATGTCAAGCCTGATGCTCTCTCTCGCCAGTTTACAGACAATGAAGACTCCAGCAATCCTGAACCTGTTCTGCCCGCTTCCTGTTTGGTGGCGGCTGTTCACTGGGAAATCGAGTCCCTCGTCCGATCGGCACAAGAGTCGGAACCTGGACCGGCCGATGGCCCCCCCGACCTTCTCTATGTTCCCGCAGCCGTGCGGCCGCAAGTGCTCAACTGGATCCACACCTCGCGCTTCTCCTGCCACCCTGGTATGAACCGTACACTGTCGCTACTGAAGAGGCACTTTTGGTGGCCATCCGTCGAGGCTGACGTCCGGGAATACGTGGCGGCCTGTTCCATCTGTGCCCAAAATAAGGCTTCCCACCGGGCTCCTTTGGGCCTGCTGCGGCCTCTCCCAGTCCCGAGTCGTCCTTGGTCTCACGTGGCCTTGGACTTCGTCACTGGACTTCCTATGTCTGAAGGTAATGACACCATACTCACCATCGTGGACAGATTCTCTAAATCTGCCCATTTTGTTGCATTACCAAAATTACCGTCTGCCAGTGAGACAGCCGACCTCTTTGTCCTACATGTATTCCGTCCCCATGGAATACCTGTGGACATAGTGTCCGATAGAGGCCCACAGTTCATTTCTCGGGTATGGAAGGAGTTTTGTTCTGCTCTGGGTGCCTCTGTCAGTCTCTCATCAGGTTTTCATCCCCAGTCCAATGGCCAGACTGAGAGGACCAATCAGGACCTGGAGGCTGCTCTACGCTGTGTGACATCCCAGAACCCGTCCACCTGGGCCAAACACCTCCCGTGGGTCGAATATGCCCACAATTCCCTAACCTCATCTGCCACCGGCCTCTCACCATTTGAGGCGGCTTTGGGGTACCAACCGCCATTGTTCCCGTCTCAGGAAAGGGAGTTAGCCGTCCCGTCAGTTCAGGATAACCTTCGTCGCTGCCGCAAGGTGTGGGTGGACACCCGTGAGGCCCTTCTACGGACAGCAGAGCGTAACAAGAGAGTGGCGGACAGGCACAGGGTAGTCGCTCCCCAGTTCCAGCCTGGTCAGCGAGTCTGGCTCTCCTCCAGCAACATCCCTCTGCGCACTGACTCCCGTAAGCTGTCGCCCCGGTATTTGGGTCCTTTCGAGATCGACTCCATCATCAACCCTTCGGCTGTTCGGTTGAAGCTTCCCCAGGCCATGAGAGTCCATCCTACATTTCACGTGTCCCAGCTGAAGCTGGTCTCCTCCAGCCCTTTGTGTCCGCCTGTGGATCCCCCTCCGCCACCGCGTATTATTGACGACCATCCAGCCTACACGGTGCGGAGACTGCTGGACGTCCGGAGGCGTGGTAGAGGGCTTCAGTACCTGGTGGACTGGGAGGGATACGGTCCCGAGGAGAGGTCCTGGATTCCCCGGCGGTTTATACTGGACCCGCAGCTGGTGGCTGACTTCCATAGGGACCACCCTGACAAGCCGGGTGGGTCGCCGGGTGGCGCCCGTTGAGGGGGGGTACTGTTACGGTCCGGCACTGTTGTTCCTGTCCCCGCTTGTTTTCCTTTTCCTTTTTTCCCTGTGTGTGTTGTCTGTGTCTGTCTCCTCCCGCTGTGCAGCCCAGTCAGAGGATCTAGGTCAGGGGGCGTGGCCATTCTCTCTCCTGCTCAGTTACATCCAGCTGCAGCTCATTGTCACCAATCAACCAGCAGTTATCTACCCGGGCTGGCCACCTCTCCAGCGCCAGTTCGTTCCTACACCACCTGTGGTAACTTGGCTCCGTACAGCAATCTCAGTTTAGTTGTTACCCTCTCAGCATTATAGTTGTCTCTGCCACGTTTGTAACCTGTCTCTCCTTCGACCAGATCCCGTCTGTTCCTGCTGCCTGCCTGCCTGCCACTCCCACGCCGCAACCTGCTCATCTGTTGTCTGATATCCTCGTCATCCAGCTCTCAGTGCTACTGGCTCTCCACCCCACTCAGCTCCTACCCCGGTCTGAAGCTGCTCCACCCTGAACTGCTTCTCTCTGCCAAAACACGCTGAATAAACAACATCTTAATTCACCCTCTTTGTCCGTGTGTCCGTCTCTGCGCCTGAGTCCCCACCTAGCCTAACAACAACAAAGTCAAGGTATTGGAGTGGCCATCACAAAGCCCTGACCTCAATCCTATAGAAAATGTGTGGGCAGAACTGAAAATGTGTGTGCAAGCAAGGAGGCCTACAAACCTGACTCAGTTACACCAGCTCTGTCAGGAGGAATGGCCCAAAATTCACCCAACTTGTTGTGGGAAGCTTGTGGAAGGCTACCCGAAATGTTTGACCCAAGTTAAACAATTTAAAGGCAATGCTACCAAATTCTAATTGTGTGTATGTAAACTTCTGACCCACTGGGTATGTGATGAAAGAAATAAAAGCTGAAATGTATCATTCTTTTTACTATTATTCTGACATTTCACATTCTTAAAATAAAGTGCCGATCCTAACTGACCTAAGACAGGGAAGTTTTACTAGGATTAAATGTCAGGAATTGTGAAAAACTGAGTTTAAATGTATTTGGCTAAGGTGTATGTAAACTTCCGACTTCAACTGTATATACAGTCAGAATTGAAGGAATAATGGATCAAATCAAATCAAATCAAATTTTATTGGCCACATGCGCCGAATACAACAGGTGCAGACATTACAGTGAAATGCTTACTTACAGCCCTTAACCAACAGTGCATTTATTTTTAGCAAAAAAGTAAAAATAAAACATCAACAAAAAAAGTGTTGAGAAAAAAAGAGCAGAAGTAAAATAAAATAACAGTAGGGAGGCTATATATACAGGGGGGTACCGGTGCAGAGTCAATGTGCGGGGGCACCGGCTAGTTGAGGTAGTTGAATTAATATGTACATGTGGGTAGAGTTAAAGTGACTATGCATAAATAATTAACAGAGTAGCAGCAGCGTCAAAGGATGGGGTGGGGGGGCAGTGCAAATAGTCCGGGTAGCCATGATTAGCTGTTCAGGAGCCTTATGGCTTGGGGGTAGAAGCTGTTGAGAAGTCTTTTGGACCTAGACTTGGCACTCCGGTACCGCTTGCCGTGCGGTAGCAGAGAGAACAGTCTATGACTAGGGTGGCTGGAGTCTTTGACAATTTTGAGGGCCTTCATCTGACACCGCCTGGTATAGAGGTCCTGGATGGCAGGAAGCTTTGCCCCACCCTCTGTAGTGCCTTGCGGTCGGAGGCAAGCAGTTGCCATACCAGGCGGTGATGCAACCAGTCAGGATGCTCTCGATGGTGCAGCTGTAGAATTTTTTGAGGATCTGAGGACCCATGCCAAATCTTTTCAGTCTCCTGAGGGGTAATAGGCTTTGTCGTGCCCTCTTCACGACTGTCTTGGTGTGTTTTGACCATGATAGTTCGTTGGTGATGTGGACACCAAGGAACTTGAAGCTCTCAACCTGTTCCACTACAGCCCCGTCGATGAGAATGGGGGCGTGCTCAGTCCTCTTTTTTTTCCTGTAGTCCACAATCATCTCCTTTGTCTTGGTCACGTTGAGGGAGAGGTTGTTATCCTGGCACCACACGGCCAGGTCTCTGACCTCCTCCCTATAGGCTGTCTCATCGTTGTCAGTGATCAGGCCTACCACTGTTGTGTCGTCGGCAAACTTAATGATGGTGTTGGAGTCGTGCCTGGCCATGCAGTCATGGGTGAACAGGGAGTACAGGAGGGGACTGAGCACGCACCCCTGAAGGGCCCCCGTGTTGAGGATCAGTGTGGCAGATGTGTTGTTACCTACCCTTACCATCTGGGGGCGGCCCATCAGGAAGTCCAGGATCCAGTTGCAGAGGGAGGTGTTTAGTCCCAGGATCCTTAGCTTAGTGATGAGCTTTGAGGGCACTATGGTGTTGAACGCTGAGCTATAGTCAATGAATAGCATTCTCACGTAGGTGTTCCTCTTGTCCAGGTGGGAAAGGGCAGTGTGGAGTGCAATAGAGATTGCATCATCTGTGGATCTGTTGGGGCGGTATGCAAATTGGAGTGGGTCTGGGTTTCTGGGATAATGCTGTTGACGTGAGCCATGACCAGCCTTTCAAAGCACTTCATGGCTACAGACGTCAGTGCTACGGGTCGGTAGTCATTTAGGCAGGTTATCTTAGAGTCCTTGGGCACGGGGACTATGGTAGTCTGCTTGAAACATGTTGGTATTACAGACTCAGTCAGGAACATGTTGAAAATGTCAGTGAAGACACTTGCCAGTTGGTCAGCACATGCTCGGAGTACACGTCCTGGTAATCCGTCTGGCCCTGCGGCCTTGTGAATGTTGACCTGCTTAAAAGTCTTACTCACATCGGCTATGGAGAGCGTGATCACATAGTCATCCGGAACAGCTGGTGCTCTCATGCATGCTTCAGTGTTGCTTGCCTCGAAGCGAGCATAGAAGTGGTTTAGCTCGTCTGGTAGGCTTGTGTCACTGGGCAGCTCGCGGCTGTGCTTCCCTTTGTAGTCTGTAATAGTTTTCAAGCCCTGCCACATCCGACGAGCGTCAGAGCCAGTGTAGTACGATTCAATATTAGTCCTGTATTGACTCTTTGCCTGTTTGATGGTTCGTCGGAGGTCATAGCGGGATTTCTTATAAGCGTCCGGGTTAGAGTCCCGTTCCTTGAAAGCGGCAGCTCTACCCTTTAGCTCAGTGCGGATGTTTCCTGTAATCCATGGCTTCTGGTTGGGGTATGTACGTACGGTCACTATGGGGACGACATCATCGATGCACTTATTGATGAAGCCAGTGACTGATGTGGTGTACTCCTCAATGCTGTCTGAAGAATCCCGGAACATGTTCCAGTCTGTGCTAGCAAAACAGTCCTGTAGCTTAGCATCTGCGTCATCTGACCACTTTTTTTATTAACCGAGTCACTGGTGCTTCCTGCTTTAGTTTTTGCTTATAAGCAGGAATCAGGAGGATAGAGTTATGGTCAGATTTGCCAAATGGAGGGCGAGGGAGAACTTTGTATGCGTCTCTGTGTGTGGAGTAAAGGTGGTCTAGAGTTTCTTTCCCTCTGGTTGCACATTTAACATGCTGGTAGAAATTAGGTAGAACGGATTTAAGTTTCCCTGCATTAAAGTCCCCGGCCACTAGAGCGCTGCATCTGGATGAGCGTTTTCCTGTTGATTTATGGCGTTATACAGCTCATTCAGTGCAATCTTAATGCCAGCATTGGTTTGTGGTGGTAAATAGACAGCTATGAAAAATATAGATGAAAACTCTCTTGGTAAATAGTGTGGTCTACAGCTTATCATAAGATACTCTACCTCAGGCGAGCAAAACCTCGAGACTTCCTTAGTATTTGATTTTGTGCACCAGCTGTTGTTTACAAATATACACAGACCGCCACCCCTTGTCTTACCGGAGTCAGCCATTCTATCCTGCCGATGTAGCGTATAGCCCTCTAGCTGTATGTTATCCATGTCGTCGTTCAGCCACGACTCGGTGAAACATAAGATATTACAGTTTTTAATGTCCCGTTGGTAGGATAACCGTAATCTTAGGTCATCCAATTTGTTCTCCAATGATTGAAGATTGGCTAATAGGATTAATGGGAGCGGCAGTTTACTCGCTCGCCGTCGGATCCTTACAAGGCATCCCGACCTACGTCCACGATATCTCCGTCTCTTCCACATGCGAATGACGGGGATTTGGGCCTTGTCGGGTGTCTGTAGGATATCCTTCGCGGCTGCCTCGTTGAAGAAAAAATCTTCGTCCAATACGAGGTGAGTAATCGCTGTCCTGATATCCAGAAGCTCTTTTTGGTTATAAGAGACGATGGCAGAAACATTATGTACAAAATAAATTACAAATAACGCGGAAAAACACTCATAATAGTACAATTGGTTAGAGGGCTGTAAAACAGCAGCCATCTTCTCCGGCGCTAAATACAGGGAAATTCATGAGGGAAACCTGTTTCAGCCATCCAGAGATTTGAGACTGGGACGGAGGTTCACCTTCCAGCAGGACAATGATCCCAAGCATACTGCTAAAGCAACACTCGAGTGATTTAAGGAGAAACATTTAAATGTCTTGGAATGGCCTACTCAAAGCCCAGACCTCAATATGACAAAGATTGCTGTACACCAGCGGAACCCATCCAACTTGAAGGAGCTGGAGCAGTTTTGCCTTGAAGAATGGGCGAAAATCCCAGTGGCTAGATGTGCCAAGCTTATAGAGACATACCCCAGAGACTTGCAGCTGTAATTGCTGCAAAAGGTGGCTCTACAAAGTATTGACTTTGAGGGGGTGAATAGTTATTCACGCTCAAGTTTTCTGTTTTTTTTGTCTTATTTCTTTTTTGTTTCACAATAAACAATATTTTGCATCTTCAAAGTGATAGGCATGTTGTGTAGATCAAATAATACAAACCCCCCCAAAAAATCAATTTTAATTCCAGGTTGTAAGGCAACAAAATAGGAAAAATGCCAAGGGGGGTGAATATTTCACAAGCCACTGTATTCCATTCACCCAGCTCAATGTAACATCGATAGGTTTAGGCTACTACATGATACTCTAATTTTCCCTATACCCATCATGAGGTTGCTACAACCTAGCCTATGAATGAAAGTTTACAACGTACAGTAGGTACACAGGTCGAAATATTTTTTATTTTATAGAAACATTTTAGTAATCAAGGTGACATTCAATACCGTCTTGCACACTCTTGCCTGAACCTAGCTGACCTAGGGTGTAATCATTAGTCCAACAGTGGCAAACAAGGGTTTCTATTCAACAAATTCAGGTATGTTTATCCCCGTTTCATCCATTTTTTGAATTTTTTTCAACAGAATCGGCGGAATGAATACAGCCCTGATCACACGCAAACACAGTTCACTTTCATAGCATGAATTTGAATATGCCTCATCTAAACGTACACTCTTCAAAGTTCTTTGCCCTCGTCTCTTACGTAAGATGGCCGGGCCAGACAAGGTTCCACAGATAGATACTCCTCACAAAGCCTGGGCATGACATTCAGGGCCAGTTCACTCAAGGGCAATTAGACTGAGTCAGGCTCTGAGTATGGGAACTAATTGTTGAACTTACCATTAATGATTATGTAAATGTTACGACTCATCAGCCATGTGGTGCCCAACTTCGGAGGGAGCTGGAATGCAGTTGAAGTGTTTGGGAAACTGCTTTAAACTATGTAAGTTCTTAGATGTGTGTTCAATGTGTGTTTGTTGATGCCTCTCCTTAAAAGGGCAGGATTGGATGAGATTGAGGGAGAAAGGTTAATAAGCCATGGGGAGGGCGGGGATTCTAAGATGACATATGGAATTGTTTTAAGATGGTCATAGTATGGATAATTTAGCTATTTGATTTGGAATTGTATGACCCCTTTAGGTATCCCAACAAAATGTATGAAACAGATTTGATCAAATATTGAATTTGGCCTTTACTACTATAGCATTGAAAAACACATTAAGAAAATACAGTCAAAAAATCAATCAGAAGGAACAAGGTTGTGAAGTGTTTGTCCTATATCTAGGAGATATAAGAAAGCTCAGGAAATATATATATATATATATATACACTACCGTTCAAAAGTTTGGGGTCACTTAGAAATGTCCTTGTTTTCGAAAGAAAAGCAATTTTTTTGTCCATTAAAATAACATCAAATTGATCAGAAATACAGTGTTGACAATGTTAATGTTCTAAATGGCTATTCTAGCTGGAAGCGGCTGATTTTTAATGGAATATCTACATAGGTGTACAGAGGCCCATTATCAGCATTATTGGGATGTTGATCTTCTAGGCAGAGTTGCAAAGAAAAAGCCATATCTCAGACTGGCCAATAAAAAGAAAAGATTAAGATGGGCAATCTGAGATATGTTTTTTCTTTGCAACTCTGCCTAGAAGGTCAGCATCCCGGAGTCGCCTCTTCACTGTTGACGTTGAGACTGGTGTTTTGTGGGTACTATTTAATGAAGCTGCCAGTTGAGGATCTGTGAGGTGCCTGTTTCTCAAACTAGACACTCTAATGCATTTGTCCACTTGCTCAGTTGTGCACTGGGGCCTCCCACTCCTCTTTCTATTCTGGTTAGAGCCAGTTTGCGCTGTTCTGTGAAGGGAGTAGTACACAGCGTAGTATGAGATCTTCAGTTTCTTGGCAATTTCTCGCATCAGAACAAGAATAGACTGACGAGTTTCAAAAGAAAGTTATTTGTTTCTGGCCATTTTGAGCCTGTAAACAAACGAACCCACAATTGCTGATGCTCCAGATACTCAACTAGTCTCAAGAAGGCCAGTTTTATTGCTTATTTAATCAACACAACAGTTTTCAGCTGTGCTAACATAATTTCAAAAGGGTTTTCTAATGATCAATTAGCCTTTTAAAATAATAAACTTGGATTAGCAAACTGATATAACATCTTTTGATACAGTATTTGTTAATGTCTTTAAACTCATGAGCTGTATGTGGGAGAGAGGGCAAGGACACGCCAGGTGTTATTGATGTCACTGGTGGGTGATAGAAGGTCGGTGTGCCAAGATAGATTGGGGGCCACTGGTGCTAATCTTGGAAGGAGTACGTGATGGAATGGCTAGAGTGCCACACGATACCATGTAGAGGGATCCTATTGTAGGAGATGAGTGACACTCAATAATGGTTGGCAACTGTTGGATGGAAGTAGCTCGGGAGTCATTACATAAACTGAGAGATTCTTCTATGTAAGTCATTCGGATGACAAGAGGTGACGCCCGTGCCGCTTGTGACACGAATCCAGTACTGTAACCATTAAATAACTCTGAATCAACTCTCCATCTAAGTGTTCGACTACTCTCTTGCATCCTGAACTTCTCGATACCAGAAAACTCATCATAACACAAACACAACGTGCCATTGGAACACAGGACTGATGGTTGCTAATAATGGGAGTCTGTACGCCTATGTAGATATTCAATTAAAACTGTGCCGTTTCCAGCTACAGTGAGGAAAAAAAGTATTTGATCCCTGCTGATTTGTAGGTTTGACCAGTGACAAAGAAATGATCAGAAAAACGCATGTCAAAAATGTTATAAATTGATTTGCATTTTAATGAGGGAAATAAGTATTTGACCCCTCTGCAAAACATGACTTAGTACTTCGTGGCAAAACCCTTGTTGGCAATCACAGAGGTCAGATGTTTCTTGTAGTTGGCCACCAGGTTTGCACACATCTCAGGAGGGATTTGTCCCACTCCTCTTTGCAGATCTTCTCCAAGTCATTAAGGTTTCGAGGCTGACGTTTGGCAACTCGAACCTTCAGCTCCCTCCACAGATTTTCTATGGGATTAAGGTCTGGAGACTGGCTAGGCTACTCCAGGACCTTAATGTGCTTCTTCTTGAGCCACTCCTTTGTTGCCTTGGTCGTGTGTTTTGGGTCATTGTCATGCTGTAATACCCATCCACGACCCATTTTCAATGCCCTGGCTGAGGCAAGGAGGTTCTCACCCAAGATTTGACGGTACATGGCCCCGTCCATCGTCCCTTTGATGTGGTGAAGTTGTACTGTCCCCTTAGCAGAAAAACACCCCTAAAGCATAATGTTTCCACCTCCATGTTTGATGGTGGGGATGGTGTTCTTGGGGTCATAGGCAGCATTCCTCCTCCTCCAAACACAGCAAGTTGAGTTGATGCCAAAGAGCTCGATTTTGGTCTCATCTGACCACAACACTTTCACCCAGTTCTCCTCTGAATCATTCAGATGTCCATTGGCAAACTTCAGACGGGCATGTGCTTTCTTGAGCAGGGGGACTTTGCGGGCGCTGAAGGATTTCAGTCCTTCACGGCGTAGTGTGTTACCAATTGTTTTCTTGGTGACTATGGTCCCAGCTGCCTTGAGATCATTGACAAGATCCTCCCGTGTAGTTCTGGGCTGATTCCTCACCGTTCACATGATCATTGCAACTCCACGAGGTGAGATCTTGCATGGAGCTCCAGGCCGAGGGAGATTGACAGTTATTTTGTGTTTCTTCCATTTGCGATTAATCGCACCAACTGTTGTCACCTTCTCACCAAGCTGCTTGGCGATGGTCTTGTAGCCCATTCCAGCCTTGTGTAGGTCTACAATCTTGTCCCTGACATCCTTGGAGAGCTCTTTGGTCTTGGCCATGGTGGAGACTTTGGAATCTGATTGATTGATTGCTTCTGTGGACAGGTGTCTTTTATACAGGTAACAAGCTGAGATTAGGAGCACTCCCTTTAAGAGTGTGCTCCTAATCTCAGCTCGTTACCTGTATAAAAGACACCTGAGAGCCAGAAATCTTTCTGATTGAGAGGTGGTCAAATACTTATTTACCTCATTAAAATGCAAATCAATTCATAACATTTTTGACATGTGTTTTTCTGGATGTTATTCTGTCTCTCACTGTTCAAATAAACCTACCATTAAAATTATAGACTGATCATTTCTTTGTCAGTGGGCAAACGTACAAAATCAGCAGGGGATCAAATACTTTTTTCCCTCACTGTACAACAGCCATTTACAACATTAACAATGTCTACACTGTATTTCTGATCAATTGGATGTTATTTAAATGGACAAAAAAAAATGCTTTTCTTCGAAAACAAGGACATTTCTAAGTGACCCCAAACTTTTGAACGGTAATGTATATATATATATATATATATATATATATATATATATATATACAGTACCAGTCAAAAGTTTGGGGTTACTTAGAAATGTCCTTGTTTTCGAAAGAAATGCCATTTTTTTGTCCACACCTACTCATTCAAGGGTTTTTCTTTATTTTTACTCTTTTTTAAAATGTTAGAATAATAGTGAAGACATCAAAACTATGAAATAACACATGGAATCATGTAGTAACCGAAAAAGTGTTAAAGAAATCAAAATATATGTTATATTTGAGATTCTTCAAATAGCCACCCTTTGCCTTGATGACAGCTTTTTACACATATTTAACCCCTCTTTTGGGTAGGCACAAAACTACCTCCATACTTCCATTCAATCCCGTGATACTTGTTGGGATCGTAGAGCAAAACGGAGAACATGGTCTCATGGTCTGATGAACACTGCTGTAGCTCATAGGCAGATGCGATGGATTGAGACGCAGCCCATGCAACAACAAAAAAAGATATCTCTAGCTTAAATTGACAGATTGTTTTAATATGTTACTAAATTGACGCACCAGGTTTTAAGTGGCTGTTGAAAAAAAGAGAAAGAGAGAGAGGGAAAGAAATAGAACAGGCAGAGAGGTAGGAGGAAGGGGAGATGGAAGGCAAAAAATAAAGAATGTGGGTTTTTTGTGGGGGGGTGAGAGCCCCGCGGCATCTGTGTCCTGAGATATGCCGTGAATCTCTGACACGCTGTCTTATACAACTGTCGAAAATAATAAGCCACTAACAATTGCCTGGTTATACAATAACAAGTCCTGGTGGCTTTTCTTCAAAGCACTCCGTTTCCACTGGGTTAGTTATTGTGTTGACTGTTGAATTTGGGTACTCACATAAACCAAATATGCCTTTAATGGAGGTTCCCATTCTACTTTTGTGATTGTGTCATGCTATTACTTTCATCCCCCAAACTCTACTTATTAAGGTAATTTCATGTTTACATTATTTTCCTAATCTGCAGAGACCAGATGATGAGGTCAGAATACTGCAGCCATGCCAGAGTTCTGTGAGTGTGTGTTCTGTGACTAACATATACAGTGGGGAAAAAAAGTATTTAGTCAGCCACCAATTGTGCAAGTTCTCCCACTTAAAAAGATGAGAGAGGCCTTTAATTTTCATCATAGGTACACGTCAACTATGACAGACAAAATAAGAAAAAAAAATCCAGAAAATCACATTGTAGGATTTTTTATGAATTTATTTGCAAATTATGGTGGAAAATAAGTATTTGGTCAATAACAAAAGTTTCTCAATACTTTGTTATATACCCTTTGTTGGCAATGACACAGGTCAAACGTTTTCTGTAAGTCTTCACAAGGTTTTCACACACTATTTTGGCCCATTCCTCCATGCAGATCTCCTCTAGAGCAGTGATGTTTTGGGGCTGTCGCTGGGCAACACGGACTTTCAACTCCCTCAAAGATTTTCTATGGGGTTGAGATCTGGAGACTGGCTAGGCCACTCCAGGACCTTGAAATGCTTCTTACGAAGCCACTCCTTCGTTGCCCGGGCAGTGTGTTTGGGATCATTGTCATGCTGAAAGACCCAGCCACGTTTCATCTTCAATGCCCTTGCTGATGGAAGGAGGTTTTCACTCAAAATCTCACGATACATGGCCCCATTCATTCTTTCCTTTACACGGATCAGTCGTCCTGGTCCCTTTGCAGAAAAACAGCCCCAAAGCATGATGTTTACACCCCCATGCTTCACAGTAGGTATGGTGTTCTTTGGATGCAACTCAGCATTCTTTGTCCTCCAAACACGACAAGTTGAGTTTTTACCAAAAAGTTCTATTTTGGTTTCATCTGACCATATGACATTCTCCCAATCCTCTTCTGGATCATCCAAATGCACTCTAGCAAACTTCAGACGGGCCTGGACATGTACTGGCTTAAGCAGGGGGACACGTCTGGAACTGCAGGATTTGAGTCCCTGGCGGCGTAGTGTGTTACTGATGGTAGGCTTTGTTACTTTGGTCCCAGCTCTCTGCAGGTCATTCACTAGGTCCCCCTGTGTGGTTCTGGGATTTTTGCTCACCGTTCTTGTGATAATTTTGACCCCACGGGGTGAGATCTTGCGTGGAGCCCCAGATCGAGGGAGATTATCAGTGGACTTGTATGTCTTCCATTTCCTAATAATTGCTCCCACAGTTGATTTCTTCAAACCAAGCTGATCACCTATTGCAGATTCAGTCTTCCCAGCCTGGTGCAGGTCTACAATTTTGTTTCTGGTGTCCTTTGACAGCTCTTTGGTCTTGGCCATAGTGGAGTTTGGAGTGTGACTGTTTGAGGTTGTGGACAGGTGTCTTTTATACTGATAACAAGTTCAAACAGGTGCTATTAATACAGGTAACGAGTGGAGGACAGAGGAGCCTCTTAAAGAAGAAGTTACAGGTCTGTGAGAGCCAGAAATCTTGCTTGTTTGTAGGTGACCAAATACTTATTTTCCACCATACTTTGCAAATAAATTCATAAAAAATCCTACAGTGTGATTTTCTGGATTTTTTTTTCTTAATTTGTCTGTCATAGTTGACGTGTACCTATGATGAAAATTACAGGCCTCTCTCATCTTTTTAAGTGGGAGAACTTGCACAATTGGTGGCTGACTAAATACTTTTTTTCCCCACTGTAGTTATGCACTCAGTTACTGTAGCTGTTGCATAGACATAATATACTGTATGTTAATCCATATAGTCTGTACCCATCACACAGTATATGTAAGTGTATGCCATTACTGGTCATATAGGGTCCTGTGTTTTGGTTAATCATGTCACATGACCTGGATGTTAACCTTTATTTAAAGCTTTTTCATCAAACTGTCCCCTTTTTATGTCAGATGGTCCAGCACCATCCTCAGACAATTGCTTTCATTTTTGGTCCAATTCTCATTTCTGGATAAGCCTTAAAATAAAGGCTAAAATCCAGGTCATGTGACATGATTAACCAAAACAAAGGGGCCTAGACATAAGATAGTAAGGTCTAAGACCATGGCAACATATAATGATGTCACTAGCAGCAAGGCCAGCATTCTTAAGGTAGTTCTGGCTCTGATGGCAAAACATCAGTCAGCAGCAGATCAGCAGTCTCATAGCAGAGCTCTTTCTCTCACTCTCTCTCCTCTCTCTCCTCTCTCTCTCTCTCTCTCTCTCTCTCTCTCTCTCTGTCTCTCTTTCTCCTCTCACTCTCTCTCCTCTCTCTCCTCTCTCTCCTCTCTCTCTCTCTCTCTCTCTCTCTCTCTCTCTCTCTCTCTCTCTCTCTCTCTCTCTCTCTCTCTCTCTGTCGCTCTCTCTCCTCTTTCTCCTCTCTCTCACTCTCTCTCCTCACTCTCCTCTCCTCTCTCTCTCTCTGTCTGTCTCTCTCTCTCTCCTCTTTCTCCTCTCTCCTCTCTCCTCTCCTCTCTCTCTCACTCATTTCAATTCAATTTCAATTTAAGGGCTTTATTGGCATGGGAAACAGATGTTTACATTGCCAAAGCAAGTGAAATAGATAATAAACAAAAGTGAAATAAAAAATTAAATATGTACAGTAAACATTACACTCACAAAAGTTCCAAAAGAATAAAGACATTTCAAGTGTCATATTATGTCTATATATATAGTGTTGTAATGATGTGCAAATAGTTAACCTCTTAATGATCGGACCCTTTTTTTCAATGTTTGCCTAAAATGACATACCCAAATCTAACTGCCTGTAGCTCAGGACCTGAAGCAAGGATATGCATATCATTGATACCATTTGAAAGGAAACACTTTGAAGTTTGTGGAAATGTGAAATTAATGTAGGAGAATATAACACATTAGATCTGGTAAAAGATAATACAAACCAAAAAACATGCGCTTTTTTGTTTTTTGTTTTGTTCCATCATCTTTGAAATGCAAGAGAAAGGCCACAATATAATATTGCAGTTTAGATTTTGGCCAGTAGATGGTGGCAGTGTGTGTGCAAAGTGTCAGATTGATCCAGTGAAGCATCACAATACTGGACTATTTTGTATCAAATCAAAGCAAATCAAATCAAATTGTATCTGTCACATACACGTGTTTAGTATGTTATTGCGGGTGTAGCGAAATGCTTGTGCTTCTAGCTCCTACAGTGCAGTAATATCTAACAAGTAATATCTAACAATTTCATAACATATACTCAATACATAAGGAATGGAATTTATGAATATAAACATATGGACAAGCAATGACAGAGCGGCATGGACTAAGATACAGTAGAATATTATAGAATACAGTATATACATATGAGATGAGTAGTGCAAGATATGTAAACATTATTAAAGTGACTAGTGTTCCATTTCTTAAAGTGGCCAGTGATTTCAATAGGCAGCAGCTGCTTCTAATGTGTTAGTGATGGCTATTTAACAGTCTGATGGCCTTGAGATAGAAGCTGTTTTTCATTCTCTCGGTCCCAGCTTTGATGCCCCTGCACTGACCTCGCCTTCTGGATGATAACGGGGTGAACAGGCAGTGGCTCGGGCGGTTGATGTCCTTGATTATCTTTTTGGCCTTCCTGTGACATCGGGTGCTGTAGGTGTCCTGGAGGGAGGCTATTTTGCCCCCGGTAATGCGTTTCGGCAGACCGCACCACCCTCTGGAGAGCCCTGCGGTTGCGGACGTTGCAGTTGCCGTACCAGGTGGTGATGCAGCCCGACAGGATACTCTCAATTGTGCATCTGTAAAAGTTTGTGAGGGTTTTAGGTGCCAAGCCAAATTTCTTCAGCCTCCTGAGGTTGAAGAGGCTCTGTTGCACCTTCTTCACCACACTGTCTGCGTGGGTGGACCATTTCAGTTTGTCAGTGAAGTGTACGCCAAGGAACTTGAAGTTTTCATTTACATTTACGTCATTTAGCAGACGCTCTTATCCAGAGCGATTTAGAAATTGGTGCATTCACCTTATAGCCAGTGGGATAACCACTTTACAATATGTTTTTTTTTTTTGGGGGGGGGGGGGGGGGGGGTAGAAGGATTACTTTATCCTATCCCAGGTATTCCTAAAAGAGGTGGGGTTTCAAGTGTCTCCGGAAGGTGGTGAGTGACTCCGCTGTCCTGGCGTCGTGAGGGAGCTTGTTCCACCATTGGGGTTCCAGAGCAGTGAACAGTTTTGACTGGGCTGAGCGGGAACTGTGCCTCCGCAGAGGTAGGGGGGCCAGCAGGCCAGAGGTGGATGAACGCAGTGCCCTCATTTGGGTATAGGGACTGATCAGAGCCTGAAGGTACGGAGGTGCCGTTCCCCTCACAGCTCCATAGGCAAGCACCATGGTCTTGTAGCAGATGCGAGCTTCAACTGGAAGACGGTGGAGTGTGCGGAGGAGCGGGGTGACGTGAGAGAACTTGGGAAGGTTGAACACCAGACGGGCTGCGGCATTCTGGATGAGTTGTAGGGGTTTAATGGCACAGGCAGGGAGCCCAGCCAACAGCGAGTTACAGTAATCCAGACGGGAGATGACAAGTTCCTGGATTAGGACCTGTGCCGCTTCCTGTGTAAGGACGGTCGTAATCTCTGAATGTTGTAGAGCATGAACCTACAGGATCGGGTCACCGCCTTGATGTTAGCGGAGAATGACAGGGTGTTGTCCAGGGTCACGCCAAGGCTCTTTGCACTCTGGGAGGAGGGCACAATGGAGTTGTCAACCGTGATGGCGAGATCATGGAACAGGCAGTCCTTCCCCGGTAGGAAGAGCAGCTCCGTCTTCCTGAGGTTCAGCTTGAGGTGGTGATCCATCATCCACACTGATATGTCTGCCAGACATGCAGAGATGCGAATCGCCACCTGGTTATCAGAAGGGGGAAAGGAAGATGATTAGTTGTGTGTCGTCTGCGTAGCAATGATAGGAGAGGCCATGTGAGGATATGACAGAGGCAAGTGACTTGGTGTATAGCGAGAATAGGAGAGGGCCTAGAACTGAGCCCTGGGGGACACCAGTGGTGAGAGCACGTGGTGCGGAGACAGATTCTCGCCACGCCACCTGGTAGGAGCGACCTGTCAGGTAGGACGCAATCCAAGAGTGAGCCGCGCCGGAGATGCCCAACTCGGAGAGGGTGGAGAGGAGGATCTGATGGTTCACAGTATCAAAGGCAGCAGATAGGTCTAGAAGAATGAGAGCAGAGGAGAGAGAGTTAGCCTTAGCAGTGCGGAGAGCCTCCGTGACACAGAGAAGAGCAGTCTCATTTGAATGACCGGTCTTGAAACCTGACTGGTTTGGATCAAGAAGGTCATTCTGAGAGAGATAGCAAGAGAGTTGGCTAAAGACGGCACGCTCAAGAGTTTTGGAGAGAAAAGAAAGAAGGGATACTGGTCTGTAGTTGTTGACATCGGAGGGATCGAGTGTAGGTTTTTTGAGAAGGGGTGCAACTCTCGCTCTCTTGAAGACGGAAGGGACATAGCCAGCTGTCAAGGATGAGTTGATGAGCGAGGTGAGGTAAGGGAGAAGGTCTCCGGAAATGGTCTGGAGAAGAGAGGAGGGGATAGGGTCAAGCGGGCAGGTTGTTGGGCGGCCGGCCGTCACAAGTTGCAAGATTTCATCTGGAGAGAGAGGGGAAAAAGAAGTAAAAGCATAGGGTAGGGCAGTGTGAGCAGGACCAGCGGTGTCATTTGACTTAACAAACGAGGATCGGATGTCGTCAACCTTCTTTTCAAAATGGTTGACGAAGTCATCCACAAAGAGGGAGGGGTGGAGGATTCAGCAGGGAGGAGAAGGTGGCAAAGAGCTTCCTAGGGTTAGAGGCAGATGCTTGGAATTTAGAGTGGTAGAAAGTTGCTTTAGCAGCAGAAACAGAGGAAGAAAATGTAGAGAGGAGGGAGTGAAAAGATGCCAGGTCCGCAGGGAGTCTAGTATTCCTCCATTTTCGCTTGGCTGCCCTGTTCTGTGAGCTCGCAATGAGTCGTCAAGCCACGGAGCAGGAGGGGAGGACCAAGCCGGCCGGGAGGATAGGGGACATAGAGAGTCAAAGGAGGCAGAAAGGGAGGAGAGGAGGGTTGAGGAGGCAGAATCAGGAGATTGGAGGGAGAAGGATTGAGCAGAGGGAAGAGATGATAGGATGGAAGAGGAGAGAGTAGCGGGAGAGAGAGAGCGAAGGTTGCTACGACGCATTACCATCTGAGTAGGGGCAGAGTGAGTAGTGTTGGAGGAGAGTGAGAGAGAAAAGGATACAAAGTAGTGGTCGGAGACTTGGAGGGGAGTTGCAGTGAGATTACTACTTTCCACCTTCTCCACTACGGTCCCATCGATGTGGATAGGGGGGTGCACCCTCTGCTGTTTCCTGAAGTCCACGATCATCTCCTTTGTTTTGTTGACATTGAGTGAGAGGTTATTTTCCTGGCACCACACTCCCAGTTCCCACACCTCCTCCCTGTAGGCTGTCTCGTCATTGTTGGTAATCAAGCCTACTACTGTTGTGTTGTCTGCAAACTTGATGATTGAGTTGGAGGCGTGCTTGGCTACGCAGTAATGTATGAACAGGGAGTACAGGAGGGGACTGAGCACACACCCTTGTGGGGCCCCAGTGTTGAGGATCAGCGAAGTGGAGATATTGTTTCCTACCTTCACCACCTGGGGGCGGACGGTCAGGATGTCCAGGACCCAGTTGCACAGGGCAGGGTTCAGACCCAGGGCCTTGAGCTTAATGATGAGCTTGGAGGGTACTATGTTGTTGAATGCTGAGCTCTAGTCAATGAACAGCATTCTTACATAGGTATTCCTCTTGTCCAGATGGGATAGGGCAGTGTGCAGTGTGATGGCGATTGCATCGTCTGTGGATCTATTGGGGAGGTAAGCAAATTGAAGTGGGTCTAGGGTGACAGGTAAGGTGGAGGTGATATGATCCTTGACTAGTCTCTGAAAGCACTTCATGATGACAGAGGTGAGTGCTACGGGGTGATAGTCATTTAGTTTAGTTACCTTTGCTTTCTTGGGTACAGGAACAATGGTGGCCATCTTGAAGCATGTGGGGACAGCAGACTGGGATAGGGAGAGATTGAATATGTCCGTAAACACACCAGCCAGTTGGTCTGCGCATGCTCTGAGGACGCAGCTAGGGATGCCGTCTGGGCCGGCAGCCTTGCGGGGGTTAACATGCTTAAACGTCTTACTCACGTCGGCCACAGAGAAGGAGAGGCCACAGTCCTTGGTAGTGGGCCTCGTCGGTGGCACTGTGTTATCCTCAAAGTGTGCGAAGAAGGTTTTTAGCTTGTCTGGAAGCGAGACATCAGTGTTGGCGACGTGGCTGGTTTTCCATTTGTAGTCCATGATTGTCTGTAGACCCTGCCACGTACACTACCGTTCAAAAGTTTGGGGTCACTTAGAAATGTCCTTGTTTTTGAAAGAAAAGCAATTGTTTTGTCCATTAAAATAACATCAAATTGATCAGAAATACAGTGTAGACATTGTTAATGTTGTAAATGCCTAATGTAGATGGAAACGGCAGATTTTTTATGGAATATCTACATAGGTCCATTATCAGCAACCATCAGTCCTGTCTTCCAATGGCACATTGTGTTTGCTAATCCAAGTTTATCATTTTAAAAGGCTAATTGATCATTAGAAAACGTTTTTGCAATTATGTTAGCACAGCTGAAAACTGTTGTGCTGATTAAAGAAGCAATAAAACTGGCCTTCTTGAGACTTGTTGAGTATCTGGAGCATCAGCAATTGTGGATACGATTACAGGCTCAAAATGGCCAGAAACAAAGTACTTTCTTCTGAAACTCGTCAGTCTATTGTTTTTCTGAGAAATGAAGGCTATTCCATGCGAGAAATTGCCAAGAAATTGAAGATATCGCACAACGCTGTGTACTACTCCCTTCACAGAACAGCGCAAACTGGCTCTAACCAGAATAGAAAGAGGAGTGGGTGGCCCCGGTGCACAACTGAGGAAGAGGACAAATATATTAGAGTGTCTAGTTTGAGAAACAGACGCCTCACAGGCCCTCAACTGGCAGCTTCATTAAATATTACCCGCAAAAAACCAGTCTCAACGTCAAAATTGTTTTCACAAGCTACCCGGAACATATCCCTGTCCGCGTGATCAAAACAATCTTGAAGCGTGGATTCCGATTGGTCAGACCAGCGTTGAATAGTCCTTAGAACGGGTATTCCTGTTTGAGTTTCTGCCTATAGGAAGGGAGGAGCAAAATGGAGTTGTGGTCAGATTTGCTGAAAGGAGGGTGGGCGAGGACCTTATAACCATCCCGGAAGTTCGAATAGCAATGGCCAGAGTACAACAGTCAATATGTTGATAGAACTTCGGCAGCCTAGTCCTCAAATTTGCTTTGTTAAAATCCCTGGCTACAATAAATGCAGCCTCAGGATATGTGGTTTCCAGTTTGCATAAAGTCCAGTGAAGTTCTTTGAGGGCCGTCGTGGTATCGGCTTGAGGGGGGATATACACGGCCGTGACTATAACCGAATAAAATTCTCTTGGGAGATAATACGGTTTGCATTTGATTGTGAGGTATTCTAGGTCAGGTGAACAAAAGGACTTGAGTTCCTGTATGTTACTACAATTACACCATGAGTCGTTAATCATTGTCACGGTTTCGGCCGAGGCTGCTCCTCCTCCTGGTTCGGGCAGGCTTCGGCGGTCGTCGTCTCCGGAGTACTAGCTGCCACCGATCTATGTTTCATGTTCGTTTGGTTTGGTCTTGATGTTGTACACCTGTGTCTAGTTAGTCCTCGTTAGTGTTCTATTTAGTTCTCGTTGTGTGTGTCTGTGTTTGTGTGTTATTGTTTCGCTGTCGTGTTTTGTGCGCTACTGTTTGCCTTGTGCATTTCGGATTTTCCTCCTCTGTGTTTAGGAGGTTATTTACGCACTGTTTTGTGCGCCTTTTGGTTTTCGCCTGTGTGCGGACTTTCTCGCCTCCGGGCGTTTGACTCGTGATTTAGTGTGCTGTTCACTAAAGTCTATTGGACTTATCTTTCTGCGTCCTGCATCTGATTCCTGCACCACACCCACCTACAGCACCCACTGACAGAATACACCATTATGGAATCAGCAGGATCGGCTGTGACACCGGTGTCGCTCGAGGAGCATATCCATTGGCAGGAGGGCCAGATAAGACAACTGGAGACCGCTCTACAGGACGTGATCAACACCCTGCACCGATGGGAAGCCAGCAGGGTACCCACACCTCCACCTACCCTGTCCACCCCATCGGCCGGTCCATCAGCCCCAGGTCCGGAACCCAGGAGGAGTCGGCTCTCGCTCCCGAGGGCGTATGACGGAACAGCTGCCGGGTGTCAGGGGTTTCTCCTGCAGGTGGAGCTCTACCTGGCCACTGTACACCCGGTGCCCTCGGGACACGAGAGCGTTTCCGCCCTCATCTCCTGTCTCTCGGGAAAGGCGTTGGAGTGGGCTAACGCTGAGTGGAGGAAGATGGACGCCAACACCATCTCCTACGCCGAGTTCTCCCGCCGCTTCAAGGCCGTGTTTGACCATCCACCTGAGGGCAAGGCGGCGGGGGAGCGGCTAGTCCACTTGAGACAGGGGAGGAGGAGCGCACAGGCGTTTGCCTTGGAGTACCGGACTCTAGCGGCGGATGCAGGGTGGAATGAACGGGCTCTCATTGACCATTTTCGGTGTAGCCTCCGGGAGGACGTTCAACGAGAGTTGGCCTGCAGGGATACCCATCTGACTTTCGACCAGTTGGTTGATATGTCCATCCGTTTAGACACCCTGCTGGCCACCCGTGGACGTCCCGAGGGGGGTCCGTCCATTCCTCCCTCCGGCACCTCCGAGCCGAGCCCTATGGAGCTCGGGGGTGCCGGCGCTAGAGAACAGAGTGGGAGGAGCCCGAGGGGGCCTGTCTCCTGCACCAAGTGTGGCCGTGGAGGGCACACTGCGGCCAGGTGCTGGGGAGGGTTCTCCGGGGGAGAAGACAACAGGCCACGCACTGGGGGGGCCTCCCAGGTGAGTAGACGCCCCCACCTACCCAGAGCTTTCTGTTGCGCACTTTTGTATACCTGTTGGTTTTCCACAGGTTGCACCTCATTCCCAGCTGTTACGAACCCCGTGGCTTTGAACGTCTAGGGTGATGGACATGAAGTGGGGGCTCATCTGGGATAGGGACTTTCAAACCACATTCACTATGAGGCCTCTGTCTTGATTCCGGCCTTACAACCGTACGAATCAGCCCAACACCCGTTGGCGGCCTGGCGTGCTGAGGCATCCCCGGTTTGCGTTTAAGCAAAAAGCAATCACTAACCAAATGTCCCACCTTATGACAATAGAAACAGTGATGCACATCTTTTGGGCGTGCTGGATGTACTGCCGGTCGACTAGGACTAAAAGTTAGCAACTCCGCAGCCCTGCTCTCCGTACGAGCCGAAAACACGCTCTTATGCGTCAACACAAACTCGTCTGCCAATACAGACGCTTCCGACAGTGAGGATACTTTCTGTTCGTTCAGATAAACTACAATGCGTTCCGGTAAGCAATTTTTAAACTCTTCTAACAAGATTAACTCCCGTAGAGAGTTAAAATCAGTTACCTTACTAGCACTGTGCCATTTGTCAAACAGATTTCCTTTGTCTCTAGCAAACTCCACATAAGTCTGAGTAGGAGACTTTTTATGAGACCTAAATCTCTGTCGATATGCCTCAGGAACAAGCTCATAGGCACGAAGAACAGTAGCTTTGACCACTTCATAATTCAAACTGTCTTCAAGAGGTAGCGCTGCCAGAACCTGTTGGGCTTTACCTGTTAGTTTACACTGAAGTAATAGGCACCATACCTCTTCGGGCCATTTCAATGCTACCGCTATCCGTTCAAACACACCGAAATAGGAATCAACCTCTGACTCCCTGAACACAGGTACCAAGGTGATCTGCCTACTAATATCAAACGTAGCAGCCGACACAGCTGGTGAGGATGGCTCACTAGCAGGCATAGTACTAGCAGAGACTAACCTCGCTGTTTCTGCCTCTAGTTCCATTTTACGCACCTCCAGTTCCATCTTACGCATCTCCAGTTCCATCTTACGCGTCTCCAGTTCTGCCTCTAGCTTACGCGTCTCTTGTTCTGCCTCTAGCTCCATTTTACGCATCTCCAGCTTGTCTTGCCTGATTTGTGCCCGCTCTTCCGCCTCCATTTGGAGCCGTGTCGAGCGGACATCGATCCTGGCATCACTGTCAGTCAGTGGGGAGAGTGGGTCATAACGGGGCAATGTGGCTGGAGCCTTAGCCTCCTCCTCAGACACTGATGGGCTTACAGGAACAGCCACCACCTCCCCTACAGGAGCAGCAGACTCAGGCGGCGGTAACTCAAGCACTCGCTCGTTCAACAACATCGCTAGCACTACTTCCCTAACTTCTGCTTTCACTAAACCCCTCGGTATGGGTGCAGAAAAGTGGTCAGCCAAAACCTGTAGATCCACTCTACGGCAATTCTCAAAAACCTCCCACGTAGGGTTTTCCAAAAATGCCTCCAACTCAAAAGTAGCCATCCTACTAGCAACACGAGCCGTCGACTACTGAACACACAAAAAAAACAGGTAGTACAGCTGCCAAGCTCAACACTGAACCAGACACTTACTAATTTGCATGAGTAGCATGGGATATATCCCGGACGAGCCCCCACTTTATGTTCATCACCCTAGACGTTCAAAGCCACGGGGTTCGTAACATAAAGTAGCATGGGATAGATCCCGGACGAACCCCCACTTTATGTTACGAACCCCGTGGCTTTGAACGTCTAGGGTGATGGACATGAGACCTGTAACATAATGCATGTAAATTATAAGTGTGGCATGGACCAGTGAGAACAAATATGACACAACTACCATGAACTACCGTCAAACACAAATGGTTTATTTCTGAACACACGGTATGGGGTTTGGGAAAAAAGGCTGAGCAGGACCCAAGAAATGAAACAATAGTGTAAAACACCCCTAAACTGATCTTGCCTGCCTCAAGAACCGCTAGGCTACTGCTACCATACAAAAATACAGTGGGTGGTCCGCTCAGGTCTAACTAGTGTTTATAGACAGTTCTTTCTACGGGAAATGTATGCCCAAGGGCAGCTAGCTCAAACTCCCCTTTTCCCAGAAACACACAATAGTTACCAAACAGAGTAACCAGCAACTTAGTGAGTACTCTAAACAAAGGACATCACAGTATCCATTACTCACATACAAAACAGCAGTCTAACAGAATTACCAATCATAGTAAACAGCAACTTAGTGAGTAATCAAAACCAGGACACCACCGTGTCCATACTCACATACGGAAATATTCTCTCTCTCTCTCAACAAACACAAGACTGGTTTTTATACAATGGGATGTGTGATTGAACAAACGAGTAACAGGTGGTGCAATGCACAGGAATGTTCACTGATTGGTCCAATCAGCAGACACCTCAACGACCACCAATCAGGAACATACAGGACACCTGTGATTAGGGCAGAAGGAGAGAAACACACAAAAACACAGGATACCTGTATCCGTAACACCAGCATAAGGCGCTAGTAGATTCAGGCGCAGCTGGGAATTTTGTTGATCGAAGGTTTTGTTTAGAGTTAGGGATCCCTCTCCTACCCGTTGACAAACCTTTTCCCGTTCATGCCTTAGATAGCCGTCCGTTGGGGTCGGGATTGATCAGGGAGGTCACAGCGCCACTTAGGATGTGTGCGCAGGGGGGTCATGAAGAGACTATACAGCTGTATCTGATCGACTCTCCTGCGTACCCAGTGGTGCTGGGGATTCCCTGGTTAAGCACCCATAACCCTGCTATTTCGTGGCAACAGAGGGCTCTCGATGGGTGGTCTGCTCAGTGTGAGGGGCGATGTCTGGGTGTTTCCGTGGGGGCGACTTCGGTGGAAAGTCCAAACCAAGTGCCCGCATTGCACATTCCGCCTGAATATGGGGATTTAGCTCTTGTGTTTAGCAAAACTAGGGCGACGCAGTTGCCTCCCCATAGACAGGGGGATTGTGCGATTGATCTCCAGGCAGGAGCAGCGCTCCCACGGAGCCATGTGTATCCTTTGTCTCAAGAGGAGAGAAAAGCTATGGAGACCTACATAGCCGAATCTTTGAGACAGGGATACATTCGGCCTTCCACTTCCCCCGCCTCTTCGAGTTTCTTTTTTGTGAAAAAGAAAGATGGAGGGTTGCGCCCGTGCATTGATTACCATGGTCTCAATCAGATTACTGTGAAATACAGTTATCCACTCCCTCTGATTGCGACCATGACGGAGTCATTGCATGGGGCGCGGTTTTTCACAAAATTGGATCTCAGGAGCGCGTATAACTTGGTGCGCATTAGGGGGGGCGATGAATGGAAAACAGCGTTTAGTACCACGTCAGATCATTTCGAATATCTTGTCATGCCATATGGGTTGATGAATGCTCCATCAGTCTTTCAATCCTTTGTAGATGACATTTTCCGGGATATGCAGGGACAAGGGGTGGTCGTGTACATTGATGATATTCTGGTGTACTCGTCTACCCGAGCCGAGCATGTAACCCTGGTGCGACGTGTATTGAGGAGGCTGTTGGAGCACGACCTATATGTCAAGGCAGAGAAATGTCTGTTTTTCCAGGAATCGGTCTCCTTTTTGGGTTATCGGTTGTCCGCGTCAGGGGTGAGTATGGAGGTGGATCGTGTGTCCGCTGTGCGTAATTGGCAAACTCCAACCACTGTAAAAGAGGTGCAGCAGTTCTTGGGCTTTGCAAATTACTACCGGAGGTTTATCCGGGGTTTTGGACAGGTGGCAGCTCCCATCACGTCCCTTCTGAAAGGGGGTCCGGTGCGCCTGCAGTGGTCAGCTGATGCGGACAGGGCCTTTGGGAGACTGAAGGACCTGTTTACGTCGGCTCCGGTGCTGGCGCATCCGGATCCCACAATTCCCTTTCAGGTTGAGGTGGACGCGTCTGAGGCTGGTATAGGGGCCGTGCTCTCTCAACGGTCCGGCTCGCCACCTAAACTCCGCCCCTGTGCTTTTTACTCCAAAAAGCTTAGCCCGGCGGAGCGTAACTATGACGTTGGGGACAGGGAGCTGTTAGCTGTAGTTCAGGCCCTTAAGGTGTGGAGGCATTGGCTTGAGGGGGCTCAACACCCTTTCCTCATTTTGACTGACCATCGGAACCTGGAGTACATCCGGGCAGCGAGGAGACTGAACCCTCGCCAGGCTCGATGGAGTATGTTTCTCACCAGGTTCGTATTTAAAATCAGGTACATCCCTGGGTCCCAGAATGGCAAGGCAGATGCACTGTCCCGGCGGTATGACACGGAGGAGAGGTCCGTTGAGCCTACTCCCATCCTACCGGAGTCTTGCCTTGTGGCACCGGTGGTGTGGGAGGTCGATGCCGAGATCGAGCGAGCGTTGCGTACCGACCCCAGCCCTCCACAATGTCCTGAGGGTCGGAGGTACGTTCCGCTCGAGATTCGGGATCGACTCATCTACTGGGCTCACACGTCACCCTCCTCAGGACATCCGGGTATTGGCCGGACAGTGCATTGCCATAGCACTAAATACTGGTGGCCTACTTTGGCTAGGGATGTGAGGGTTTATGTCTCCTCCTGCTCGGTGTGCGCCCAGTGTAAGGCGCCCCGACATCTGACCAGGGGTAAGTTACAGCCCCTACCCGTTCCACAACGACCATGGTCCCACCTCTCGGTGGATTTTGTAACAGACCTTCCCCTCTCTCAGGGGAATACCACCATCCTGGTCGTTGTGGACCGGTTCTCTAAGGCCTGTCGTCTTCTCCCTATGTCGGGTCTTCCTACTGCCCTACAGACCGCTGAGGCCCTATTTACCCACGTCTTCCGGCATTACGGGGTCCCCGAGGATATAGTGTCTGATCGAGGCCCCCAGTTTACCTCCCGTGTGTGGAGAGCGTTTATGGAGCGTTTGGGGGTCTCGGTTAGCCTTACCTCGGGGTACCACCCGGAGAGTAACGGGCAGGTGGAACGTGTCAACCAGGATGTGGGTAGGTTTCTGAGGTCGTATTGCCAGGACCGGCCTGAGGAGTGGGCGCGTTACATTCCCTGGGCCGAGATGGCCCAGAACTCTCTCCGCCACTCCTCTACTAACCTAACCCCTTTTCAATGTGTATTAGGTTACCAGCCGGTTCTGGCACCGTGGCAGCAGAGCCAGATCGAGGCCCCTGCGGTGGATGATTGGATGAGGCGCTCGGAAGAGACGTGGAACGCTGCCCACGTCCACCTGCAGCGGGCCGTCCTTCGTCACAAGGCGAGCGCCGATCTCCACCGCAGTGAGGGGCCGGTGTACGCACCCGGAGATCGAGTCTGGCTCTCTACCAGAAACCTGCCCCTCCGCCTGCCCTGCCGGAAGCTGGGTCGGCGGTTTGTGGGGCCCTTTAAAGTCCTGAGAAGATTGAACGAGGTGTGTTATAGGTTACATCTACCTGTTGAATATAAGAATATTAACCCCTCGTTCCATGTGTCTCTTCTCAGGCCGGTGGTAGCTGGTCCACTCCAGGACAATGAGATAGGAGAGGCTCCTCCGCCCCCATTGGACATCGAGGGGGCTCCGGCGTACACCGTTCGGTCCATCTTGGACGCCGGATGGGGGGTCTCCAGTATCTCGTGGAGTGGGAGGGGTACGGCCCGGAGGAGCGGTGCTGGGTGCCGCGGAGGGACATCCTAGACCCATCTCTCCTGTCGGAGTTCCACCGGGACCATCCCGCGCGCCCTGCTCCGCGTCCTCCTGGTCGTCACCGAGGCCGGGGTCGGCGCACGGCTGGAGCCGCGCGTCAAGGGGGGGGGTACTGTCACGGTTTCGGCCGAGGCTGCTCCTCCTCCTGGTTCGGGCAGGCTTCGGCGGTCGTCGTCTCCGGAGTACTAGCTGCCACCGATCTATGTTTCATGTTTGTTTGGTTTGGTCTTGATGTTGTACACCTGTGTCTAGTTAGTCCTCGTTAGTGTTCTATTTAGTTCTCGTTGTGTGTGTCTGTGTTTGTGTGTTATTGTTTCGCTGTCGTGTTTTGTGCGCTACTGTTTGCCTTGTGCATTTCGGATTTTCCTCCTCTGTGTTTAGGAGGTTATTTACGCACTGTTTTGTGCGCCTTTTGGTTTTCGCCTGTGTGCGGACTTTCTCGCCTCCGGGCGTTTGACTCGTGATTTAGTGTGCTGTTCACTAAAGTCTATTGGACTTATCTTTCTGCGTCCTGCATCTGATTCCTGCACCACACCCACCTACAGCACCCACTGACAATCATGAAACACACACCTCCGCCCTTCTACTTCCCGGAGAGATATTTATACCTGTCTAAGCGATGAACTGAGAAACATTTAGACAGAATATCCCCAGAGAGCCATGTTTCCGTGAAACAAAGAATGCTACAGGCCCTGATGTCTCTCTGGAAAGAAATCCTTGCCCTGAGCTCGTCGACCTTGTTATCCAAAGATAACAAGGTCTGCCCAAATGTGCCGAGTTGGTCAATTGATACATTTTCAAGTACATTACTATAGAAAACATACAAGAATTATATGGTAAAACAAAATGTAAGTTTACACACTCCCAGGAATGTCATACATGATGGATCATTAGCTTATACACTAACTTTCACACATCTAGATGGCCGGGCGGGTTGGGTGTGGAGCCAGAGACAGCAGGTGTTCAAACTGTAGAACCCAGTTCCTACATTTGAATATAAAAATTGATTTTATCAAACAAAACTAAGCTACATTTTATCTCTGGGACCCTTAGGATGACAAATCAGAGCAAGATTACTGAATGTAAGTACATTATTTACCTTCAGAGGTGAATGTATCAAACCAGTTGCCGTGATACAACGGTCATGCTAATCACATTAGCGCACGTTAGCTCAACCGTCCCATGTACCGTACACCGATCCCGTAGAGGTTTTAAAGTACAAAAGGGAAAATATATCAACATAAATATAGTTTGTATTTACAATGGTGTTTGTTATTCACTGCTATCTCTCTGTCTCTCTGTCTCTCTCTCCTCTCTCTCTCTCTCCCTTCCTCTCTACTGGCCAACCAATGTATGACCAACACATACAAAGCCCTGTTCAGTGACCCCGGCATGTCAAACTTTTCTGTCTTAGCCTCCACTCCACACAAGCTATTGTGACTAAGTTCAAGCTCTCCTCGTCCCATGATAAGACTTTGGAGACATAACATCACTCACTATTTTGTACAGTCCTGGGCCTGGTTTCACAATAGCAATGGAACTAAACTTACGAGTGTTTTAAAGATGCATTGTTCCTATAATGGCAGAAGATGTCACATGCTTTTCCCAAAACACCACGTAGATGTAACCTTCACTAAGTGTGTTGTTGGAGCATGTGTCGATACTGATGTGATCGAAAGAAAGGCAGAGCTGCTCTCTGATCAGCTTTCTCCATTCAAATCTTTCCTTAACATTAGAATTAGTCCACAATACTGACGATGGATCAGCTCCTAGAGAGATATTATCACCTACTGTTTGTCTGTAAATATTGAGGTGCCTTATTCTAATGCTTACCCTATAAACATCAACTAAATCACAGATTACACATCAAGAAATATATTGAGGCAAAAATTACAGAGTAGCCTATAATTAGCAAAATAGAACTCCATATTGAAATTAATTTCATGTTCAGTCAATTATTGAAATATATGTAGCCTATACTGTATTTATATTTAATGCAATCATCTCTGTTTTCATATTTTTAGCCTTCGCTTGTTTATAACAACTTTGTATTTGTATTTAACTTTGTTTTGAAGTTAGTGTCTTTCACAAAGAGGCGGATATACATCTTGATTGTATGTTTAGTGGAGATCTTCTATGCATAAAGTGACGCAGAAGGACAAAAAAAGCATCTAACCATGCCCTTAGCTGTTCTAGGAATGGTCTGAGGCAGTCGGTAATTACTTTAAATTACTATTTAACAATGTTCCTACGAAGGTTCTAACTTAGCTTTAAGATGCTTTTGGGAAACCAGGCCCAGAGTAGTCGGCCATTAGTCGAACTTAAGCCATCCGCAGAGCTAAAATTAGTTTGATCCGATGATTTACGCTGTGCCATTCCCCAACACTTTTGATCCATAACAAGACCTCTGCCCCCTCCAATCCTCTCCTTCCTGTCTCACCCATACTGGCCCATAATTACCTTAAAGTCCTCAGTCACTTACAAAGAAAAGGGACTTTACTCAACCCAAGCATCTGTGCCTTATTGTGCATTATGCCTGATGTTTTAGTAATTTGACTGATTCGTTGTGAGGGCTTCATGTGCTGTGTTTTACTGCTTACCCCAATAGCACTCAGGCAAGCACATGATGTCAAGTATTTGAATGCTATTATGTATATTGAGGTCAACCAAAAGAAAAATAGAAAGTCAGTAATTAGTTATATTTGCAGTTTTACAGTGGAACATATTTATCATTATTTCAGTACAGAAGAGAATCTACAGTATTTAACCGAAAAAAACAACTGTAAAATCGAATAGAACCAACTAGAACTGAATAGAATACAATAGATAACCCTGAGACGAGTGTTTGGATTTAAGGTTAAGTGCTCTGCACAATGAAACACTTTGATTTGCTGCACAAAACTCTGCAGTGCAAGACACAAATAGGTTTCCCTTAGAGCTGCATCCATTTTTCTCCAAATGTTTCCTCCCTTTCTTTTTGATTGATTCATTCCTCTCTATCCCATTTGCTTTTTTCTCCATCTCTCCATCCCCTTTTCTATATCAGCTTTCTGCCTCTTTCTCTCTGTAGCAGATTAATCTCTCCAGGAATTTCCCCAAGCATGTAGAGGAGAGGGGAGGTGGAGGAGAAAGAGGAGAGGGGGATGAGGGGGGAAGTACACGTTAAAGGTCCCAGGGCCAGGGGGGGAGACTGACTAGGGGAGCTGTACAACATGATTACCCCTCATCCCCCTGGTTATCCATTCATGGTCGACCTATCTGCCTCCTCTCCTCTCCAACTCTGGCTCTACACTGCCTGCCTGTAGGCTTCCCCTGCTCAATGGGCTTGTCTCTCTGACCATATGTTGTGAGGGCCAAGAAGTAGCAAACCTTATGTTACTCATTGTCTTTTATGTGGCTTTATATACTTCCCTTGTTGCAAAATTACTCCTTCATCATCATTTTTGTATGTATGTGTGTGTGTCTCTCTCTGTGTGTGTTTGTGTTTGTCCGTGTGTGTGTGTGTGTGTTTGAGAGTGAGAAAAATAGAGAGAGAGTGTAGAGATTCTCTATCACACTGACAGTTGATGGCCGGCTCACACCCACTCCTCTTCCCCTGAGGATGCAGCGATAGTCTCCCCCACCTCTTTGGGGTCTCTAGCTGCACCATCTCTAGATATTACTGCCATTATTTACAGATCCAATCCCTCTCTCTCCCTCTCCCCTCAGACACAGCAGTCTGGCAAGGGATAAATCATTTATGAGTGTGAGCTCACTGCAGCACCACAACATCCTGCTACCTACTCCTTCACACAGTTGTATCAAATCAAATCAAATTGTATTTGGCATGTGCCAAAAACACCTGGTGTAGACGTTACCGTAAAATACTTGCTTACGAGCCCTTCCCAACGATGCAGAGCTTAAAATAGTAACACAAGAATGGAGATGTACAGTGCCTTGCAAAAGTATTCATTCCCATTGACGTTTTTCCGATTTTGTTGCTTTACAACCTGTAATTTAAATGGATTTTTATTTGCATTTCATGTAATGGACATACACAAAATAGTCTGAATTGGTGAAGTGGAATGAAAAAAATAACTTGTTTCAAAAAATGTATACAAAATAAATAACGGAAAAGTGGTGCATGCATATGTATTCACACCCTTTGCTATGAAGCCCCTAACTAAGATCTGGTGCAACCAATTACCTTCAGAAGTCACATAATTAGTTAAATAAAGTCCACCTATGTGCAATCTAAGTGTCACCTGATCTGTCACATGATCTCAGTATGTATACACCTGTTCTGAAAGGCCCCAGAGTCTGCAACACCAATAAGCAAGGGGCACCACCAAGCAAGCGGCACCATGAAGACCAAGGAGCTCACCAAACAGGTCAGGGACAAAGTTGTGGAGAAGTACAGATCAGGGTTGGGTTATAAAAAAAATATCAGAAACTTTGAACATCCCACGGAGCACCATTAAATCCATTATAAAAAAATTGGCACCACAACAAACCTGCCAAGAGAGGGCCGCCCACCAAAATTCACGGACCAGGCAAGGAGGGCATTAATCAGAGAGGCAACAAAGAGACCAAAGATAACCCTGAAGGTGCTGCAAAGCTCCACAGCGGAGATTGGAGTATCTGTCCTTAGGACCACATTAAGCCGTACACTCCACAGAGCTGGGCTTTACAGAAGAGTGGCCAGAAAAAAGCCATTGCTAAAAGAAAAAAATAAGCAAACACGTTTAGTGTTCGCCAAAAGGCATGTGGGAGACTCCCCAAACATATGGAAGAAGGTACTCTGGTCAGATGAGACTAAATTTGAGCTTTTTGGCCATCAAGAAAAACGCTATGTCTGGTGTAAACCCAACACCTCTCATCACCCCGAGAACACCATCCCCACATTGAAGCATGGTGATGGCAGCATCATGCTGTGGGGATGTTTTTAATCGGCAGGGACTGTGAAACAGGTCAGAATTGAAGGATTGATGGATGGCGCTAAATACAGAGAACTTCTTGAGGGAAACCTGTTTCAGTCTTCCAGAGATTTGAGACTGGGACAGATGTTCACCTTCCAGCAGGACAATGATCCTAAGCATACTGCTAAAGCAACACTTGAGTGGTTTAAGGGGTAACATTTAAATTTCTTGGAATGGCCTAGTCAAAGCCCAGACCTCAATCCAATTGAGAATCTGTGGTATGACATAAAGATTGCTGTACACCAGCAGAACCCATCCAAGTTGAAGGAACTGGAGCAGTTTTTCCTTGAAGAATGGGCAAAAATCCCAGTGGCTAGATGTGCCAAGCTTATAGAGACATACCCCAAGAGACTTGCAGCTGTAATTGCTGCAAAAGGTGGCTCTACAAAATCTTGACTTTGAGGGGGTGAATAGTTATGCACACTCAAGTTTTCAGTTTTTTTGTCTTATTTCTTGTTTGTTTCACAAAAAAATTATTTTCCATCTTCAAAGTGGTGGGCATGTTGTGTAAATCAAATTATACAAACCCCCCAAAAACTCAATTTTATTTCCAGGTTGTAAGGCAAGAAAATAGGAAAAATGCCAAGGGGGTGAATACTTTCGCAAGCCACTGTATACAGGGAGTACCAGTACCAGATCAATGTGCAGAGGTATGAGGTATTGAGGTAGATACAGTGCATTCGGGAAGTATTAAGACCCCTTGACTTTTTCCACATTTTGTTACGTTACAGCCTTATTCTAAAATTGATTAAATTGTTTTTTACCACCACATCAATCTACACACAATTCCCTATAATGACGAAGCAAAAACAGGTTTTTAGAAATTTCTGCAAATGTATTACCAAACAAAATGCAATATGACATTTACATAAGTATTCAGATCCTTTACTTAGTACTTTGTTGAAGCACTTTTGGCAGCAATTACAGCCTCAAGTCTTCTTGGGTATGATGCTACAAGCTTGGCACACCTGTATTTGGGGAGTTTCTCCCATTCTTCTCTGCAGATCCTCTCAAGATCTGTCAGGTTGGATGGGGAGCATCGCTGCACAGCTGTTTTCAGGTCTCTCCAGAGATGTTCGATCGGGTTCAAGTCCGGGCTCTGGCTGGGCCACTCATCTGACCAGAGTACCTTCTTCCATATGTTTGGGGAGTCTCCCACATGCCTTTTGGCGAACACCAAACGTGTTTGCTTATTTTTTTCTTTTAGCAATGGCTTTTTTCTGGACACTCTGGGAGTGTCAATGTACGGTCGTGGTCAAAAGTTTTGAGAATGACACAAGTATTGGTCTTCACAAAGTTGCTGCAAAGAGTCAATATTTGCAGTGTTGACCCTTCTTTTTCAAGACTTCTGCAATCCGCCCTGGCATGCTGTCAATTAACTTCTGGGCCACATCCTGACTGATGGCAGCCCATTCTTGCATAATCACTGCTTGGAGTTTGTCAGAATTTGTGGGTTTTTGTTTGTCCACCCGCCTCTTAAGGATTGACCACAAGTTCTCAATGGGATTAAGGTCTGGGGAGTTTCCTGGCCATGGACCCAAAATGTCGATGTTTTGTTCCCCGAGCCACTTAGTTATCACTTTTGCCTTATGGCAAGGTGCTCCATCATGCTGGAAAAGGCATTGTTCGTCACCAAACTGTTCTTGGATGGTTGGGAGAAGTTGCTCTCGGAGGATGTGTTGGTACCATTCTTTATTCATGGCTGTGTTCTTAGGCAAAATTGTGAGTGAGCCCACTCCCTTGGCTGAGAAGCAACCCCACACATGAATGGTCTCAGGATGCTTTACTGTTGGCATGACACAGGACTGATGGTAGCGCTCACCTTGTCTTCTCCGGACAAGCTTTTTTCCGGATGCCCCAAACAATCGGAAAAGGGGTTTCATCAGAGAAAATGACTTTACCCCAGTCCTCAGCAGTCCAATCCCTGTACCTTTTGCAGAATATCAGTCTGTCCCTGATGTTTTTCCTGGAGAGAAGTGGCTTTCTCGCTGCCCTTCTTGACACCAGGCCATCCCCCAAAAGTCTTCGCCTCACTGTGCGTGCAGATGCACTCACATCTGCCTGCTGCCATTCCTGAGCAAGCTCTTCACTGGTGGTGCCCCGATCCCACATCTGAATCAACTTTAAGAGACGGTCCTGGCGCTTGCTGGACTTTCTTGGGCGCCCTGAAGCCTTCTTCACAACAATTGAACCTCTCTCCTTGAAGTTCTTGATGATCCGATAAATGGTTGATTTAGGTGCAATCTTACTAGCAGCAATATCCTTGCCTGTGAAGCCCTTTTTGTGCAAAGCAATGATGAATGCACATGTTTCCTTGCAGGTAACCATGGTTAACAGAGGAAAAACAATGATTTCAAGCACCACCCTCCTTTTAAAGGTTCCAGTCTGTTATTCTAACTCAATCAGCATGACAGAGTGATCTCAAGCCTTGTCCTCATACTCGCACCTCATCAACACTCTCACCAGTGTTAACGAGAGAATCACTGACATGATGTCAGCTGGTCCTTTTGTGGCAGGGCTGAAATGCAGTGGAAATGTTTTTTTGGGATAAAGTTCATTTTCATGGCATAGAGGGACTTTGCAATTAATTGCAATTCATCTGATCACTCTTTATAACATTCTGGAGTATATGCAAATTGCCATCATAAAAACTGAGGACGCAGACTTTGTGAAAATTCATATTTATGTCATTCTCAAAACCTTTGACCACGACTGTAGTGTGTGTGAGTGTGTATAGGGTGTGTATATATAGTCTAGTGAGTGTGTGTAGGGTCATTGCAAAATAGATCATTAGTGCAACACTCATACAGTAGAGTAGAGTAGAGCGATAATGGTCATTACTGCTACTGCCCTTCCCCCAACCACCATCACCATTAGGACACTTTAAATACACCAACCTCCGCCCCAAGCTGTTATGTGAGACATACTATATATACAGTATGTCATGAGGCTATGAAGACCCTGTGCCTGACTCTATTCTCCCTGGATCAGAAGAGGGAGGTCAACTCTCTGACCGTGGACATATCATGTACAGTGAGGGAAAAAAGTATTTGATCCCCTTCTGATTTTGTACGTTTGCCCACTGACAAAGACATTATCAGTCTATAATTTTAATGGTAGGTTTATTTGAACAGTGAGAGTCAGAATAACGAATAACAACAAAAACATCCAGAAAAACGCATGTCAAAAATGTTATAAATTGATTTGCATTTTAATGAGGGAAATAAGTATTTGACCCCTCTGCAAAACATGACTTAGTACTTGGTGGCAAAACCCTTCTTGGCAATCACAGAGGTCAGACATTTCTTGTAGTTGGCCACCAGGTTTGCACACATCTCAGGAGGGATTTTGTCCCACTCCTCTTTGCAGATCTTCTCCAAGTCATTAAGGTTTCGAGGCTGACGTTTGGCAACTCGAACCTTCAGCTCCCTCCACATATTTTCTATGGGATTAAGGTTTGGAGACTGGCTAGGCCACTCCAGGACCTTAATGTGCTTCTTCTTGAGCCACTCCTTTGTTGCCTTGGCCGTGTGTTTTGGGTCATTGTCATGCTGGAATACCCATCCACGACTCATTTTCAATACCCTGGCTGAGGGAAGGAGGTTCTAACCCAAGATTTGACAGTACATGGCCCTGTCCATCGTCCCTTTGATGCGGTGAAGTTGTCCTGTCCCCTTAGCAGAAAAACACCCCCAAAGCATAATGTTTCCACCTCCATGTTTGACGGTGGGGATGGTGTTCTTGAGGTCATAGGCAGCATTCCTCCTCCTCCAAACACAGCGAGTTGAGTTGATGCCAAAGAGCTCCATTTTGGTCTCATCTGACCACAACACTTTCACCCAGTTCTCCTCTGAGTCATTCAGATGTTCATTGGCAAACTTCAGATGGGCCTGTATATGTGCTTTCTTGAGCAGGGGGACCTTGCGGGCGCTGCAGGATTTCAGTCCTTCACGGCGTATTGTGTTACCAATTGTTTTCTTGGTGACTATGGTCCTAGCTGCCTTGAGATCATTGACAAGATCCTCCCGTGTAGTTCTGGGCTGATTCCTCACCGTTCTCATGATCATTGCAACTCCACGAGGAAAGATCTTGCATGGAGCCCCAGGCCGAGGGAGATTGACAGTTCTTTTGTGTTTCTTCCATTTGCGAATAATCGCACCAACTGTTGTCACCTTCTCACCAAGCTGCTTGGCGATGGTCTTGTAGCCCATTCCAGCCTTGTGTAGGTCTACAATCTTGTCCCTGACATCCTTGGAGAGCTCTTTGGTCTTGGCCATGGTGGAGACTTTGGAATCTGATTGATTGATTGCTTCTGTGGACAGGTGTCTTTTATACAGGTAACAAACTGAGATTAGGAGCACTCCCTTTAAGAGTGTGCTCCTAATCTTAGCTCATTACCTGTATAAAAGACAACTGGGAGCCAGAAATCTTTCTGATTGAGAGGGGGTCAAATACTTATTTCCCTCATTAAAATGCAAATCAATGTATAACATTTTTTTCATGCTTTTTTTCTGGATTTTTTTGTTGTTATTCTGTCTCTCACTGTTAAAATAAACCTACCATTAAAATTATAGGCTGATCATTTCTTTGTCAGTGGGCAAACGTACAAAATCAGCATGGGATCAAATACTTTTTTCCCTCACTGTAGTCCTGTATTCCCAGAGCCATTAAAGCACTTCAGTGAGGGGTAAATGCATGTTTGAGGCTTCAGCCCTTCAAACGGCTGTCCATTTAGTTCAATTTAGAGCAGGACTCTAACTCTGTCTCCATAGACTTCCCAGACACTTAGCATAAAGATACTAAACCTCCAAAGATTAAACGGTCTGGAGACAAATAGCCCCATATATCCCCCCCCCCACCCACCCAACACACAAACACATTCAAAACACATCTTAGAAATGTTGCAAGCTAACAGTAGCATATTGTCTTCTGGACGCAATAAAATAAGTACTCTTTTAGAGGACTTAGCTTGCTTAACCAATTTGTCTACACTTGACACCTCCCAGATTAGCGTTAGCATGCTAAGCCTGTGGCTAAACCAGACATATCTTCCTATAGCTTACATTGAGGTAGCTACATGCTATCGTGTCTAACCAGAGTCTATGTTAGACAGTCCTTCCTGGCTTAGTGAAATAATTATGTAAGAGTGTTAACCCGTTACTATGTGTGTAGCCTACCAGACCTGGGTTCAAAAACGATTTCAAATATCTCAATTACTTTCACATACGTTCGAAGGAAGTATTCAGATATATTTTATATTAAAAGACAAGTAGTTGAGTATTTTAATGTATTTGTAAATACACTTGGAAAGTATTTGAAAATACTCAAATACACTGACTCAAATACACTCCCATGCATTTAACCCAGGTGCATGTGTCCAAACTGAAACACCCCCCTTGGGGACAATAACAGACCCACTGCAGATCACTTCTTGTTTTGTTTGTTGCTGTTTGGTAGGTTGTCAATATGTCTGAGTATCTTAAGATGTATAGTCCAGATGTGGGCTGGCTGTGGGAGGGTTAGAGTGAGGTTCCTAGACATTACTGTCCGGTTCATGTCCCTACCCATTGGCACTTTTAGTAGATCTAAAAATATTGGATAGGTTTCCAACAAATCTCTCACACCTAGCAGATCCTGTCAGATCAACACAGAGTAGGTAGGGAGGTACCGACATGGTGTTGATTTGGAGATTGACAGACACCTGTTAGACAGCAGCATCCTGTGAGAGACCTGATGGCGTCCTATCAGCCACAGAGCGTTACAATCCACCACAGGACTCATTCAACTGATTGTTGTGGATGTCAGACCACCAAGTCCTTCAAAGCGATATTAATCATTTAGACTACAGATATCCCCCCCAAAAAAAAAAATCACAACATAGACACAACATAGTTTACATAATTGAATATCAATGCACCATTGTGATCAACTCCAAATACTCTACTACTACTACTACTATTTTCAATTACTTTCAGAGCTGGTATAGAATGGCAACACAGAGTGAGTTACTCACATGACAGACGCTTGTTGTGGTTGGTCGATCCAGACGAGGACGTGGACATGGTCCAATCGAGGGGGGTCCAGTGATGGAGAACGTCTTCCTCTGTGTGTGCAGGTGTGTGTGTGAGAGAGAGAGAGTGTGTGCGAGAGTGTGTGTATGAGAGTGTGTGTCTGTGTCCACTCCTGTCAAAGTTCCAGGACAGGACACTGGGTTGTGTGAAGCCTGATCATCTACTCTCTGGATCCTTTGAGAATGCTTAAAACCAAGAAAATCTCAAATATGCCTCTTCTTCTTCTTCTTCTTCTTCTTCTTCTTCTTCTTCTTCTTCTTCTTCTTCTTCTTCTTCTTCTTCTTCTTCTTCTTCTCCTCCTCTCCTCTTGTATATCCTGTCTCTTTTCTACTCTCTCACCTCCTTTTCCTCTGAAGTTCCCTCTCTCTGTGTTATTTTTCTACTCTTTCTTTCAGCAGCTCTCTCTCTCTCTCTCTCTCTCGCTCTCTCTCTCTCTCTCTCTCTCTCTCTCTCTCTCTCTCTCTCTCTCTCTCTCTCTCTCTCTCTCTCTCTCTCTCTCTCTCTCTCTCTCTCTCTCTCTCTCTCTCTCTCTCTCTCTCTCTCTCTCTCTCTCTCTCTCTCAGACCTAGTAGGGTAGTGCAGAGCGGTGCAGAGCTGCAGCTTAGCGACAGAGGGAGAGAGTGTGGGTTAAGGCAGTGTGGCCTGTACCAAGTGGACACCCACAGGGGCGACAGCATGTGATAGGATAAGGTGGAGCTTTTTACATAATATGGAGGAATGTTCCAGGGTTAGTAAAACTCCTTCTCTCTCCTTTGTGTGTGAAAATATACGTCTGTATGTTTCTGAGAGACAGGGTGGAAAAAATCGAAGGTTGTGTATCTAACAAAGTAAATATGAGGAAAATATGGTGGAGAAGGAAAATGTAAATGGACCTAAAAAATGCTTTCTTATTGTTAAAACCAGGAAGACACTTTCATTGTCTACCAAGATTTGCTTTATATTATCCACATCTTTGGTTCACTCTTCTGTTCATGTACCTTGACTGAAAAGCGAGGTACTGCAGCGAGAGTATTATTTTTCCTTATCTGACAGAGAATGACAGGGCAGAACTCAGCAGTCACCAGCCCTGACCTTCTAACCCAATACATTCTGCATCTCTGCACATCTCCCATTCCTCCAGAGTTATACATCATTCATGTAGCCTTTTGGGGAAGAGGGACTCGGTGCAGTTTGCTGCTGACATTGTTTCCTACTGTATATTTAGCAACAAAACACAATTTATTTAGAAAAACAGCCCTAGTGTTGGAAACAAACATCATTATGTTGTCATCCAGAGTCACATTTATTAATTTTCCAAGCTATAGCACACAATATTTTACATACAGCAGGTTTTTAAAGGACCAAAGAGTTTGGTCTGCCTCGTGTTTTCATTTTTAGCATGGAAAAGATATTGCGATACTGGTATCGTCACAGCCCTACTATCACTGGGATTGATCACGCGACCCTCGGAGCCAGAACTACGCCCATCCGCCACCGCAAAACCCAAGCCCACCTGATGGTAATAGCGCTCACCGTTGCGCCTAGTTTGAAGGGCATTTCCCAACGTCCTGGGTACCTGGACGGAAGTCAAAATTCTAAGTGGATTTTGAGCGACTTGGCTCAGCGCACAGCAGAAGTGGGAATCTGCTTCTCAGTTTAATTGTTTGAGCAATGCTGTGCATAACGTCCAATGTATGTCTTTTAAACAGCAGGTGTCTTACTGTAAGTGGCCTGCTCCATTGTATGGTAATTGCGAGTTTAACTGCTGCACCTTAGACAATTGAAATAAAGAGTTGCACACGCACAAACACACAAACACACAAACACACACACGGTCTCTTGGGGGGTTAATAAGAAGTTGAGCCTGAGGGGTTCTGACAGGGCCTCACTTCTCTCTCCCTAATAAGGGGCTACTAACAGCCAATTACATCACTCATGTGCTGCTGGAAGGCAGCTCTACAGCGAACCGCTAACACTTAAAACGTAATCTCACTGTGTAGCGCACTGGGTACAATCCTAATTATACAGGAAATATGGCTATAATGTATGACAAGGTCTCATCCTAGTGCTGTGATGATCCATCTTTACTGTGATGTCATGGTGTTCGGGGGATTGTATTCTCCCTGCTGTCCACTCACACATCATCTAACAGACTAGAGCACCTTCGGCTGGGATAACATCTGTCTGATAAGACAAGGACAATAAGGGAAGGAAGGGAAGAGAGAGAAGAGAGGGGGAGGGATAATGACATGGGGGAAGAAGAGATGAAGCGATAGAGATTCAGGAGTGAGGGGGAATTGACAGTGGCAGAACGAATTGCAGGAGAGAGTGGGTGACAGAATGTTTTTAATCAGATGTAGTAATCTCCTTTACAACAGCCTCAGATTAAGCTGATGGAACTGAGAAATCCCCAGAGGGAGTCCTACCAAGACAGGGCCACACCATGATTACCCAGAGCCATTACAAGATTAGAAAGAGTCATAGGGAGAGTTACAGCAATACTGTACCAATGTAAGCAAGGGAGATGACAGATTGGTCAACACTGAATTAAACTGGTTTACATTACAATGGCATCAGAAAAGGAACCAGTCAGTTTGCAGATGTGATACACAGAGACTGTACCAGCAACAGCAATGACACATTTACAGTAATGGAATCCTTGTACTCACTTTACCACCTTACAAATTGCCTTAGCTTTTGGCTGTGTTTGCTGGTGTATATTGACACCTAGTGACAGAGATTGTGTATTACACATCAGAAACATTTCTACATTTACATTTAATCATTTATTTATTATTAGTTATTTATTATTATTATTTATTTTATTTTATTTATACAGGAGCAATTAGGGTTAAGTGCCTTGCTCAAGGGCACATAGACAGATTTTTCACCTAGTTTGTTCGGGGAATCGAACCAGCAACCTTTTGGTTATGCTCTTAACCGCTAGGCTACCTGCTGATAATTCTCAAGCTAGGCCTGCATATTCACAAACAAAAACACATTCAGAGAATAGAAGGGCAACCGGTATTACTTTCTAAGTGTTAATAAATTGATGCAATATGAAAACTGTTAAAAATAATATTTTGAGGATTGTTTTACTGCAACATGATCAGAAACTAAACGTATGCTCCACACACTATCGTGCTTGTTGAGCTCTATCAGTGCTGGCTTCCTGTATGAAACTGTGGAGTTGTCTCAAGATGCTGCAACATAGTCTCAGATGTGGCTTGTGAGTCATGTTGTGGTAAACACACATTTTAGTCACTTAGCAGACGCTCTTAACCAGAGCGACTTTTATGAGAAATTAGGGTTAAGTGCCTTGCTCAAGGGCACATCAACATATTTTTCACCTAATCGGCTCAGGGATTTCGAACCAGTGGGGATTACTGGCCCAACGCTCTTAACCTCTAGGCTACCTGCCACTACATGCATTCACTAGATGTTTTACGCTTCTTGATGTTACCACGGTAACAGACATCTGTTCATGTCTGTCTGTGTGGAGTGTGAGGTGACAGCAGCCCTAGCTGTCTTTGTTTCTATAGAGAGGACTCTTACAGCTCTGTAGAAGGTGCTAATTAGCTGTTGTGTTGCTGGAAGGTCGAGAGGATTGTGCTTGCTGAACGGTGACACCGCACATTCCTCACCTTGCCTACTGTGGGAGTGAGAGAGAAGTGAGAGAGAAAAAGTGAGAGAGAGGTATTCCTTCTTCTATTATATGTTGGCTATAGACCACCTGTAAGTAAGTAAGTAAGTAAAGCCTGTCACTTCATATGAAACTGAGTGAACATCCATTCAACACTTTCTCCAAAGAAGCCATAGCTTAGTCTGCCGTCCAATAAACCAAAGCAAGTAGTCAGATTTTTGTCTGTGCACTTCTGTGAGCATCTGGGCTTCTGTGAGATCATAATCTTCTCTGTCGTGGCTAGTGTGATCTGGTGGGACCACTATGTTAGGTGTTGTTATGGATCTGTGTTCAGGTCTACAGTGTTTTCTACTACAGTGGGGAAAAAAGTATTTAGTCAGCCACCAATTGTGCAAGTTCTCCCACTTAAAAAGATGAGAGAGCCCTGTAATTTTCATCATAGGTACACGTCAACTATGACAGACAAAATGAGGGAAAAAAATCCAGAAAATCACATTGTAGGATTTTTAATGATTTTATTTGCAAATTATGGTGGAAAATAAGTATTTGGTCAATAACAAAAGTTCCTCAATACTTTGTTACATACCCTTTGTTGGCAATGACACAGGTCAAACGTTTTCTGTAAGTCTTCACAAGGTTTTCACACAGTGTTGCTGGTATTTTGGCCCATTCCTCCATGCAGATCTCCTCTAGAGCAGTGATGTTTTGGGGCTGTCGCTGGGCAACACAGACTTTCAACTCCCTCCAAAGATTTTCTATGGGGTTGAGATCTGGAGACTGGCTAGGCCACTCCAGGACCTTGAAATGCTTCTTACGAAGCCACTCCTTTGTTGCCCGGGCGGTGTGTTTGGGATCATTGTCATGCTGAAAGACCCAGCCACGTTTCATATTCAATGCCCTTGCTGATGGAAGGAGGTTTTCACTCAAAATCTCACGATACATGGCCCCATTCATTCTTTCCTTTACACGGATCAGTCGTCCTGGTCCCTTTGCAGAAAAACAGCCCCAAAGCATGATGTTTCCACCCCCATGCTTCACAGTAGGTATGGTGTTCTTTGGATGCAACTCAGCATTCTTTGTCCTCCAAACACGACGAGTTGAGTTTTTACCAAAAAGTTATATTTTGGTTTCATCTGACCATATGACATTCTCCCAATCCTCTTCTGGATCATCCAAATGCACTCTAGCAAACTTCAGACGTGTCTGGACATGTACTGGCTTAAGCAGGGGGACACGTCTGACACTGCAGGATTTGAGTCCCTGGCGGCGTAGTGTGTTACTGATGGTAGGCTTTGTTACTTTGGTCCCAGCTCTCTGCAGGTCATTCACTAGGTGCCCCCGTGTGGTTCTGGGATTTTTGCTCACCGTTCTTGTGATCATTTTGACAGGTGTCTTTTATACTGATAACAAGTTCAAACAGGTGCCATTATACAGGTAACGAGTGGAGGACAGAGGAGCCTCTTAAAGAAGAAGTTACAGGTCTGTGAGAGCCAGAAATCTTGCTTGTTTTTAGGTGACCAAATACTTATTTTCCACCATAATTTGCAAATAAATTCATTAAAAATCCTACAATGTGATTTTCTGTATTTTTTTTCCTCAATTTGTCTGTCATAGTTGACGTGTACCTATGATGAAAATTACAGGCCTCTCTCATCTTTTTAAGTGGGAGAACTTGCACAATTGGTGGCTGACTAAATACTTTTTTCCCCCACTGTATATATCTGTAGGTTTAAGTCTCTGTAGGGTTGTGATCTAAGGCACTGTGGCTGTATGAGATCTGGGGCAGTATGTATCAAGCATCTCAGAGTAGGAGTGCTGATCAAGGATCAGGTCACCCCTGTCCATGTGATCTAAAAGGCCAAACTGATCCTAAATCAGCTCTGCTATTCTGAGAAGCTTTATTTTTAAGGCCCCTGGTTAGGTCGTCTCTGTTAACTAGGTGTTGTGATGGGGATGGTGATATTTGGCGAGGTGGGCAGTGTTCTGTGTCTAAATGAGAGTTGGTGAGTCATTGAGAGAGTGCAGGCTGTTGAGGCCGGCTGACTAACAGTATCGGTTTGACTCTGCCTGTTGAACAGGGCAGAGTAGAGCGACCTTCATATTCTTCTGTGGAAGATATCAGTCACAAACATACACAACTTACAGTGGCCTAGGTTTGTCTCTGTCTCTCATTCTCACCCTGCCTCGTACTTTCTCTTTGTCTCACTATATATCTCCAGTGTGTGAGAGTTTAATTCAGTGAAATTATAGGGCATTCTGAGTCACAATTATTTCACAATAAGCGCAGTGAGTGAAATGAGTCCTTGAATATTGTGATAAACAGTAGTGGTATGGAGTAGGAAAACTTATTTGCCAAAAAACATTGTGAAATTGTCAATGCAAGGCATAAAAACGGGTTGATTTTTACTGTGTAGAATTGTAGAATTCTGTGTGATTATCCTTGGATAAGAATCGTATGTAATTGAAGAGGGAAATGTTGTAATGCGTTCTGATCTTTCAGTCAGAAAATAAGTTGTATCACGTCTGCATTACTGAAGAAAGTAGAAGAAGAATTGGAACACAGTATTCACACACTGTGTTTATTAATGTGTGTACAGTATGTGTACTTTATGTGTGTGTATGTATTTACATAGGTGCATGTGTACAGTGTAAGTGTGTATGCATGTACAGTGCCTTCAGAAAGTATTCATACCCCTTGACTTATTCCACATTTTGTTGTGTTACAGCCTGAATTCAAAAGTGATTCAATATATATTTTTTCCTTCCCATCTACACGCCCCTTAATCACAAAGTGAAAACATGTTTTTAGAATTTTTTTCAAATGTATTTAAAATGAATTTGCCTATGCTTAGCTCTATTCCGTTTATTTTTATCCTAAAAAACTCCCTTGCTGATGTCAAGCATACTCAACATGAAGCAGCCACCACCGTGCTTGAAAATATTGCCCCAAACATAACGGTTTGTATTCAGGACATAAAGTTAATTTCTTTGTGAAATGTTTTGCACTTTTACTTTAGTGCCTTATAGTAAACAGGATGCAGGTTTTGGAATATTTGTATTCTGTACAAGCGTCCTTCTTTTCAATCTGTCATTTAGGTTAGTATTGTCGAGTAACTACAATGTTGTTGATCCATCCTCAGTTTTCTCCTATCACAGCCATTAAACTCTGTAACTGTTTTAAAGTCACCATTGTCCTCATGGTGAAATCACTGAGCGGTTTCCTTCCTCTCCCGGCAACGGAGTTAGGAAGGATGCCTGTATCGTTGTAGTGACTGGGTGTATTGATACACCATCCAAAGTGTAATTAATAACTTCACCATGCTCAATGAGATATTCAGTGTCTGCTTTTTTTTTTTTTTTTATCATCTACCAATAGGTTCCCTTCTTTGCGAGGCATTGGAAAATCTCCCTGGTCTTTGTGGTTGCAATCTATTTTTGAATTCCAAAGGTCAGGCACCTTACAGATAATTGTACAGTATGTGTGGGTTACAGAGTCATTCAAAAATCATGTTAAACACTATTATTGCACACAGAGTGAACCTATGCAACATATCATATGACTTGTTAAGCACACTAATTTAGGCTTTCATTTATTTAGACACAAAATCTCAATTGAATCAATTTTCTATTCAGGCTGTAACACAACAAAATGTGGAGAAATACAAGGGGGGTGAATACCTTCTGAAGGCACTGTGTGTAAATGTGTGTGTTTGAATATGAAATGGTGTATAAGTTTACTGTATGTAAGTGAGCGTGTGTGTGTGTGCGCGTGTGTATGTAAGTCACGCACCAAGTCTTTCCCCCTGGGTTTTCAGTTCTGATGCCCATCTCTCTCATCCTCTCTCTCCACTCACTGATCTCTCTTCTCCACTAGTAAACCCACTGAACTCAACAGCAGCAGCAGGCTCCTCCATTATTCCTCTCTCCCTCCACCTCTATCTCTCCCTCTCTGCCCCCGCAGCTTCAGAGTTATTCAGACTCAGACGTTGACATTGGATATTAGATTCAGAAATAAAGTGTGTGTGTGTGTGTGTGTGGTTTTGTGTATGTGGTTTTGTGTGTGTGTGTGTGTTTGTGAGGGAGAGCGAGCGAGAAAGAGAGGAAGGGAACCAGACATAGAAAGAGAGAGAGAGAGAGAGAGAGAGAGAGAGAGAGAGAGAGAGAGAGAGAGAGAGAGAGAGAGAGAGAGAGAGAGAGAGAGAGAGAGAGAGAGAGAGAGAGAGAGAGAGAGAGAGAGAGAGAGAGAGAGAGAATGTTTTTGTGTGATTGCTGACATTGTCAGACATGCTGTATTGGATTGATTCAGGTGCGTCTCTAGGTCTCTGGAGATGCACTCTCCGCGGGTTCAGCAGAAAGGGGATGTTTCCGGTTTTCAGGGATACAGTATTTTCAACATAACTTACGTTTACCCTGAAAAACAGATGTGGTGGCTCCACAATAGAAATCGTTGCGTAAATATATATATATTTGTTAAGATGACCCTGGACAGAAAATATGTGGAGGAAGAATTGAGCAGACATCAGTGCATTTCTGGGAGCAATAACAATAACCAATCATCTTCAACATCTCCATCATCATCACCACCACCATCATTGCACTAATCAGGCACACATGCACCAATGAAAGCAGGCACGAACACACAAGCACGCTCACGATCTCACACACACACAAAAAGGCAAACAAACAGAATGACAGGCCATCATCAACAGCCAGTGAGATGATGATCTGCTGTGTCATTATGCAGTGACTCACCATATTGGGCCTTAATGGCCAGGCTGTCAGACAAACGGGGTGTGGAGTGGTGGGGAGAAGACTGGTGGCTATGTTACTGGTGTGTGTGTGTGTGTGTGTGTGTGTGTATATGTGTGTGTGTGTGTGTGTGTGTGTGTGTGTGTGTGTGTGTGTGTGTGCGTGCGTGTGTGTGTGTCTGCGTGTGTGTGCTTGTGCCTGCATGTGTGTGGGTGCCTGTGTGTGTGTGTGTGTGTGTGTGTGTGGGGGGGGGGGGGGGGTAGCTGTGGTGGAGGGTCTTCTTACACTCAGTCATGACACTCATATCAACCATGGCCTGCCAGGAGCAGATTGACATAAAGTGTAGTCAAATTTGTTCTAAGGGCAAAAACAATCTGATTGGTTTAGGGCAGAACAAATCGGATTGATGCAACTGGTCTCCTGACTTGAAGCAAAGAGTAAAATGTAGCAAGCTAGCAGCAACATGCTAAGCTAATCAGAGCAAGCAAGCTAGCTAAGCATTTAGCAACCTCTTAGTTACTTATGTTGAATTAATAAATAGAGCTAGGTAGCTAGCTAAGTGTTGAATATACAAGTAAGTCAGCTAACATTTGCTTTATGTAAATGCTAATTTGTTGAATAAGCTACAGTGCTTTCAGAAAGTATTCATACCACTTGACTTATTCCACATTTTGTTGTGTTACAGCCTGAATTCTAAATAGATTTTAACCCATCTAAACACAATAACCCATAATGACAAAGTGAAAACATGTTTTTAGAAATTTTAGCAAATGTATTGAAAATGAAATACAGAAATATCTCATTTACATAAGTATTCACACCCCTGAGTCAATACTTTGTAGAAGCACCTTTGGCAGTGATTACAACTATAAGTCTTTCTGGGTAAGTCTATAAGATCTTTCCACACCTGGATTGTTTAACAATTGCCCATTATTATTTTCAAATTCTTCAAGCTCTGTCAAATTGGTTGTTGATCATTGCGAGACAACCGTTTTCAGGTCTTCCCATATATTTTCAAGTAGATTTAAGTCAAAATTGTAACTTGGCCACTACAGAACATTCACTGTATTCTTGGTAAACAACTGCGGTGTAGATTTGGCCTTGTGTTTTAGGTTATTGTCCTGCTGAAAGGTGAATTCATCTCCCAGTGCCTGGTGGAAAGCAGACTGAACCAGATTTTCAACTAGGATTTTGCCTGTGCTTAGTTCCATTACGTACATTTGTAATCCTGAAAAGCTCCCCAGTCCTTAACGATTACAAGCATACCCATAACATGATGCAGCCACCACTATGCTTGAAAATATGGAGAGTGGTACTCAGTAATATGTTTATTCAGGACAAAAAGTTAATTGCTTTTACCATTTTTTTTGCGGTATTACTTTAGTGTCTTGATGCAAACAGGATGCATGTTTTGGAATATTTTTTATTCTGTACAGGCTTCTTTCTTTTCACTCTGTCAATTCGGTTAGAATTGTGAAGTAACTATGGTGTTGTTGATCCATCCTCAGTTTTCTCCTATCACAGCCATTAAACTCTGTAACTGTTTTAAAGTCACCATTGGCCTCATGGTGAAATCCCTGAGTGGTTTCCTTCCTCTCCGGCAATTGAGATAGGAAGGACGCCTGTATCATTGTAGTGACTTGGTGTATTGATACACCATCCAAAGTGTAATTAATAACTTCACCATGCTCAATGGGATATTCAATGTGAGATGTTCATTTTTTTTTACCCATCTACCATCAAAAAGTTAGCGCACTCCACGCTGCCCTATCCCACCTGGACAAAAGGAACACCTATGTGAGAATGCTGTTCATTGACTACAGCTCAGCGTTCAACACCATAGTGCCCACAAAGTTCATCACTAAGCTAAGGACCCTGGGACTAAACACCTCCCTCTGCAGCTGGATCCTGGACTTCATGACGGGCCGCCCCCAGGTGGTAAGGGTAGGCAACAACACGTCTGCCACGCTGATCCTCAACACTGGGGCCCCTCAGGGGTGCGTGCTTAGTCTCCTCCTGTACTCCCTGTTCACCCACGACTGCATGGCCAAACACGACTCCAACACCATCATTAAGTTTGCTGACGACACAACAGTGGTAGGCCTGATCACCGACAATGATGAGACAGCCTATAGGGAGGAGGTCAGAGACCTGGCAGTGTGGTGCCAGGACAACAACCTCTCCCTCAATGTGAGCAAGACAAAGGAGCTGATCGTGGACTACAGGAAAAGGCGGGCCGAACAGGCTCCCATTAACATCGACGGTGCTCTAGTGGAGCGGGTCGAGAGTTTCAAGTTCCTTGGTGTCCATATCACCAACAAACTATCATGGTCCACACACACCAAGACAGTTGTTAAGAGGGCACGACAACACCTTTTCCCCCCCAGGAGACTGAAAAGATTTGGCATGATAGTTTGTTGGTGATATCTATGCATAGTACAAATTACTTTGACTAACCTGTACCCCCGCACATTGACTCAGTACCGGTACCCCCTGTTTTTATTCTTTTTTACTTTAGTTTATTTGGTAAATATTTTCTTAACTCTTTCTTGAACTGCATTGTTGGTTAAGGGCTTGTAAGTAAGCATTTCACGGTAAGGTACCTGTTGTATTCGGCGCATGTAACAAATCAAGTTTTATTTTATTTTATTTGATAGACATCGCCGCTCTGTTTCTGTCTCCTAAGCAACTTTGCAGTATTTTTTGTTGTTGTTGTTTTTTCTCACATTGTTTTGCATTATTACATACAGCAAGGAAGAACTTATGGATATAAGAGCAGTGGTAACTCACCAGCATTTCATCCAGCAATACGGCTTTCCTGAGTTGGATCCTTTGTTTGTAGCACCTATGTCACAATGATCAGTACACAATTCCTGGAAGCTGAAAATGTCCCAGTTCCTCCATGGCCTGCATACTCACCAGAACATTCACCCATTGAGCATGTTTGGGATGCTCTGGATCGACGTGTACGACAATATCCTGCCAATATCCAGCCACTTCGCACACCCATTGAAGAGGAGTGGGACAACATTCCACAGGCCACAATCAACAGCCTGATCAACTTTATTCGAAGGAAATGTGTCGCGCTGCATGAGGCAAATGGTGGTCACAGTAGATACTGACTGGTTTTCTGATCCACGCCCCTACCATTTGTTTAAGGTATCTGTGACCAACAGATGCATATCTGTATTCCCAGTCATGTGAAATCCACAGATTAGGGCCTAATGAATTTATTTCAATTGACTTATTTCCTTGTATGAACTGTAACTCAGTGAAATCTTTGAAATTGTTGCATGTTGCATTTATATTTGTGTTCAGTGTAGAACTATATGTTGCTGTCCAGCCCCGTTTTTTTACATTCAAATAGCTTATTCAACTTAACATTTCAATAAAACAAATGTTAGCTGACTTACTTCTAGATTTTACACCTAGCTAGCTAGCTAACTCTATTTATTAGTTTAACATGAGTAGCTAAGAGGTTGCTAAATGCTTAGCTAACTAGCTTGCTCTGATTTGTTTAGCATGTTACTGCTAGCTTGCCACATTTGACTATTTTCTTCAAGTCAGGAGACCAGTTGTCCTTAGAGATAGTGTCACATTTGTCTGACAACTGTAACACAATAATGATTTCAAAATGCTACAACTTTGTAACTTTAAAGTTTTATTTAAAAGATTCTCAGTTCAAACCTCCGCCATGTTTTAAAAAGTTGTGCATCTGTAAAACTCCGCCCATTGACCTTTCAGAAACCAAATTGTTCTGCCCTAAACCAATCAGATTCTTTCTGCCCTCAGAACAAAGTTGACTACACTTTATGTCAACTTGCCTTCCGCGAAGGAAGGGGCAGTTTTCAGCTGTTACTTTACGTAACTTTACCCCTAGAGGAGTAACGTCATCTATGGTCCCCCGGCTCAAAACTGCCTCGCTTGCACTTCTCTGCGGCGTTGTGGAACTGAAACATGCTATTAATAAGCATGGTGCCTGTGAGAGAGAGAGAGAGAGTGTGTGTGTTCGTGTATGTGTGTCTGTTACCATTGCTGTAGGCCAAAGATAATAAGGTTACTATAGGGTGACTAGAGTCTAATACTGCTGTAAAGGTTATAGAGTTCACCTGCACTAACGGGACATTCAATGCCCTTGTCAGATGCACTCTTCATAAAGATTGCATAATCTCGAACTCCGTAGAGTGAATGTCTGCTCTCTGCCCTGCCTCCTTACTAAATATGCATCAAAGCAATGTAACATATCACAGAGTAACATAATGTGCTTGCATGTGAGTACTGTAAATCTGTCTCGTCTTCCTGATGATGTTGTTAAAGAGGGAGAGATGCGTTTTTATTCTATTTTGTCTTTTCCCCAGGCGATTCCATCCACATAATTGTCCTGGTAGTCTCCCTCCCTTGGTGGCACACAGTGGGTGATGCCTGCACCGCCAGGTCTGGTCACGGATAGCACGGATAAACGGCTAATCGGTTATCAAACCAGCGGAGGGTAAAAAGTGCCTCCGCTCTGTGTCTCATTCATTATTCACAGGCAGCAAATGAAGTTGGTACAGTGGGAATGCTCAATTATAGATGAGAGCGAGGGAAGGCAGAGAGAGGGGTGAGAGAGACAGTGGGTGGAGAGAGAGTGAAGAAAGAGAGGAAGAGAGGGGGGAGTGTGTGTGAGAGCAAGTGAGAAAGGGGGGGGGGGGGGGGGAGAAAGAGAGGGGAGGGTGAGAGAGAAAGAGAGAGAGAAAGGGGGAAGATGGAGGAGGATGAGGTGATGTGACAGGGAGAACCCACCCGGTGCGCAGCAGTGTTTTAGCATGTCAGTGAATATTACAGCAGCATTTATAAAACAGAGTGTTCACACGCACACACATGCCCACACAGATACAACACACACGGAGGCCAGAGAAACCAGCACAGCGTTAAACACGCCTTTAATACTGCTCATACACAGCCACATTCATACACCACAATTCTTCTCTCGACACAAAAATCAGCTGTAACAACCACATTACTGTAAGCACACACGCACACATTACTCCATATGAGTCTTTCCTCCTTGACAGTAATAGCTTGAGATAAACCAGGAGATGGATGAAACTTGATGACAGTCCTTTTGATAGTTTAGATGAATCCCTATAGACTGAGTAACATTATACAATATTACAATTTTATTAACCCTCAAACTACCGACTGGGTTCATTTTGATCCGTTCATATTTTTGATCATAGCCCAAAGGTTAATTCAATTCATCAAATGTTTTATGACTTTGTCAATCAACTTGTTTTTAATAAGTCTAAATCATTTTTCTGTATCAAAAATCCATGTCCTTTGGGGTCATTTTGACCCCAGCCAAAACCACCTAATGCGGTTTAGAGTAATTTGATAGATAGGACCTATATTTGAATCTAGGTTTCTCTGGAAACATAAGTATTTGGTAGCACTGCCTTTAAATTGTTTAACTTAGGTCAAATGTTTTGGGTAGCCTTCCACAAGCTTCCCACAATAAGTTGGGTGAATTTTGGCCCATTCCTCCCGACAGAGCTGGTGTAACTGATTCAGGTTTGTAGGCCTCCTTGCTCACACATGCTTTTTCAGTTCTGCCCACACATTTTCTATAGGTTTGAGGTCAGGCCTTTGTGATGGCCACTCCAATACCTTGACTTTGTTGTCCTTAAGCCATTTTGCCACAACTTTGGAAGTATGCTTGGGGTCATTGTTCATTTGGAAGACCCGTTTGCGACCAAGCTTTAACTTCCTGACTGATGTCTTGAGATGTTGCTTCAATATATCCACATAATTTTCCTTCCTCATGATGCCATCTATTTTGTGAAGTGCACCGGTCCCTCCTGCAGCAAAGCACCCCCACAGCATGATGCTGCCACCCCCGTGCCTCACGGTTTGGATGGTGTTCTTCGGCTTGCAAGCAGCCCCCTTTTTCCTCCAAACATAACGATGGTCATTATGGCCAAACAGTTCTATTTTTGTTTCATCAGACAAGAGGACATTTCTCCAAAAAGTACGATCTTTGTCCCCATGTGGCTTCTTCCTTGCTGAGCGGCCTTTCAGGTTATGTCGATAGAGGACTTGTTTTACTGTGGATATAGATACTTTTGTAGCTGTTTCCTCCAGCATCTTCACAAGGTCCTTTGCGGTTGTTCTGGGATTGATTTGCACTTTTCGCACCAAAGTACGTTCATCTCTAGGAGACAGAATGCGTCTCCTTCCTGAGCGGTATGACGGCTGCGTGGTCCCATGGTGTTTATACTTGCATGCTATTGTTTGTACAGATGAACGTGGTACCTTCAGGCGTTTGGAAATTGCTCCCAAGGATGAACCAGACTTATGGAGGTCTACCATTTATTTTCTGAGGTCTTGGCTGATTTCTTTTGATTTTCCCATGATGTCAAGCAAAGAGGCACTCACTAACTGTAAGTCGCTCTGAATAAGAGCGTCTGCTAAATGACTAAAACGTAAAATGTAACATGTAATTAGCCTATCAGAAGTTTCTAAAGCCATGACATCTTTTTCTGGAATTTTGCAAGCTGTTTAAATGCACAGTCAACTTAGTGTATGTAAACTTCTGACCCACTGGAATTGTGATACAGTGAATTATATGTGAAATAGTCTGTCTGTAAACAATTGTTGGAAAAAGTACTTGTGTCATGCACAAAGTAGATGTCCTAACCGACTTGCCAAAACTATAGTTTGTTAACAAGAAATTTGTGGAGTGATTGAAAAACAAGTTTTAATGACTCCAACCTAACTGTATGTAAACTTCCGACTTCAACTGTATATGCTTTGTTGCAGTCAAATCAGCTCATTTAAGCCTGTCAGTGGTATACATACTTGGTAGAACTGTAATACAGACACTAGCTACCCTCTGAATGTACACATAGGGCTTTATTGGTGTGTATTCTCCCCCCAAAAAATATTTTACCAATGTTAATTCCAGAATTCCTATACTACCCTCCACTGTTCTATATGTGCAAATTGTTATGGTGTTTTGGTTGCTATAACATTTGGTTTGAAGCGACTTTGAGGATTTGTGCATGCTTTCAGAAGTCCCTACTACTCCCATTGTTTCACTAGCAGCGATGCTAATGCTGGCTGTGGGGTAGATAAACATTCAGCATTTTCACAGAAATGTCACACACACAATATTACAACATAGGACAGAGCAGACACATATAAGAAGATGACTAAATATGAAAGAAAACAAGCTCCCAAATGTATGCACGCACACACACACACACACATACTGTATCAAAGAGCAGAGTGAATGAATCATAAGCACAGGAACCTTTGTGGTGAGGAGGAAGTGTATCTCTCGCTCCCTCTCACTCTCTCGCTCTCTGGCAGTGCAGTGTGGGGATTTCTCAAGCCTCACTCATTCAGCGAGTGCCCCACAAACACAGATATTCAGAGATAAAGACACGCTCCCTCTCCCTCCAGGTTTGCGTTTATTTGAAGGGCTGTGTATCCTGCTAAAATCCCCCGTTGCAGTGCCTGCTTGTGATGATGATCATCTATCTCTCTTCTCCTCTGTAACCCCTGTACCAGTCTGCTTGTAGCAAATGCAGCCAGGTCACCTGCAATATAAGTCAGTATTAGACATCTATCCATGTCTGAGGACGTCGGAAGATTACTTGGAAACCGGCCACTAGGGGCAACAGTATATTTACATTTTTCTAGGGTGTTGTGGAAGGGGATGGCAGATTGGCATATGCATATGCATCTGAATCAAACGATAGAACGTTTTGGGTTTTATGCCTATCCCAAACCTTAACCCTTACCTTAACCATTCAGAGTTAATGCCTAACCATAAGATGTTGGCATTAATGCCTAAACTTAACCTTAAACACTTCCAAATTTGACGTTTGGAACAACGTAGAAATGTTACGCTTGAGAAACATTGATGAACGTCTAGTTCTGACGTGAGACTGTGAGAGCTATAGCCACTGTGTCAAATATATTGAATTCTGTGGCAGTACGTTGGCCCCAAATGTATTGTTTCAGAACTCCAATATGTGGCATCAACACCTCCACCTCCACCTCCCCACCCCCTGGTATACGGGGACAGTCCCCCCCACATACATACACGCATGCACGCACAGACACAGACACAGACACAGACAGACACAGGCATATTATTGCACAGGCATATTATTGTACAGGCATATTATTATACAGGCACATTATTGTACAGGCATATTATTGTACGGGCATATTATTGTACAGGCATATTATTGTACAGGCATATTATTGTACAGGCATATTATTGCACAGGCATATTATTGTACAGGCATATTATTGTACAGGCATATTATTGTACAGGCACATTATTGTACAGGCATATTATTGTACAGGCACATTATTGTACAGGCATATTATTGTACAGGCATATTATTATACAGGCATATTATTGTACAGGCAAACGTATCATCATCAGCATAGCGTCTTGTTTCTTCTCCTCTGTCCTATTAGCCATGTGAGGAATGTCATTCACCTATGTACCTTATAGCCTATAAACAGGGCACAATAATCCACATTCCTCACACTTGCCGTTTAAGCTATGGGCTGAACCTTGCAATTATAACCTTCCTCTCTCTCAACCAATGGGCGTAAATCTTGGGACGTATTTATGTGTCAACTTACCCTCGTTCTCTCACTTGATGTTTTTCAGCAACAGTTTTCAACAACCATGCTGCCATCACATCATCTGGCTCCGAGGATCGTCCCTCGGGGGGCGAGGCCATTCCCCAAACCTTTTAATAAAATGTATTATTGTATTCCGTCGTTGTTCTTCATTCAGTTAAGCCTGCACTCGATTGAAATATGTTTACTTCTGTAACAGTGCGTTGGCACCAAATGTGTTGTTTCAGAACTCCAACATGTGGCATCAACACCTCCACCTCCCCACCTTCTGGCATACTGGGGACGTCCCACAGACACACACACATACACACACACACACACACACACACACACACACACACACACACACACACACACACACACACACACACACACACACACACACACACACACACACACACACACACACACACACACACACACACACCACGGGGGTTGTTCCAGGGCATGCTGCACACATTCAATAACAACTGAAACACAACAAATGCATTCATTGATTGTTGTTCAATATTTTTTGTTTTTCTGCACTCAGTTTGTAAAACACACTATCTTTCATCTCTCTGTCTATCTCTCTCTCCCCCCCCCTCTCTCTCTCTCTCTCTCTCTCTCTCTCTCTCTCTGTGTGATTGAGTGTGTTTGTTGGTGTGTGTGAGTGTGTGGGCAGGAAGGCTGTTTGATGTGAGTCAGACCTAAACCAGGCTGGTTTCTCTCACATGTGTGTGGGACGTATCCAGATGGCCCAGCAGGCCCGAACAAATGTCACTGTGATAACGAGACGACAAGGGCTGTGAAAACACAGGTAGGATTAACACGCACGCACACACACACACACACACACACACACACACACACACACACACACACACACACACACACACACACACACACACACACACACACACACACTCCAGTCACATAGATGACTACACTCCAAATTAACAGGGATGCCAGGTACAGAGAGTAGAGTAGCAATGACGCTGCATTTGATGGAGGTTGGTGTGCGGAGGCTTGGCCATGTCAGCATTGCAGATCACTCAAGATTGACATCTGTCCATGTCCTAAGGACTTTGGGAAAGGCCTTAAAAACTTAGCGATTCAGAATGAATGCCTAGACTTAATGTTTTAACCCTATCCAAAGCCTTAATTCTTAACTTTGAAATATGACGTTTAGAGAAACGGAACGATGCAGAGCGGCAACGCAGGGTGTCAAAAACACTTCGAAATTTGACTTTTTGAGAAACGTGGATAAGCTTCAGAATTTGAAGTCAAATTGGTAAAACCGTGAGCTCTTGTTGATGTCAGAGTTTGACTGATGGTCTCTTACATACCAGCTTCCACTGACACATCATGACCAGAAGAGAATAAAGCTAGTTGGGCAGCGTCCAGGTGAAGATGCCCTTCAGCACAGATCTAGGATCCCTCCCCAAATCCTAACCTAATCCTAGGAGGGAAAACTTAGGCTTTGATTCAATCAGATCAAGCTCCAACCCGCGTTGGCAGATATCCTAATAGCGGATGTTTTGGTGGAGTTGGAGGTGTAACTGCGGTATGAGCTGTAAAAATAGGTGAGCAACTGCTCTTGTGTGTCACAAACCACACCCTTCCTTATTATCCCTACTGTGTTTGAAGTTCAAAACGGCTATAGAACGGGTAGGCTAATGCATGTTTTCTGTTAATTTGAATAGGAGGATTTATATCAGTCTAATCGAGGTGTAGGCAATAGAACATCATGCAGTCTAGTGTTTGAACTTGTAACGTGGCTACTTTAACTTCTGTCTGCGTGGGAGTTGTTGGATTATAAAAACGTTGTGGTTTCATTGCATCCAATGGCTGTGTCCGATATAAGCTAACGCAAGGAGCAAGCCACTTGTGGATTTGACACAGATCGACCACAGACAGAACAATGAGACAGATATTTCACCGGATGTATAAATGTTAAGCATCCGCTTGGCGTTTCCACTCACTACCAAATATGGTAGTGAAAGGAAGCCCAGTGACCGGTAGTGGGAGAAGATGGATTTTGGCTGACATTCTGCACATTTTCTCATTGATGAAACATCTGATCTCAATACAGTTTTCTGTTCCTAAAACTAAAATCTGTAGACTTTAACCTTTGTCAAAGTTGTAAAAAATGGTGCAAAGGCGATTTGAGTTATTGCACATGTGCACTTCATAGAGTAGGCGTTCCCTAACAGAAATATGCAGATGCTAGAACGGGCTGGCTCATGCTTGGCTCTGCCCACCTCCTTGCTTGTTCTGCCCACTATGACTAATTTGTTCACATTGGAAACTACAGGCTGTGGTCTATCTTGGTTAAGTTATACAAATCTTTGGTTTGATCTCCGACGCTGCCAAAACAACTACTATGCAGTTGTCGGCTAGCACAGATATGATCTAGCCCTAAACTGACCTTACAGATCTTGCATCTTCATTTGATCACTGTTTTGTTTCTGAGAATGTTCCCGCATAGCAGGAAATGCAAACTTGTAGTGTATTCAAGGTTTAAAAAGGCTTCTAAAGTTAGTAATTTCCACCTTAAAATGTCAGACTTGATTTGCCCTAAAGGAAAATGGATCAACCCCTTCAAAAAATGTCCATGAATTATAATTCCCATTTCCTGTTGCTGCAGGAATATTTTCCTGCTGTAGTAAACTGGCTCAAATTAAGATGAAACTTCGATTCAAATAGTCCCCAGAGGTCACCAAAGAACATCACTAGGGGCCGGGTCGCCCTGAGACAGCCATTGCCATAGAAACAGCAGTTCTGGGATCTTACAGTGACACCTCTCTCACTCCTCGCCAGACTCTCAGGAGTTACATAGAGTGTGAACGCTGCAGCGAGAACTTATTTATTTAATTTCCTTACTAGTCACAAGTGTAGCCTGTCAACTCTTGCTCTCCTTCGCTTTCTCTCTCTCTCTCTCTCTCTCTCTCTCCCTCTCTCTCTCTCTCTCTCTCTCTCTCTCTCTCTCTCTCTCTCTCTCTCTCTCTCTCTCTCTCTCTCTATCTACATAAACACTCTCTCACACACCATCTCTTCTGCAAATATAATCTCTCACCCTGTTTCTTTCAGACATACACAAACTTCGTGCATTCCTCCTTTCTCTCTTTCCAAAACACTAGACACAATCTCAGTTACTCTGATTACACAATGAACTAGACATGCACACACACACACCAGTTTGTGTCTATGTGTCTGTGTGTGTAAGTGTCTGGGTGCTACCAATGACATAGCTACCTGCCCTCACACTCCTCCTGTAGCAGAGCCTGCATGATTGACCTGTTAGTCTGACACACACGCTGTGTGAACAAGCATTAATCCGTTAATACCACTGTGTGTATGTGTGTGTGCATGCGTGTCTGTGTGTGTGTAAAGCAGTGTCCAGTGCTGGCTCCAAATTTCCTCTGAGGTGATCTGTTATAGTGACAGGCCTGCAGTATTTTTAGATAGAGAGGGAAAGGACAGGTAGTAAAACAGGAAAGACAGACAGACAGAGAGAGAGAGAGAGAGAGAGAGAGAGAGAGAGAGAGAGAGAGAGAGAGAGAGAGAGAGAGAGAGAGAGAGAGCGAGAGAGAGAGAGAGAGAGCGAGAGAGAGAGAGAGAGAGAGAGAGAGAGACAGAGAGAGAGAGAGAGAGAGGGAGAGAGGGAGGGAGAGAAAGAGAGCAATAGAGAGAACAAGAGAGACAAAAAAGGGTGACAAATACAGAGAGAGAGGGGGGAGGGAAGAGGTTGGCAGTAAAAACCAAAGGGCAGCAGAAGCCATCTTGGCATGACTGAATTAGTGCTCCACCTTTTTTAGTGAATGATATACGGTAAGTTGCTTCATACAGTGGTACATAGGGCTGAGCTCATGTCCATTTTGGAGGAAATAATTTAAGAGATGTAAGCAGACACACACACACAGACAGACACACACACAGACAAACACACACACAGACAGACACACACGTGTAAACACGCACGCACCCACGCACACACTCATTCCTAGAAGTCTACCATGGACAATTCAACTTATTGCAGCCTTTAAAAACAGAGGACAGGTCCCCTGTAGCTCAGTTGGTAGAGCATGACGCTTGCAATGCCAGGGTTGTGGGTTCGTTTCCCACAACCCTGTATGAACCCTGTATTAACTTAAAAAAAATAATAATAATAATAATAATGTATGCACTCACTAACTGTAAGTTGCTCTGGATAAGAGCATCTGCTAAATGACTAAAAATAAAGAACACAGTAATAAAAATACAAAAAACAGACAGTAAAAGGGAAGGAGACAGAAAGAGAACAGAGTGAAAGAGAAAAGAGTGTAGGAGAGAATGAGTGAGAGTGATATTCAGTGACTGAGTGATAGAAAGAGAGAGATGTATGAATGTGAGTGTAAAATCTGGTCAGGCTGTCCTGCCAGTAGCTGGTTGGGTGACATTTGCTGAAGCCTCAAAGCGGATGGAGAAAAGAGTTGTGTGTGTGTAACAATCCTCTCTTTTTGCACAATGTGCTCCTCTCTCTCTGGGCCTGTTCCCTGAGCCAGCACTCTGACCCAGCTCCAGTTTCCCTGCTGCCGCCCGGCCCCGATCTGCCAGCAGGACAATAATAGGACATCACTGTGTGTGTGTGTGTGCGTGCGTGCGTGCGTGTGTGTGCCCGAGTATGGGTATGAGGGTTTTGTGTGGGTATTCTGTGTGTGTGTCTGCGTGTGTGTGTGTGTTCACACCCACATGCGTACATCCCTGCATATACATTTGTGCATGCATTTGCAAGACAGCTTCAGTTGCACTTTGCATCTACATGGTCAGGTCACTCCAACATCTTATGCAATACGATATTTTTGACTTTCAGAGCAAGCCGGGATATTTCGGTCCGCTTCACTGAATCTGTGATTCTACTGTGACACTATTAAAGACACAGAACTCCCTGAAATCCCCTAAAACGCTGTCAGAAGAATCCATGTTATTTTAGTGTGCTGTTATCAATCAGGCATATACGGATGCTTTGGTTTTTCCCTTGATATATTAACATAGTACAGGAATAGCAGGATGAAGAGGTATAAAAAAGATAAGGACAGAGGAGTAACTGACACGGGGTGAGTTACTTTCACACAACATACACACACACACACACATACACATACAAACACATATACATACACACACAGGCACACTTGCGAAATCATTTTCACATGGGCCTTGTCACCGCCGAGTGTTGGTAAGAGTCATGGGTCTTTCTGCAACTTGGTTGGGCTTCTGTCTGCCTGTCTGTCCATCTGTATGTGTCCTGATTGGTTCAGCATCTGTCTAAATTTGAGCAATATTTCCTCTCCAGGACTTGGATGTTTCACTTAACTTCATGTGCTATACTGAACCCATTCTGTAGTCCATGTGCTTTATTGTCAGGCAGGCCATTCGTTCTGTGATTCTGCAGGGTGCACAGTTTCCTTCAGACCCTTGATTTTAGGTCAACTGCATCAAGTTACATCCAGAAAGCCCCCAGCTCCCCCCTCTCTCTGTGTCTGTGTCAGAGTTGCCTTGTCAGGATGTGTCGTGCGTGTTCCTGGCTTGCCCTCCTGAAGCCAGATCACAGAGGACGTACTGCCAGAGCTCTCTCCATCCCCCAGTAGCTGTTTATACGTCTGTCCTACCCACATCGATCCCTTCCTGGACAGTCAAAGTGAACTTGTGTGTGTGTGAGTGGTGTGTGTGTGTGTGTGTGTGTGTGTGTGTGTGTGTGTGTGTGTGTGTCAGATAGGAGACAAACAGAGACCGAAGGTTACGTAGGTCGATATAACTTTGCTGTGATATACTTTGTTGAGTCATGTACTGTACACTAGGTGGTATACTCTATCAGTAGATAATGGTCCTTGAGTCACAACAGAGAATACATAAGTGAGAGAGGGAAAAGAGAGAGAGAGAGAGAAGAGAGAGAGAGAGAGAGAGAGAGAGAGAGAGAGAGAGAGAGAGAGAGAGAGACGAGAGAGAGAGGAGAGAGAGGTGAGAGAGAGAGAGAGAGGAGGGGGGGGAGAAAGAGGTAAAGAAAGAAAGAAAGAAAGAAAGAAAGAAAGAAAGAAGAAAGAAAGAAAGAAAGAAAGAAAGAAAGAAAGAAAGAAAGAAAGAAAGAAAGAAAGAAAGAAAGAAAGAAAGAAAGAAAGAAAGAAAGAAAGGGGAAATAATACTGCAGGGTTTGGGCTGTGTTGTGCCCAATGCTCACATAAGCAACAACACACACAACATGTGACTTCTCACCATGTGCTAGTCACACTCTTTCTCACCAGCTGTGTATTTTAAAATCACTCCCCATCACACATCTTAGGATTCAACCTTTGGGAGTAAACTGTGCCGCCATATTGGTTCAGTATATATTGTATGTTATTTTTTTTAAATGGAGAGCCATGTCAATTCTGTTGAGGGTTTATGCTATGTCATTTATGATGGGTGGAGGCCACAAATGCTATATTGTGCTCCATTGTGCTCGGCTGTCCCTTACCTCACAGTGGTTTCATAAGCAGAGTTGTGAAAGGACCTTATTGTTCATGGTTGAATGATAAGCATCACATGATGCTAGACAAGGAAGAACATTCAAATAATAACACTTAACTATGTACTGATTTATTATGCTGGTTGTTAAAATTGAAATTAAATCAAACATGCATCTTTTTAACATTCAATCAAGTTTTTCCCATTAGGTCATTATTGAAAGAATATCACTATGACAAAAATCATCATGCAAAAACCTCCCACATTTTTCAAACGTTTCGCATCCTGGTTGCTGCACACACCTTTCCTAGCATTTTAATGCACTGTGATGCACTGGGAGAGGCAGGGGTGTTGTAGCCAATGGCGTGCGATATGGGCCGGTGCATTCCGTTCTGAGGAGGTTAATGAGCGTAGCTGCCTGGCACTCAGCCAAACACTAGCCACCCAGCAACACTAATGCTGCTGCTGCTGCTAACACTACTGCTTGCTAACACTATTGTTAGCTAACGCTCCCACAATGAGCCTGACTCTATCAGCTATCAGCCCCGCACTGAGCTCTGGCTAATTATACACGCAGAGAGGGAGTGAGGGAGTGAGGGAGGAAGAGAGGGAGGGAGGGAGTTAGGGAGGGAGGGAGGGAGAGAGAGATAGAGAGTGAGGGGAGGGAGGGGGAGAGAGGAGGGAGAGAAGGAGGAAGGGAGCGAGAGAGAGAGAGAGAGAGAGAGAGGGAGTGAAGGGAAGGGAGGGGAAGGGGGGTAGAGATCACGTGTGTGAAGGAGAGTGTGTTAGAGGGAGAGAAAGTAAGAGAGTCTGTGTGAAAGAAAGGAGAAGAGGGAGAGAAGGGCATTGTAAGTGTGTAAGAGAGAGTTTATGAGAGGGAAAAAGATAGAGGGATATAGTTGTGTGTGTCTGTGCAAGAGAGAGAGAGAGAGAGAGCGAGAGAGAGGGGGTAGAGAGATCAAGCAAGCTAGAGTGAGAAAGAGAGAGAGAGAGAGAGAGAGCGCGCACTCAGAGGTAGAGCTAGCTTGAGAGGTGAGAGAGAGGGAGAGTGTAAGAACATAGAAGAGTTAAGAGCAAACAGAGTGCGAGACAAGGTGAAGAGGAAGGAACAGAGTGAAGACAGTGAGTCGGAGACAGAAAGAGAGAGTGAGAGAGAGAGGGGAGGGGAAAAGAGAGAGAGGCTAGCAGTATCAAAACTGGATGTTTCTAACTGCTTTACTGCTGGCTGAGTCAATGAGCACTCACTCTGTTATTCACCATACAAAGACACCCAGAGAGGTAGGTAACCTGGATGCTTCCTCCCCTCCGAGTGTGTGGGTGTGTGTGAGTGTGGGAGTGTGTGTGAGACGTAAAGACAAAATATATAGATTGAAGGGATAAAATATATGCATACAGCAGTTTCTTGTTTGAAGATGTGCTGTATTGCGGGACTATATGAATAATCGGTATGTGTGACATTAAAAGAAAGTGTGCTTAGTGTCTGGGGTAAAAACAAATACAGTTAGTGTGGGTGAGAAGGAAATACAACATGTGTGTACTGTATATAGTATAGCAGCATGTGTGTACTGTATATAGTATAGCAGCATGTGTGTACTGTATATAGTATAGCAGCATGTGTGTACTGTATATAGTATAGCAGCATGTGTGTACTGTATATAGTGTAGCAGCATGTGTGTACTGCACTTGCATAGCAGTGTGTGTGTATCTGCGCACCTGTGTGTGTGTGTGTGTGTGTGTGTGTGTGTGCGTGCGTGCACGTGTGCGCGCCAGTGTGTGTAAGGGATAGAGAGGTGTAGGTTCCAGTAGGTTCACCATTAGAGCAGTGGGCTGAAATAGACCCAGTCCAGAGATAGCCAGGGGCCTCAGTCACATATGAGGGGGGGGGGGGGGGCAAACATGAAGGACAGATATGGGGGTAAATATGGGGAATAGTGATGCGCGGGTTGACTCATAACCCACAGTCCCCGTGGTTATATCCATGTGGCGGCCTGGTTTAGGGTCATGAAATATTGTGTGGATGAAGGGCGGGTGGGTTGAATAAAGAGAAAGCACTGCATTAAGAATTCCTAAACGTATCATTCTTGAGCATTTCATATCTATAGCCTACATTGAGATTTGCTTTTCTTTATTTTTATCTGGCGTTAGTGCGGAAGCTTAAGGCCCTAAAGCTAACTGTTCGCGCGCCAAATACACAGCAATTGCCAAATGCCAAATGCTTTTGGGAACTTGGGCCGAAAAGGTTAACGTTGATCCACTGCACTGAGGCAAAAAGGACAATGTTGGAGTTTAATTCAATAAGAGAAAAGCGGTGAAATGGAGAGTTGAAAATAAAGAGAAGGGAGGGCCAGAACAGTAGCCTAATGTTAGGGAAATATGTTATGTGTGATGATTGTGAGGCGCTATACAAATATGACAGTCACAAGACTGGGACTTCAAATATGGCACGTCAAGGAAACTGTACTGTTCAGATGGGTTTAATGGAATAGTGGCCTAACTGAAATCTGGACACTGACTGTAGGTCTATAACCTCTCACATAGCCTAATATAATATTAAATCCTGCAGAATTAAACATTTCTTGCAGTAAAATTATACACCAAATGTAAATTTTGACTCGGGAACAGGAGTAATTAAGCATGATACCGGAGAATGATACGATATCACTATGTCATGAATTTTTTAGTACTGTTTTGGAAATAAAAATGTAGTCAATTCTTGCTTTTCTTACTTTGAGAGAAGAAAGATGAATATTTTGCAGTTGGGAATAGTGGTCACCAGGTGTCCTGTAGATTAGAAACATTTTTTGCCTCTTTGGAGGCTCTTTGAATTTGCCATTTTTATTACTAAGTCTGTCAATCTTATCAAATGTATGATTTAGGTCGCCTGCTAAAATAATAGTTCCTGTCTGGATTTGATCTAATATAGCTTGAATTCTATCTAAAAATACCCAGATTTTCCCCTGGTGGGATATATCTTGAAATCCGTGTTTATTTTTCACCATGCATGGTACAATTCAACAATAGAAAACAACTTTCTTGGTCCGTGTGCTGGGATATAAGGGCAAATGGTGTATTCTTATTTATCAGGATGCCTACACCTCTTCTGTTACTGCAGTAGGTGGCAGCGTAGGCCTCTCCAACCCAGCTCCTCTTTAAATATTAAATGTCTCCTTTTTTGCAATGTACAGTGAGGGAAAATGTTATAAATTGATTTGCATTTTAATGAGGGAAATATGTATTTGATCCCCTCTCAATCAGAAAGATTTCTGGCTCCCAGGTGTCTTTTATACAGGTAACGAGCTGAGATTAGGAGCACACTCTTAAAGGGAGTGCTCCTAATCTCAGTTTGTTACCTGTATAAAAGACACCTGTCCACAGAAGCAATCAATCAATCAGATTCCAAACTCTCCACCATGGCCAAGACCAAAGAGCTCTCCAAGGATGTCAGGGACAAGATTGTAGACCTACACAAGGCTGGAATGGGCTACAAGACCATCGCCAAGTAGCTTGGTGAGAAGGTGACAACAGTTGGTGCGATTATTCACAAATGGAAGAAACACAAAATAACTGTCAATCTCCATCAGCCTGGGGCTCCATGCAAGATCTCACCTCGTGGAGTTGCAATGATCATGAGAACGGCGAGGAATCAGCCCAGAACTACACGGGAGGATCTTGTCAATGATCTCAAGGCAGCTGGGACCATAGTCACCAAGAAAACAATTGGTAACACACTACGCTGTGAAGGACTGAAATCCTGCAGCGCCCGCAAGGTCCCCCTGCTCAAGAAAGCACATATACAGGCCCGTCTGAAGTTTGCCAATGAACATCTGAATGATTCAGAGGAGAACTGGGTGAAAGTGTTGTGGTCAGATGAGACCAAAATCGAGCTCTTTGGCATCAACTCAACTCGCCGTGTTTGGAGGAGGAGGAATGCTGCCTATGACCCCAAGAACACCATCCCCACCGTCAAACATGGAGGTGGAAACATTAGCTTTGGGGGTGTTTTTCTGCTAAGGGGACAACTTCACTGCATCAAAGGGACGATGGACAGGGCCATGTATCGTCAAATCTTGGGTGAGAACCTCCTTCCCTCAGCCAGGGCATTGAAAATGGGTCTTGGATGGGTATTTCAGCATGACGATGACCCAAAACACACGGCCAAGGCAACAAAGGAGTGGCTCAAGAAGAAGCACATTAAGGTCCTGGAGTGGCCTAGCCAGTCTCCAGACCTTAATCCCATAGAAAATCTGTGGAGGGAGCTGAAGGTTCGAGTTGCCAAACGTCAGGCTCGAAACCTTAAAGACTTGGAGAAGATCTGCAAAGACGAGTGGGACAAAATCCCTCCTGAGATGTGTGCAAACCTGGTGGCCAACTACAAGAACGTCTGACCTCTGTGATTGCCAACAAGGGTTTTGCCACCAAGTACTAAGTCATGTTTTGCAGAGGGGTCAAATACTTATTTCCCTCATTAAAATGCAAATCAATTTATAACATTTTTGACATGCGTTTTTCTGGATTTTTTTGTTGTTATTCTGTCTCTCACTGTTCAAATAAACCTACCATTAAAATTATAGACTGATAATGTCTTTGTCAGTGGGCAAACGTACAAACTCAGCAGGGGATCAAAAACGTTTTTCCCTCACTGTAACTCTTGCAGGAAAATCACATCTGCTGACAATCTTTTTAAGTGTTCAAGAACCTTATGCTTTTTTTTTGCCCATCATGAAGCCTGTGCACATTCCAAGTAATACGTTAGAATCAAAGTTAACCTTGTCTGTTCCCTCTGTCATTGAAGAACCAGATAAAACATTTTAGCAGACATATGATGGCGGTGGGCATTCCATGGAATGGGAGAGTCATAGTATGAATACATAGTTATTATATACATTACATATGTAGAGTGTGTGAGCATGTGGGCTGAGCAAATATTTAACAGAGAATACACAAAAAACATGAAGCAAAGTACTTCTTTGTACTTTGAAGCATATGCCTTTTTAGGGCTTTCAAGTTCCAACTCCTCTCCTAATGTATCAAAAGATTGTTGATTATGTCATTGTACATACATTGGAGAAAGACTGCCACTTTAATACTGTGGTCAGTTTGTATTACCTTGTAAATTAAATTCAAGTTTAGTGGCTGGTGGGGGTCTGCTGATAGTATTTCAACTACATAAAATATGCATCCAAGCCGAACTGAAATCTTATCAGCAACATATTGGGTCGTTTTCACAGCTTTTAATTCCCTTAAATCCGGTCACGGAAAATCTTTCCCTGTTTTTTTGTTGTTGAGTTAATGCATTTTCTCCCCGGTCCCTAAATGTCTTTGCCGCGCGAGAGAATCAGAGATGAAACACAAAACGTTAATGATGTCAACTAGATTGAAGCATTCATTCTATCGATGTATGAAATATTTTTTCTGGTAAGCAAGAGTTTATTTAGTCTTCTGGGGCAAAAAGTAATGACAGAAGAGAAGATGCATGTATCTAATTATAGACAAGTTGACTATCAAATAGTCTACCAGAATGTCGGAAAATATAAGCAGAAACATATATGCCTATCTAAATTAGGTTGGCACAGACAGAGAGGAGGCACAGATGGGGGTCAGTGGTGAAACAGATGGGATAGATACCCCCATGTAGAGGGCAGATATGGGAGAGGGGGGTGAGGTAGATACAGACTGTAGATTTGGTGGTAGAGGTGGAGGTTGGGGGCAAAGGACAGACAGAAAGCAAGGTTCTGTATTCAAGGATCAAATTAATTGCCTTTATTTGTAAGATAGACATTGGAAACCTTTCTCACAAGAACAGTCCCTTTAGACCAATACAAAGTACAGGACAAACACAGATAATCGGACAAATAGACTGCAATCAAGGTCATGATTAAAAGGAGTTAAGCTAGACTGATGTGAGTGACAGACACAGGAACAAGGCAGTCTGGGTTGGGTCCATTCATACCTGCAACAGAGAAAATATTGTGGCATTACAGTGCATTTTTTAAGAAGAGAAGGGAACTTGATTTGTGTGTCGCTACAGTCTGAGACGGATCTCACCAGGGGCTTCACTTTGAAAGGTGTTGAAGAGCATATACCTAGATGTGTGTGTGTGCACTTGCGTCCGTATGTATGTGTATGTGTGTGCTATAACACTCTGTGGAGGTGAGTGGTTTTTTTTTGTACAGTACACGCGAGCACTCCCTGTTTCTCTGCCCACTGCGTGATATCTAGTTATAGCACTATGGTGGAGAAGGCAATGCACATACGTGCATGATTATAGCTCTTTCTGCTTCCACAGGAGTGCTCCAGCCACTACAGCTCACATACTTAAACATCTTACAATTACACAGTGTGTTTCTTGGTACCTCAAAGTCAGTTTACATAGAATAACTTCCATTTCCAAGTATTGCACTCTACCATGTAGTCTAACTATTTCCTTCCCACCTGGACTGACTGTTGAAGATGGTTAGAATACTACAAGTAGAAGTTGATCCTAAATTGACCATAAATCAGTGTCCACGGCTAACCTCAAACCCTTCCAGTCTGAAAAGAGAGTTTACTGAATGGTTCTCTGGTGTCAGACATATAGCTGTCTCACAGTAATATTCCAGAGCTAGGAGATACTGTATATCATATTATAACGTAAGAGTATGCATGGTCAGGATCTGTTAGTCTGTTGCGCGTATATGAATCGATTGTGCTTTCAACCGTTTCACTGTTGTTTTTGGTGTCGGATTCGCCCTTGCCTTTGAAATGACTACGCAAAGTTGGGCACTTCTATGGTACTGTGTGTTTTTCTGTATGTCCATATGTACTGTATGTGCATCCGTGTGAGTGTGTGTGTGTGTGTGTGCGTAAGTCCGTAAGTGTGAGTGTGTGTGTGTGTTTGCGTGCGTGAGGGTTGGTAGGGTCGACAGTTCACACATGTCGATTTTTGTGTTAGGCCTTCGTTTTCATTTGAAGGTGTAGTCTCCTGTCTCAATCCTCTGAGGTGAAGTGATCAACCCGGAACGGCGTCTGACTCCCACTGGGCCTGTCAGTTGCATTCACTGTCACTCAAAAACATTTCTTCATTGGGAAACTGAGTACCTACCTGGCACTGCCTGCTGACTCCTTTTCTTTGACAGATTACATAATGATACTAATTTGAATGGCAAGGTCAGAAGCTTAAAGAGCTCTGTATCACCCAAGAACTCACCAGTGTTCATTCCGTAACTAAAGGGATAATATATAAATTGTGTTACAACCATTTCATCCAAGGTTTATCGTCAACAGCATGTGTGTGTTGTGTGTGAGCGTGTGGGGGATGCTGAAGAGTGAGTACATCTCTGAATGAGAATGAACTCACTCTCCCTCTTTTAGAAACATACACACACACACATGCGCACGCACAGATGCACAAACACACACACACACACATTCCTAATTGAAACGCATGAAAGATAATTTTAATTGGAATTTCAGTGTACTTCCTGAATTGAACCCTCTCGTCTGGGACTGCCTGGTTGCTGGCCCTTTAAGAGGTCTATTTTTACAGGGGTACACTCATGCATAGAGCAAGGCACAGCTGAGAGAGGAGGCATGGAGAGGCAGTTGGAGAGTCTTTCTCTGACTCGCAACTGTGACTCTCTACAATACATGGGCTACTACTGTATTATTGAGTGTGTGTGTGTGTGTGTGTGTGTGTGTGTGTGTGTGTGTGTGTGTGTGTGTGTGTGTGTGTGTGTATGTGGTGACATGTCAGCAAAGCTCTGCTGGACACAGCTCTCTGAGGTCAAACTGATAGTGATTAGGACCTTAGACCAGACACCCTTACACACATATGGATAGATATTCAAACAAAAACAGATATGCATACATACAGCCCCTTTCAGAGAGTGCACTTACAGTACGTGTTGTACACTCATTGGCTCTCATATAACCAAAAAACACATACACACACTCAAACACATTCATTCTTTGTACAATGGATTAAAGTGAGCAAAACTAAATCAATATCTGCTTTTTGTGTTGAGTGCTCCAACTCCTTTCTGCCTCGAATTAGTCCTTTTGGAAGTTTTTCTTTGTAAACCTTTCACATTCATTCTCTCTGCACAAATGCACACACAGACGGGCATATATACAGTACACCCACTGCAAAATTACTTATAAATCCTCAATATGTGGGACTAAAATACCCATCTGCCTTATGCAATCTGCACCTTACATAATGCCTGTCATTATCACAGTGCTCCTTCACACCCTGCTATGCCTCTGTACCTACATTAATAATCTACGTACACACACACACACACACACACACACACACGCACACTGATTGATACACACACACACCCACACACTGATTCATATATACATACACACACACCCATATGCATATGCATGTCAAAGTTACACATTCACCTGCACACATAAAGTAAAGAACACACACCTCCTATACCCCGAGTCGACAGTCATTACACTCCAGCGCTCTCAAGATCTCTTTATCTCCAGTCGTTAGGGAGCACACTCAAGCAGAAAGAGCGAGAGAGAGAAGGTGAGAGGGAGAGAGATGGATAGAGAGATGGAGAGAGACAAAAATGTAGAGAGAGATGGGTAGAGATGGATGCAGGGAAAAGGGAAGAGATAAAGGTCTCCCATTACACCCTTTCACACCAAACTCAGATGGAAATGCAGGGCGGGAGCAGTGGTTTCTATGTGTGTGCGTGTGTGTGTGTGTGTGTGTGTGTGTGTGTGTGTGTGTGTGTGTGTGTGTGTTAGTGATGTGCAGGTCAGCTGTTTAATCACCCGCACCGCCCCCGATTGCTAACAACCCATCCACAACCTCCCGACTATATGCTATGTTTGATAAAGTGAAAAGCTGAGGCCCACACCCAGCCCTATCACGCAAATATAGAAAATGCGCTGTACAGTCAGGCCTTTTTAGATAGGCCTATGTTTTTACTTATATTATCTGACATTTTGGTAGGCTAATTGTTAGTCAACTTACATGCAGCTTCTCTTCTATCATTACTTGTTGCCCTAGAAGACTAATTCAACACTTTCTCACCAGAATAATGTCATTAATCGATAGAATGAATGCTTCGGTCTAGTTGACATCTGTTGAGTGAGTTTTCTCTTTTCTATTTAATCTCTGCTTATCTCGCGCAGCGAAGATGTTTAGGGACCGGGGAGAAAATGCAATAAAAATGGAATCGATATTCCGTGCAACATCAGTTTGACAGGTTTTAAGGAAATTAAAAGCTGTTAAAATGAACAAATACGTTTTTGATAAGATTTCAGTTTGGTTTGGATGCATATTTTATGTGGTTGAAATACTATCAGCTTTTATGCTGATAAAGATAACACCTTTACAGACGGTCCCTAACAGCGCATTCATCCTCTCAAGATGCTGAAATAAATAAATCATATTTCTCCACTCCTGTTCCCGAGTCAAAATGTGCATTTGGTGTATCATTTTACTGCAAGAAATTGTTAATTCTGCAGGAGTTAATATTATATTAGGCTATGTGAGAAGTTAAAGACCTACAGTCAGTGTCCAGAATTCAGTTTGGCTACTATTCCATTTAACCCATCTAAACAGTATGGTTCCCTTTACGTGCCATTTTGAAGTCCCCGTCATGTGTCGAATTTGTATAGCGCCTCACAATTGTCACCCATTACATAGCAGCACTGCTATCATCCTCTTTTACCACTTCACCAAATATCTCCCAAACATCAGACTACTTTTCTGGCCCTCCCTTCTATTTATTTACAACTCTCCATTTTGCAGCTTTTATGTTATTTAATTAAACTCTGACATTGTCCTTTTTGCCTTAGTGGATCGACGTTAACTTTTTCTGCCCAAGTTCCCAAAATCATTTGGCAATTGGCGCATTACCATTACCATTATCGCACTGCTTTGCTTTATCTTGGCCAGGTCGCAGTTGTAAATGAGAACTTGTTCTCAACTGGCTTACCTGGTTAAATAAAGGTGAAATAAAGAAATTACCGTTAGGTCTTAAAGCTTAGGCTTATGCACTAACGCGAGATACAAATAATGAAAGAAAAACCTGCATGTAGCCTATAGATAAGAATTGCACAAGAATGATACATTTATGGATTTTTAATGCATTGTTTTCTCTTTATTCAACCCATACGCCTTTCATCCACAACCGCGGGGACTGCGGGTTATGAGTCAACCCGCGCATCACCAGTGTGTGTGTGTATGTATGTGTGTGTACATCATGCATGTGTGCGTGTGTGAGTCAATGTGTGTTCATGCGTCAACGTGTGTGTGTGTGTTTGTGTGTGAAAATGAGTCTCCCTAGCTCTGTGTGGGTCCTATTCTAAACCCTGGGAAAGGATAAGCACATTCTGTGATCAGCAGGGCAGCAAGGTGATAGTGGGGCTGCTCACTACTCCAATAGTAAAGCCTAAAACCACACAGCGGTGCAACATACAACTACACTACAGCCGTCAGCTCCCTGGGCCTGAGCTAACAGCTCACTCATTGGCACAGATCCAGGATCAGCTTCACCTCCCCAAGTTCTAACCTTAGCTCAAAACAGCTACAGGTGTGCGCGTGCATGTGTGCGATAACAACAGTCAGCGTAAGACATATGACTCAAGCAGGACACAGGAGTACAGCAGTGTTGTCCTCCTCCGCCATGCTGAGACTATAGCAGGGTTCCTGACCTCTCACCTCTGCCTCCCACCATACTCCCACACCACATCCACTGGGTAGGCCTTGCTGATTCCCTTTCTCCTCACAGAGACAACACATACAGATACAAAATCATACAGACATGTGCATGCACACACACAGTTCACATACACACAGGTACGAGTGAGCGAGTGTGAGAGACAGATAGCTATTTCAGACATAATTGACAGTATGTTACCTGAAGAAAATGAAATCTGGCAATATGTTTATATGACCCCCTTTCAAACAGTCCTGCATTTTTCAATTTCCTTGCTGGCATATGCCTTATATACATCCAGTTGTGCAGGTGGGAGTAGGGGTGTGCAGATGTGGCTGGGCGTCTATTTGAGTAAATCTATTGAATATACACCATCACAAAGAAACATAAACATAACAAACATAATTATTAAACATAATACTGTAGGTCTGTTCATGGAATTTAAAGCATAGGGATTGTTACCGGCTTCACCTTTCAGATATAACCAAAAAAAATCCAGTAAAAAGAAGAACGTATTGTAAAGTTGGCGGGTATAAAAGGGACAAGAGAGATACAGAGACAGAGAGAGAGACCGAGAGAGAGAGAGAGAGAGAGAGAGAGAGAGAGAGAGAGAGAGAGAGAGAGAGAGAGAGAGAGAGAGAGAGAGAGAGAGAGACCGAGAGAGAGACAGAGAGACAGAGAGAGAGCGAGACAGAGAGAGAGGGACAGAGAGACAGAGAGAGAGCGAGACAGAGAGACAGAGAGAGCGAGACAGAGAGAGAGGGACAGAGAGACAGAGAGAGAGAGACAGAGACAGAGAGAGACAGAGAGAGGGACAGAGAGACAGAGAGAGAGCGAGACAGAGAGAGAGGGACAGAGAGACAGAGAGAGAGAGAGACAGAGAAAGAGAGATAGAGACAGAGAGAGACACCGAGACAGAAAGACAGAGAGAGAGCGACAGAGACAGAGAGACATAGATGTGGCCTGAGTGTATTTTCGAAACTGATCAGACAGACATCTGGGCTTATGTACTGTACATGAACTTTTTTTATCAAGGTCTTTTCAGCTCTTTGCGACGGTTCTAGTTGGCTCTGTCACTGCACAAAATAACACCATAGAAGTTGCTTTGTATTTTGGTTGAATCAAACTTTGATTGGGTGTCAAAGGTGATCGTTGTTTGTAATATAGGTCCCAAATTTGTTGTATATATTATGTAATGTGTCAGGATATTTATATATTATGTAACGTGGTGGATGTAGGTGGATTTATATGTGTTTGAGTAATCACAGTATTCAGTATCACCCCGTCTACCCATATAGCTGTCAGGGTGTTAGTGTGTAACACTGATCACAGCACACCTGACTGCTCCAGATAATTGCTGCTATTCTAGGTGACTACGGAAATCAACACATTATACTTTCTGTCTGTTCCTTAACCGCTGTCACCTTGGTGATGACAGGTTCTTCTTGGGCTCTGGTCTCCATGGTGATAGACAGAACCATACTGTATGTTTAACTGTTACTGACAGTTTGTTACCATAGCTATTTGGAGAAAACACTGTTTGACTGATCATCCCTGGCCAGCAGTCTCTCTCTCTCTCTCTCTCTCTCTCTCTGTCTCTCTCTCTCTCTCTCTGTCTCTCTCTCTCTCTCTATCTCTCTCTCTCTCTCTCTCTCTCTCTCTCTCTCTCTCTCTCTCTCTCTCTCTCTCTCTCTCTCTTACTCTATCCCTTCCCTTTCCCTTCCTCTCTTCCCACTCTTTCTCTTTATATGTCTCCCTACCTTCCTCCCTCTATTCCCTCTCTCTCTCACCAGCAACCATTTATCTCTCTCCCTTTTTCCCTTCCTCCCTCTCCACTCTTTCTCTCTTTCTACACGCATCTTCTACTCTCACCCTCTCTCTGTCTCCCTGGTAAGCGGGTCACTGAACTCATAGCGCAGGAGTTCTGCTCACACCAGGTGCTCTGAGCTTGGCTAATCTGGTCGGATTGGCAGCCAGTAAAGACTGCTGTTTGCGTGTGTCACAGTGCTGCATGGGGGTTACAGCTTGCTAGGGGTGCTGGTACAGCTTGACATGGGACCACATAGTCTATATGTCCAAGTACAAATAATGAGCATCTCTGTATGCCATCCTGTGGTGATGTGGTTATTTGCATAATAATGCAGCTCAATGAAAATGAAATCGATTTTTATTTCTCACATGTGCCGGATACAACAGGTGTAGACCTTACCGTGAAATGCTTACTTACGAGTCCTTAACCAACAATGCAGAGTTTTGAAAAAGGAAGAAAAATCTGCTAAATAAATGAAAGGACAAATAGTAACACAATAAAATAACAATAACGAAGCTATATACAAGGGGTACCGGTACTGAGTCAATGTGAAGGGGTACAGGTTAGTTGAGGTCATTGAGGTAATATGTACATGTAGACAGGGGCAAAGTGATTATGCATAGATAATAAACAGAGAGTAGCAGCAGCGTACAGTACTGTATGTGAAGAGTGTGAAGGAATGTGTGTGTGTGTGTGTGTGTGTGTGTGTGGCATCAATATGCATGTGTGTGTGTTTTGTGTGTGTGTCCGTGTGTGTCCGTGTCCGTGTGTTGGAGTGTCAGTATAGTATGTGTGAGAGTGTGGTTGGAGTCCAGTGAGTGTACATCGAGCCTGTGCAAGAGAGTCCCGTGCAAATAAAAAGAATAAATAAGAATTAAATAATGGGGTCAATGCAAATAATCTGGATAGCCATTTGATAACTGTTCAGCAGTCTTATGGCTTGGGTGTAGAAACAGTTCAGGGTCCTGTTGGTTCCAGACTTGATGCATCGGTACCGCTTGCCGTGTGGTAGCAGAGAGAACAGTCTATGACTAGGGTGGCTGGAGTCTTTGACAATTTTTTGGGCCTTCCTCTGACACCGCCTGGTATAGAGGTCCTGGATGGTAGGAAACTCGGCCCTAGTGATGTACTGGGCTGTACGCACTACCCTCTGTAGTGCCTTGCGGTCGGATGTCGAGCAGTTGCCATACCAAGCAGTGATGCAACCAGTCAGAATGGTCTCGATGGTGCAGCTGTAGAACTTTTTGAGGATCTGAGGACCCATGCCAAATCTTTTTAGCCTCCAGAGGGGGAATAGGCGTTGTCGTGCCCTCTTTACGACTGTCTTAGTGTGTTTGGACCATGATAGGTCCTTAGTGATGTGGACACCAAGGAACTTGAAGCCCCATCGATGTGAATGGGGGCATACTCGGCCCTCCTTTTCCTGTAGTCCACGATCATCTCCTTTGTCTTGCTCACGTTGAGGGAGAGGTTGTTGACCTGCCACCACACTGCCAGGTCTCTACCACCGTCTTGTCGTTGGCAAACTTAATAATGGTGTTGGAGTCGTGCGTGGCCACGCAGTCATGGGTGAACAGGGAGTACAGGAGGGGACTAAGCACGCACCCCTGAGGGGCCCCCAAGTTGAGGGTCAGGGTGGCGGAAGATTATCCATGACACCAATATGACACCAATTCAACCAGTCACAGGAGCAAGATATGATACTATTTGTTATTTACATGCATAATTGAGGATGGGTGAAAAACAGTGGGTGTGCATGTTTTTGTGTGTGTATGTGTTGTTGCATGCAATGCAGCCCCATCCAAGCCCATAGCCCACTCTATGGTTTGCTAAACTGCTAATACAGCATGTTATGACTGTTATGTGGTGGAAATCTTATCAAATGAAACTCCATCGGAAGACAGTTAAATGTCAATGAAGGAAAACAACACAACGCCCCCATGCTAAAATGTCAGCAGAGAGGTTTTTAGAATAACAGGAGGACAGCTCATAATAATGGCTGAAATGGAGCAAATGGAATGGCGTCACACACATGGAAACCATGTGTGTGTGTGTGTGTTTTTTTTGTGTGTGTGTACACGTGTGTGTGTGTGTGTCTCTGTGTGTGTGGACCAGATGTCCCCACAAGAATAGTAAACAAACAAAAATTTGACCAACATTTTGTTAGTCCCAAGGGGGTTTAGGGTTAAGCTAGGGGTAGTTTTAGGATTAAGGTTAGGAGCTAGGGTTAGGTTTAGGTTAGGGTTAAGGTTAGGTTTAGGGTAAGGGTAAGGGTTAGGGTTAGGGTTAGGGTTAGGGTTAGGGTTAGGGTTAGGGTTAGGGTTAGGGTTAGGGTTAGGGTTAGGGCTAGGTTTAGGTTTAGGTTAGGGTTAAGGTTAGGGTTAGGGTTAAGGTTAAGGTTAGGGATAGGGAAAATAGGATTTTGAATGGGACTGAATTGTGTGTCCCCACATGGTTAGTTATACAAAACTGTGTGTGTGTGTGTGTGTGTGTGTGTGTGTGTGTGTGTGTGTGTGTGTGTGTGTGTGTGTGTGTGTGTGTGTGTGTGTGTGTGTGTGTGTGAGAGAGAGATAGAGAGAGAGAGAGAGAGAGAGAGAGAGAGAGAGAGAGAGAGAGAGAGTGAAGGTCTGCTGTAGTACTCTCCAGACAGAGGGAGGACGGTGAGGAGTAGACGAGGAGAGTTCGGAGGAGGAGAATAGGTTCCCATTTCTCACTCTGCTGAGTGGCTGACCTGGATGTAATTAGCCGAGTCATATTTTTAACTGATACTGCGTAAAAGCCAGCTTAAGGAGCCATAGCTGCCCTATTTATACCCACGGGGCTGACGGCCTGTACCACTACACGGGGGGGGGGGGGGGGGGTTTCTCCCAGAAATGTTCTAAGCCTGTTTTAGGCTGTACCAATGAAGATTCACAGGGATTAGCGAAGCTATACGTTACAGCCCTTACTCTCTCTCTCTCGTTTGCATGACGCTATATGTCTCCTTCCATCTTCTTATTCCCCACTCTGCCCCATCCCGCTTTCTTTCTCCCTCTCTCTCTCTGTCTCCCTTCTCACACTCTCTATGAGCACTACGCTGTGTCTCTTGCCACACTTTTGTACAATTGTACTGATCCACTGTGTGCCTGCCTCTGTGCCTATGTATAGGCCTAGATTATGAAAGTATGTTTGTGTGGATTCATGCATTTCTGAGCATGTATATACACAGTACACACGTGTGTAAATGTGTTTCTGACCGTTTGTGTGTGTTAATAGTAACTTCTGAGGGGATCAGCCTCAGTGGGGATCAGGCTACTGTGGGCTGGGCTGGCTCATCCTGCTTGAGAATGGGTCAGGACCTGGAAGGCTGACCTGGCCTGTAGCCCAATCAGCTATCTCCCATATCACCCTGGCCTCTCTCTGGATTACCTCAGGCACCCTGCAGAGTAAGCCACCACACACAGGGAGAGAGTAGTGCTCTCACATACACAGACACAATCACATTCACATTTCACATACTTAATCAAAGGACCCAAATACAGCCTGCATTCCCTCTATCCTCTTCTCTCTAACACCTCTCCTCCTCTCTTCTACGGATGGAGAGCTCTGTTACATTCAGCAACATATTTCTGCTGCGTCAGATGTCCATCACAGATCCCTACTCTGGGCTGAAACGTGATCAGACACCAGATACCCACTACTCATCAGGGAGAACAATAGAGCATTCTCATTCGAACTAGTTTTTGGTTTGGGTTTAATCATTTGACCTTTCTTGTTGCTCTATGTACTCGATGTCTGACTGACAGTTAGAGTGCAATAACGCCTTTGTGAGTCATGTCATTCATGATGGACAGAACATTATGTTTTCATCGGATTGTGTGTGTGCATTTGTGTGTGTGTGTGTGTGTTAGTGATGCGCGGGTTGACTCATAACACACAGTCCCTGCGGTGTTCTCTTCGGGGCAGGCGGGCGAGATTAGTGTCACAAAATATTGTGTGGATAAAGGGTGAGTGAAAGGCGAGCAGGTTGAATAAAGATTGAATAAAGAAAACAATGAATTAAAAATCCATAAATGTATCATTTTTGTGCAATTCATAGCCTATCTATAACCCATATTCAGATTTTTCTTTAATAATTTGTATCTGCCGTTAGTGCGTAGCCTAAGCCAAACCTTTAAGACCTAACTGTAGCACGGCAATTGCCAAATGCTTTTGGGAACTTGTGCAGAAAAAGGCCAGAACACTAGCATAATTTTCGGGAAAGATTTGGTGAAGTGCTAAAAGAGGATGATAGCACTGCAAGATATGTTGTGATGATTGTGAGGCGCTATACAAATGTGACAGTCACAAGACGGGGACTTCAAAATGGCACGTCAAGGGAACTATACTATTCAGACGGGTTAAGTGGAATAGTAGGCCTAACTGAAATCTGGACACTGACTGTAGGTCTATAACCTCTCACATAGCCTAATATTAACTGGTGCAGAATTAAGCATTTCTTGCAGTAAAATCATACACCAAATGTACATTTTGACTCAGGAACAGGAGTGGAGAAATGTGTTGCTTTCAGCATCTTGAGAGAAAGAATGTGCTGTTAGGGACCGTCTGTAAAGGTGGTGGTGTTAACTTTATCAGCATCAAAAAAGCTGATAGTATTTCAAACACATAAAATATGCATCCAAGCCGAACTGAAATCTTACATCTTGGGTAGTTTTAACAGCTATTCATTTCCTTAAAACCGGTCAAACTTATGCATAACATTTTGCATGGAAAATCTTTCCAGTTTCTTTTAGAGTTATTGCATTTTCTCAACGGTCCCTAAATGTCTTTGCTGCTCAAGAGAAGCAGAGATAAACTTTACCAATGTCAACTAGATTCTATCGATTTATGACATTATTTTGGTGAGCAAGGGTTTATTTAGTCTTCAAGGGCAAAAAGTAATGACAGAAGAGAAGCTGCATGTATCTTATTATAGAGAAGTTGACTAACAAATAGCCTTCCAAAATGTTAGAAATTATAAGCAGAAACGTAAGCCTATGTAAAAGGGCCTGTCAAAAAATTGTTCCTCTGACTGTACAGCACATTTTCTATATTTGCAGGTTAGGGTTGGGTGCGGCCCTCAGTTTTTCCCTTTATCATATAGAGTCGGGCGGTTGCGGATGGGTAATTAGCAATTGAGGGTGGGTGCGGATGAACAAAAAGCTGACCTGCGCTTCACTAGTGTGTGTGTGTGTGTGTGTGTGTGTGTGTGTGGGGGTGTGTGTGTGTGTGTGTGTGTGTGTATGTATGTGTTTGACTGTGTGTGTGTTTGAGTGTGTGTGTCTGATTTGGGCCAGGGGAGTCAGCACAAAGTCAAATGCTCTTGGATTCTCTTTTACATTAAAGTATAAGAAATGCATTATTTGTACTCAACTGTTCAGACAAAAAACGCTCTCAATATGGAAAAAAATGGCATAGGGCAACCATAGCCCAATATGTACAGTCATTTCTCCATCGACTTGTAATGACACACACTTTGATCAGTCTTGTGCTCGCTCTCTGTTCCCCTTTCGCTATGACTGAACTGCTGCTTCTATATTTACACACTGCTGATCACTGGAACTTTATCAAGCATACATGGAAAGAGATGTGCATATGGAAATTAGCTTAATCATTTGGATTATATTACATTTTATTACACATACATAGATTTTTGGAAAATATTAGTAGTTCAAGTAATTATAGTTATTTTAATTGACAGTAGTAGTAGTAGTAGTAGTAGTAGTAGCAGTAGTAGTAGTAATAGGAGGAGGAGTAGTAGTAGTAGGAGGAGGAGTAGTAGTAGTAGTAGTAGAAGAAGAAGAAGAAGAAGAAGAAGAAGAAGAAGAAGAAGAAGAAGAAGAAGAAGAAGAAGAAGAAGAAGAAGAAGAAGAAGAAGAAGAAGAAGAAGAAGAAGAAGAAGAAGAAGAAGAAGAAGCGAAAGAATAATAGGAGGAGCAGTTGTAGTTGTGGTTATATTAGAGTTGGTGGATAAAATATAAATAGTTGGCACTTATTCCTTCTCTCTAATCCACAGTATAAATCCTTCCTAAAGATACAGTACATTAGATTACATTGCATTTAAATCATAGCAAGGGAAAAGCACATTTAAAAGCACTGCTAACTGGATTGAAACGAATAACCGTGGAATAAAGTGTTTTCTTTTGCATGCACAAAGCCATCAACAAGCCTAGGAATTAACAGAGGCACAATGTAATCCATGTAACTGGGTTATTTATTTTAAATCCATTTAATTATGAGTTGATTGAATCAAATAGATTGTTTTCCTGATTGTTTTCTTATGTTTTTTGTCACCTACATGAGTGTAATAGTCATTTTCTACGAATATCAAATGTTTAATATGCAAAGAAATAAGAATGAATTTAAATAACTTTTTAAGTAGTATTGTATTTGCCCTAAGATATCTAAAATCTCTCATAATTGCAGTTCATAGTTTATTTAGTACCAATAAATACATTCGTAAATAAACAACAAAATAACAATGGTTTGGAAAAGTCCTTATTCATAAGCAGGATTATTCAATAGTTCCTGGAAAAAAAGTAGACTTGTTTCTTGTTGTGGTTATTGCTTTGGTTATTTATTTATTGGTTTATGTAAAATTTTATTTTATTTTTCATATAAAACAAGAGAAAAATAATAATACTATATATAATTATAGTAGCACGTTGATGTAATGGGTGTAGCTGCTTGTTTATTAAACACCCCTATCAGATTAGGTCAGATTTTGTCAAAGTGAATTATGAAAATAGCATTTAACAGATTGTGAAAGTTTGCATGTCACCTCTACTCCACAGCATCAGTGAATTATCATAGCTGCCCACACGTTTTGTGTGATCTTCACATTTTTTTATAGATTCTGTGCATAACTACACTTTACATGTTGCAGGTTGGGTTTTTCCCAGTCCTTACATCTGTATGTGCCCTTACAAAAAAATAAAAAACATGAAAAAACATGAGGTTTTCAGACACATATGTGAACACACGTTTAAACAAATCACGTGAACATTTTCAAAATAAAAAAGTGCTTTTTTATGTGACATTTTCGGGATCAAACATGTGGGTTTTCACATGGATTTCCGAATTTTTCACATGTGATATTATAAATTTCACGTGTGGTTTTGTAACCAGCGGGATAAGAACATGGGTCTCCCACGGGAGAAGCCAATGTCTTGACCATTAGACCAAAAAGGCCAAACACTAATCTTTAAGTCACATGAGGAATTGCAGTTTCACATGTGAAAAACATTCACGTGAAAATCGAATTTGCAGTTTTACATGTCAAATCAAATCAAATCAAAGTTTATTGATCACGTACACAGTTTAGCAGGGGTTATAACCATGCAGTGAAATGCTTAATGTACTACCTCCTAACAATGCAGTCAAGTGCCAAACAGCTCAAATGTAAAAAAAAAAAAAAAAAAGGCAATATATGAAGAATGGCGGGACGAATCCAATTAACAACCCAAATAGCAATGTAGCAGTATGAAAGTGCAATCTATACATATGTACACCGGGGGAATTTACACAAGCTAAACTAAGAATGATACACTACATGACCAAAAGCATGTGGACACCTGCTCATCGAACATCTCATACTAAAATCATGGGCATTCCACTAGATGTTGGAACATTCCTGCGGGGAGTTGCTTCCATTCAGCCCCAAGAGCATTAGTGAGGTCGGGCGCTGATGTTGGGCGATAAGGCCTGGCTGTCGCAGTCGGCATTCCAATTCATCCCAATGGTGCTCGATGGGGTTGAGGTCAGGGCTCTGTGCAGGCCAGTCAAGGTCTTACACACCGATCTTGACAAACCATTTCTGTATGGACCTCGCTTTGTGCACTCAGGCATTGTCATGCTGAAACTAGAAAGGGCCTTCCCCAAACTGTTGCCACAAAGTTGGAAGCACAGAATCATCTAGAATGTCATTGTATGCTGTAGTGTTAAGACTTCCCTTCACTTGAACTAATGGGCCTAGACTGAACCATGAAAAACAGCCCCAGAACATTATTCCTCCTCCACCAAACTTTACAGTTGGCACTATGCATTGGGGCAGGTAGCGTTCTCCTAGCATCCTTCAAACCCAGATTCGTCTGTCGGACTGTCAGATGATTCATCACTCCAGAGAATGCATTTCCACTGCTCCAGAGTCCAATGGCGGTGAGCTTTACACCACTTTAGCCGACGCTTGGCATTGCGCATGATGATCTTAGGCTTGTGTGCAGCTGCTCGGCCATGGAAACCCATTTCATGAAGCTGCAGGCGCGCACCTCTCTTCTTCATATGTTGGTCCGTGACCGTTGGATGAAGCCCAGTGAGAAGAACCGAGAAGCTAGCCTTCTGTGTCTCCTTATTGTTTATCCTATTTTCCAGTTTGTAAGCATGGTTACATTTTCAAAATCTAGAGATAACATGTTTAACTAAACTGTGTTGAGTTTTTGTTGGTCATTTTGATGTAAAATTGAATTGTTTTGACCGAATGAAAAACAAGTGAGATTTTGCCATTTGCATGAGTGTAGCCAAGCTAAGTAGCTAGCTAGATAGCCCGCTTTTGTATGGAAGTCAATGAGAATAATGACTTTCCGGATTATTTTTTATTTTAATTATAAATGTGTTTTATTTTTACAAATGAGGGTTCATGTTGAGTGCATTTACATGTGTACATATGAACCAAGCTAATGATATGTATTTTAGAAGGTTACCTTTTATAAAATGTTTATCTAATGGTTGCATTCTAATTGCTAACCGCTAGCTAGCTTTGTGGTAGGCGTCCTAACTAGCTATTTTTAGCTTCTGTTATTGTTAGCTGTCCATTGGTTTTTGTTACATTTAATACACAGGCTCTGCACAATAGGGGACCGTGCCTTTCCCTCCCACGCACCACGCCTATGGAACTCCCAAATAATCTCATGGCTGTTCAGACTGTTGGAGCTTTTAAAGCAGGCCTTAAGACTCATCTTTATCGGCTGGCCTACCCTTCCTCCTAGACTTTGATTGTTGCTTTCATGATATGGTTAGATATATTATTTTTGTTAAACTATTCTCCTATTTACTATTTTATTTTGTGCACTTTGAGATGATTCTTGTATAATGAAAAGAGCTTTACAAATATGATAATTTATTATTATTAAAACAGATTTTTATCTATTTGAAAATGTGTGAATGTGTTTGCTACTAGAATTAATGTCAACATTAATGTTACTTTGGAAAATATCAAGATGTGAATATTCTTGTAATGCACTTTATATAAAAAATCCTGCTATTATTATATTTTTTAAACATTTGTCAGCCCTATTTTGACTTGAACAGTCAGTATTGATAATAGGTATACATTGGAAGAATAACACCGGGTCGGCCCTCTTGGTCAAATGGTCAAGACATTGTCTTCTCCTGTGGGTTGTAATCCTGCTGCTTACAAAAGCACACGTGAAACAGAATATTACATGTGAAATGTTGGGAAACCATGTATCTGAGTCAATAGAAAAATGTAAATCCATGTGAAAGTTCACGTGACCAAAAACCATGTGTCTGACTCGTGATCTTTTCCCCTTATTTTTTTTACGCTGCACATTTTTCACATGTGATTTGTTCATACATATGTCAGAAAACCACATGTTTTTTTCATGTGTATTTTTTTGTAAGGGTCTCAACAATATTAAATGGCTGCTGTTTCAATTCAGACACTAAATGGGCTTCATCATTGATCTCTGCCATCACAATGGTTCAGCAACTCCTTTACACAATACTACATCATGAGTCTCTAACGGGTTGAATCATTCCACTGTCTGTTCCAATGCACTCCTTGGGCAGTGTGTGTGTGTGTGTGTGTGTGTGTGTGTGTGTGTGTGTGTGTGTGTGTGTGTGTGTGTGTGTGTGTGTGTGTGTGTGTGCGTGTGTTTAGCAGAGAGAGATGTGAGGTCTAGCTTTGAGTCAGAAGCAGCAGCTGAAGCCTGGGTCTGAGAGTGTGTGTGGGATGTGACTCCCCCATTTCCCTCACTTGTCTCTCATCAACCCACTCATCAACTATCTCTCTGCCTCTCTCTTCCCTCTTGCTTATTGAAGACAAGACACAGTTGTGTAGAAGTGTGAGAAAGAGGATCGTAGTGTGTACGCATATGCATGTGTGTGTGTGTGTGTGTGTGTGTGTGTGTGTGTGTCCATCCCTTTCACAGTGAGTAAGGCGAGTGGGCGGTAGCAGCAACTGGTCTGCTTATGTGGCGCGTTGCATAGCAGACATGTTTCTCACTGCTAGATATTACTCATTTCCTCAGCCCTACACACACACACACACAAACACACAGTCTCAGTTAGACGCTCACGCACATACACACGCTGACACACACAAGCTCGCAGCTTCTCAGTGGTCTTGCTGGTGCTATTTCTCACATATACGGAGCTCTGAGGCAGCGTGTGACTGGTAGCTGTTGCTGGTGTTTCTATTGGCGCTGTGGAGGTAAAGTAGGAAGCAGCCTGTGGAGAGGCGCCTGAACCCCTGGAGGTTCTTAACCCAGGAGGGCTGCAGCATGTATAACCACCAACACCTGGACAACACTCTGGTCAACAGCCCACTCTAAGGTCAGTTACTTTACATTACAAACAACTCCATCAACCGATCTGTTATCTTGCGTTCTCAACCGCTCTTTTTATGTCGAAATGTTGTTTAGCTGTACATGAATTTGACTACTTGCTGCTGCATAGCAAATTGACCCTTGTAGTTCATGCTTTACTCTCTCTTTATACATCAGATCTGTGATAAGTATTTAAATGGGTTGACTGAGTTTCATACAGACCTTGTTTCAGAGTAGGAGTGGAGATACAGTATGTCTTATGTCAGCATGGTCGCACCTGTTGATCAAGTTGTTTATGGCGGAGGTGGAATAGCTGTGAGTCATTCTGGGTCCTCCCTGTGGTCAGATGCTGAATGGAGGGACTGTCTTATTGTCATGCAGGGCACTAGGTTAATACAACACTGCTTTTATCTCCTGTGAAGAGGAGAGGGAGAAGAGCGATGGAAAGAATGAGCGGCATTTCAGGCATTTTGCCAATATTTCAAAATGTCACTTTTGCAATTCATACATTTCTCAATGACATCAAAGCATGTTGATATTTGATTGTGTTTATTAGAATTGCTCATTTTCTCAGTTTTGTAATTCTTGATATGCATTATACATGCTCTGAGTACGTAGAAGCAACATATTTGGATGGTGCCTTTCATTCTAATGAGTGAGACTTACTGGTCTGACAATGTTCTTTAAAAATTACCACAATAATCCAACCACACTGCTATGAGATAAGGCTGTGTGTTGCTGTGTCTGTGTGTGTCTGTGTTCATGTGCCTTATCAGCTCTGCTGTGTGGGAGATGAGGGAGTTTTCTTTAGCTTTAGAGTGAATCTGTAAAGGTTCTCCTCAGAGAGCATCAGAATCAGCCTAAATGATTCCCCTGTCACTGCTGTGGGATGGAAGCCTGACAGGCACATTGGAACTGATTTGACTTGACCTCTTTACTCCTTCTGGCTCTGGTTGATGGGATTAGCTGGCACAGGTGTATTACCGTGTTATTTTGGGGAACACTGTTCACTGCAACCATGCCCCAGAGAGTGTATTGTCAAGCAAACCAACACTGTCCTAAAGCAGTGAGCAGTCATATTTTCTTCCTGATAAACTTTGATATCTAGCAGTCCATCAACAATGCTCTATACATACCATTTCGCAGTTCACAATTGCTTAGGTCTCAGGAAACGATTGATTTCTGAAACTTTGTTGAAGTGAGCAACTGGTGAGTTGGACTGAGACCTGAGGCGTTTGGGTACTTTCCAGGGTGAAAAACTTCAGCTGTTGCCCGTGCATGTCGGATTCCCATGGATGCTTTAGTTCTTTCAGTAAGTTAGTGTTATCTCTACCTTTTAAAAAATCTATATCAATACATGTAAGGGCTAAATTGCAAAGTGGCATTGTCCTAAAATGCTGTTGCTTCACCACAGAAATCTGTTCTTATTTTCCACAGAAGTCTGTTGTGCTTTTCAATACATATCGGTTCAATTCCCATTAATTCTACACAATTCAAGCCCCAGTATATCCCAAACTGTCCAACCACCCCCTCAACACTTAAGTCAATGCCTGCAGTAGTGTATCTTTTATCCATATTTTTTTTTTTTTTACATTTTAAGTCATTTAGCAGACGCTCTTATCCAGAGCGATTTACAGTTAGTGAATACATATTTTTTATTATTTTTTTATACTGGCCCCCCGTGGGAATCGAACCCACAACCCTGGCATTGGAAACGCCATGCTCTATCAACTGAGCTACATCCCTGCCGGCCATTCCCTCCCCTACACTGGACGAATTGTGCGCCGCCCATGAGTCTCCCGGTCGCGGCCGGCTGCGACAGAGCCTGGATTCGAACCAGGATCTAGTGGCACAGTTAGCACTGCGATGCAGTGCCTTAGACCACTGCGCCACTCAGGATTATATGGAGTGATTGATTGACATTGAACCAAGCAGCAGTCTTTCAACTGAGACAGCTGAACACTCCACTCCACTTCGCTCTGCTCCAACCCTCTTTTTGAGTGTTTTTTTTGTGGAACTTTGAGTAGTTGATGAGCGACAGTTTGCCCGGCTCTCCCCAGAGAGAGTATCCCAATGTAACATGTCTTCCCTGTGTGGACTCAGTTTCCATGGCGACAGTGTGTCGTAGCGAGACGGGGAGAGTTGGCAGAGTTCAGTCGGGGCAGACAGGCGTGCGGACGAGCCGAGCGGTGAGTGGCAGGGAGGACTGGCGGGCGGCGTGCGGCGGTGGCAGTAACGGTGGCGGGAGGAACAGCTGTGCTCAGTGGAGCCGTCACATCAAAGCAGCTCATTTAGAACATTTGGAGAAGAATTAGCGGAACTCCCACGCGCTCCACACTGAATGAAACAGGCCTGCTCAGCTCTGATACATACAAGGAAACAAATGATACTCTCACATCAACACACACACAAAGACACACACACACACACACCACCTCCTGTGTTGATTTCAACAGCGTTCCTCTCAGTTTAGGGTGGGTGGTGACCAGCTCTGTCCATCGCTGGGGGAGTGAGATTGAGTCATAGCTGCCTGAGGGGTGTGTGTGTGTTTCTGTGCTTCCTCGCATTTTTCATTCATATGTGTGTGTGCGGGCTTTCCTTCCGTGAGTGCGTGTGTGTACGTACAGTAGTAAATAAGACATTGAGGAACAGCCCTCAGGGGTGTGAGGGAGGCGCTTCGTGAGAATAGTATAAACCATATCTCCATATTTAATCCTCAGAGAGAGAGAGATGAAAGGTCTCCTGCTGGGAGTGTGTACAGCATGTGTGTTTTTACAGCTATGCTGCACTGCCTCGGAACTGCACTGTTCGCACAATGCATGCTGTATTTTTAGAACACTTGTGGGAGTTCACGTGCTTCTTGAATGAGACCAGTCAATTGGATAGTTTCTCACCACATTACCAACAATTTATGTATTATGTGTAGCAACTACAACGCCCTTGAGCTGGAGGCGTTGAGCAGGAGTTCGTAAGCTTGTAGTTTTAATGGGTTGGGGGTTGATTTTCTGAAGTTCTATTGACCTCAGAGACTCCAGGCTCAATTCAGTAAATTCTGCGTTGTTGTATTTGCAATCCGACCTCCAAAGGATTACAGCAGCCATACTCAACAGGTGGACCGCTGTCCGGACCCGGACCCAGAACGGGGTCAAAACGGACCACGGGTCCCAACTAATAAAAAATACGAACTCAGTGGGGCTTCGACCCCTGGTATAATATGAACACATATAAGCCATGGCCTCCTGTATCTCAGTTGGTAGAGCATGGCGCTTGCAATGCCAGGGTTGTGGGTTCGATTCCCACGGGGGGCCAGTATGAAAAATGTATGCACTCACTAAAATTGTAAGTCGCTCTGGATAAGAGCATCTGCTAAATGACTAAAATGTAATGGCAAATGAGCTTAAAAACGGCAACATTGTCTCTGCACGATGGCAAAATTTGTAAAATTGCAGGAAAGTTGCTTTAAAACTTCAAAAATGGTCTCTCTGCCAACAAGAGGAGTTTGAACAGTTTGGAGTCGAATGGGTTGTAAGGTGGAGGGTTTATTACTATGACAATATCCATTCGGACCTTGCCACCAAGGAAATTTGTGTGACTGGACCTTTTCAAAGAGTACTTGAGTACCCCTGATTACAATGTTGCACAGGCGAGATGAACATTCTCTGTCTGTTTTCACAGTAGATCACTCTGCCTGTATCTGTATCTGGCGTTTGCTTGTTTGTGGGTATCAGAGACGACTGACTGATTAGTCCTAACAGTTCTTGACAGCTAGGCCTGACACACTGTCCACATTTCACTCTGAGATGTTCACACTTCACTCAATCTCTCTTTCTCTCTGCTATCTCCCTTCATCTCCGTCCTCTCTTGTTCGCTCTCTCTCTCTTCCCTCCTCCTCCTGTCTCTCTGTGTAGGTGATAGGTCGTTCAGGGCTAGGGTGTCAGTGATCTGACAGTGATGTCGTGTCGAGGCCCTCCCCTCTCTCTGCGGCCCTCGTTTTCCCGTGAGGCCCATGTAACCTAGCCGCCCCCGCCCGCCGCCACTGGCGCCCACCCATGAATCCCAGCCCGGACCGCGGCAAAGAGTGCCTCCCCCCCAAGAAGAGGGAGTCCCGGCAGGGCTCGGTTGACCAGCGCCCCCCACTGGACGAGTTCAAACCGCCCGCCGCGCCCCTCAGGACCCGGCCCGCCAGCAGCTCAGGGAGGGGGGAGGGGGGCAGGGAGAGCAGCGACGGGGCTCTGACGAACCCCCACAGTCTGCTACCCTCTCCCCCACCCCCCCTCCCACCCCCTGGTATCCCACTCCCCCTGCCATGGCAACTGGCCTACCCCCCCTCCATCCCTCTTCCCTTCCTCCCAGGCCAGGTAGGAGAAATGAGGAGGTCGGGCTCGCCCTCCTGGAGGGATGATCCTATACCTGCTCCACTCCCCCATCATTCCAGATGGCTCCGAGGTGAAATCCCCGTTCCCCTTCCACCCTCCTCATCCTCTTCCTCCTTCAAGAGCCCCTTCCCCGCTGACTCCAGAGAGATGTGGTCCTATTTCAACACAGGCCGAAGGGACTACAGCTCCTCTCTCTTTTCCCAATCCCACCAGTTCATCCAGCCCTCCCTCTATCCCCATGACTTCTCCATGACTGAGGGCAGACACAGGTATGTGGGCAAGAGGCCCAACGGGCTGGACGGCCTGGGCAGCAGGACTGCCTCTGCCTCCAGGGTAGTGCCCCCCTCAGGAGAGTACGGGAACGAACCCAGTGGCAGGGCCAGGCTGGGTGGCAGCCTCCACTGTTCCCATGCCAACGGGCGGCGGAGACACCAGGAGGATCCCATGGGGCGTTCCCAGCCGGTTGCAGTTTTCCGAGATTCCCGAGCGCTACCTCCGGAGGGCCCTGACTCACATTCCTCTCTGCAGGAAAGGGACCCCTGTGGGACGCCAAAGCCTGGGTCCCTCACCCTGATCCCTAGCAGGCCCCAGCCACATCGGGCAGACCCCCGGGCAGGGAGAGGGGAGCTGCTGGACCCCCTGGGAGGCTCTCCAGCTAAGGCCCAGATCTACTACTCCCTGGGCTCGATGTACTCTACCCTACAGCCCAGCCACCTCAGCCCCCAGGCTCAGCCCTACCCCCTGTACAGCCCCTCGGGCAGCCCTCAATACGGCCTGCACACCATGAGGAACTCACAACACTCACCCCAGGGGCAGCCCAACAGCCACGGCACAGAGAGCGACAGAGAGAGGGAACAAGAGCGAGACAGAGAACGAGACAGAAAACAAGATCAAGACCGGGAGAGAGAACATGAACGAGACAGAGACAACAGGGAGAGAGAACATGAACGAGACAGAGACAACCGGGAGAGAGAACATGAACGAGACAGAGACAACAGGGAGAGAGACAGTGAACGAGACAGAGACAAAATCAGCGGAGACCTTTCCCCTGGGCAGCAGTACTCACGTCCCCGCGCCTCCCCCCTCCTTCCCCACTCGGCCGCCTCACCCCCTGCCCCTCAACCCCACCACAACCCCCCAGCACTCCTACCTCACTTTGCCAAGGGTTCTCTGATTGAGCTGGCGGGGGGCCGTCTGAAGCGTGTGGAGGAGCTGAGGACGGAGGACTTCCTAAGGAGTGCCAACACCTCCCCGGAGTTCCACCTGAGCACCTGCACCGTTCTGCTCATCGCCCCCAGTGACACACACGGCTTCAACCACCTGCAGGTCCTCCTCACAGACCGCAACACTCAGGTCAGGGGCTCATCTATCTTCTAGATTTCTATTCTCTATCTGAGTCACTTCTAGACAATATATTATAATAAAGGCACTGGTCATTCACTACTTAAGCAAACGTTTGCAATCCTCTCCAATCACTCAAACATGTAAACATATGACAAATTTGCTTACAACAAGGATTGTTGAAATCATAATTCTCCTTAGTAAAAAGGATGTATATCCCAGCACTGTTGTGAATATGTTGTTGTTGTTCTGTGTGTGTAGGAGTTACTAACAGTTCTGGTGGAGTACCCGTTCTTCGTGCGGGACCGCGGCTGGTCTTCCTGCTGTCCCCAGAGAACCTCCCAGCTCTACGGCCTATCCTGCCGCCAACTCAGCGAGGGAGACATCTGCCTTGCCCTCACCCCCTCACACACACCTCGTACACACACACACTCACACACACGCACAGCCCCCCGGGGCCACCGCACACACACTCGGGCCAGGGTGGGGGCCAGCACACACAGGGAGGATATGCCCCCTCCTCCCCCTCCTCCTCCTCTTCCTCATCTCTCCCCTGCTCTCGCCCCTCCTCCTCTCCCTCCACCCCCTGCAGACCCCCCCACCCAGGAGCAGCCACGCCCACGCAAGAGGCGATGGTCCGCCCCCGACCTCTTACCCCCTACTGGAACTACGGAAGCTACCGGAACTGACAAGACCACCGATTTACCTCACGGCTCCAAGCATAGGAAGCGGCAGTAAAGCTTACACACACACACACACACAAAAACACACACATGCAAGCACAAACACACCCTCCTTGTCTCTAGAGCACCCACATGGCCACACAGTAGAGAGACCACGAGGCAGGGTTGCAGGGAAGGACAAAGAAAATGCAACTTTACTTGTGTCCACACTGCTGCCCAAAGTATGAGCCTATACCCCTTTTTCTTCATCCCTCATTCCCCCTCTCTCTGCTTAGCACACCTCTGACAGGGGTAACAGTCTCCCAGAGAGCTCCACAGTGATAGAATGAGACGTTTAGTGAGACACTGTTTTTGTAATGGTTGTCCCACACGCCTACTTACTGACAGTGTTTTCTGCAGGGTATCGATTTTCAATCAGGGTTATGAAGGTAAACTCTATATATATATATAAATATATGACTATATATTACATTACAGATGTTCTATAAATATGCTAAACCTCTCTGATTGTCACTTTCGTAATGCGTTCTCAGTTTTTGATTTTCTCGCTTCTTCTGAGCCGAAGTTTGACTGTCAGTCAGTCAGTCAGTCCATCGGTCAGTGGGTCTGGGCAGGCAAGGTAAATGAATGTATCAGCAACTCTTCGCCTTTTTACTATTCTCGTTACCGGGGGGGTCATGTCAATCTCTTGTTCGCCAAGGTATTGCTCTCCAATATGTTCTTAACATTATCTCAGCAAAAGGAAAAACACAAATGAAAATTGCGTAACAGACAATCCTCTCCCACACAGGTGGGTCTGTGTCACCTCGCCTCGACACTGAGAGTGTTTTTCCATTTTAAAAAAAAAAGGAAAAAAAAGATGGAATGGCGGGAGAGTAATGGTGCTAATAACAGGTTGGAACATGATGCTTTGTGAACACACACTTGACCCCTCTGTCCTGTACTCTGTACCCCTTCTGTTCCTCTTTGTTTCTCCATGTACTGTATATGTTCGAGCGCAGGGAAAAACGATTGAAAGTATTTTAAAACTCAGATACGGGTATCTTTTCTGATTCAGCACACTCTTTCACTTTAGTTTTTTCAACTTTTTTTTTGTTTGTTTGTTTTTCAAAAACAAAAACCTTACCTGTTTTTTTTTTTCTTTGTAAATGTTATAGCTATAAAAATTGTATATTTTTAAAATTGTGAGTCTGTTATATGATGTTCGCTAGAAATTATAAAAATAAAAAAAAGCTTTATAAATTTATACTGAATGAGGTGACTTCGTACCCCATACATGCATGATCAAATGTGTTGTACACACAGACAATGTACTATCACAGGTGTAGGGGACAAATTATGTTATAGGAAAAAGAGAATGTCCAATACTCTCATATAATGACATTTAATAATAATGGCATAAAGACCGACGGTGACTGAAACGTTCCCATTAAACTATGGCAGCATTTAAGTAGTGTGCACTTATACTACAACTTTTAATTCGTGGCACAAGAGAAAAGGTGTATAATTTAAATCATTTGTAATGGTTTAAAGATGTGTAATGATTAACCTGATCTATAGGCAGGTCTATACGTCTGTGACAGTTCCATAAATCCCACAATGGATATGAAACCATTGTTATAGTTACTAGACTGGCTGTTTGTAAAATGTGATTATTGCTGCCGTTATTCACATTAAATAAGATACTGTACAAACATTCTCTACTCACACAATGTAATTGAGGATAATAATGACGAAAGATGTCAAACTATAATACTGTATACTGGCAAAATGATGACTTTCTCTGTAGATTACATTTGTCAAACCAAAAAAATTAAACTGTAAAAAAATTGCTGTACGTTAAGAAAGCTATGGCTGTGTTTACACAGGCAGCTGAATTCTGATCTTTTTTTCCCGCTAATTGGTCTTTTGACCAAACATATCAGATCTTTTCACATCAGATCCTTTTCAGAGCTGATCTGATTGGTCAAAAGACCAATTAATGAAAAAATGTTCAGAATTGGGCTGCCTGTGTAAACACAGCCTATGCGGGAGATATCTGTTCCAAGCATACTTTCTCCTTTCTGTCTTGTGTTGTCTTGTTCTTTGTGCTCCTAAGGTTGAGGTATATGGTGCTTTCTACAGGGCATACAGTAAGCCTACAATGACACTCTTTGGGTGTCTCGAGACTCGACTCACCCATTATCATGGCTGGCTAGGCTGGTACAGGAGGGGGGTACCAGGGAGGGATGTTACTAAGGGGTTACTCAGAAAGGGGTCCTGGTCTCCTCAGCGCTGGGGGAGGGGGTGTGACTGACCCTTTTCCTCCTCCCCCATGGTGATGTGTGTGTGAAGGCGTGGTCTCTCCTATGGCCCCACCCTCTGGCACCTCTGCAGTAGGTCGACAGCAAACAGGGGCACGACCTGCACACCAACACACACACAGACAGGAAGACATTGTCACTGACTATGACTACGAGGACCTCTGCTGGTAGCTAGAATACCTACAGTTTACTGCTCAACTGGCAGGGAACAACCTGGATTGATAGAGTGAAAAACTTTTTTCATATTAATACTATATAACAATATAATAACATTGTATAGACTAAAAACATAATTACAAAATCAACATACTGTACAGCGTTGACCTAATGGGGCTCACTAATCTAGGCAATGGGTCAGTTGCTGTAGCACAGGAAATCCCTAATGCACAGTGACCCCTGACCCCATCCCATTAGCCACCTGTGCAATGATCAGATTCCTGGTTTTCAGGGGGCTCGCGTCAGGAAACTCCTCCCCAAAGCAGAGGTCAATCTCATAGCGAGGTTTGGGTCCCGCCCCCTTGAGATAGTCGTGGAGCTCTGTGGACAGAGAGAAGGGGAGGGGTGGAGAGACAGAAGGAGAAGGATGGAGAGAGAATAAGAGAGGGATAGATAGGGAGCTAGGTTCACCATCTCACCATACCACATCTGTTTGCTACACAGAAGTTGTATTAGTAAAGCCCCTACCCTTCAGAAATATAGGTGTATTCAGCAGCTTGCAGGTCCTCTCTCTGTTCAGCTTGTTGGGCCTGTCTGTGTGCTGGGCCAGAGGGCCACTCCAGTACACCCTGCCCTGGCAGAACCTCTTGATAAACACCCCATCTGGAGCCACCCACACCAGGACGCCCCTCTGCAGGTGGGGCAGCAGGTGGCCCATGGCCTCAGCGATACAGGGGGGCAGGTGGATGACCCCTGGAGGGGGGAAGGGAACCTGTTGGGCTGTGCAGGGGCCATAGATCCTCTCGTTCCCCAGGGGCACCTGACCCTGCAGGATGAAACAGCCATCTGGGGTGCTGGTGGTCACATCCACTACCAGCTGGTCCTGGTAGAACAGACACACCCGCACACGGAAGTCTGGACACAGATGCAACCAAGCAAACACACACATACTAATTAAAGGTCCAAATGCAGCCCTTTTTTATCTCAATATCATATCATTTCTGGATAACAATTAAGTACCTTACTGTGATTGTTTTCAATTAAAATGGTCAAAAATAAACAAAAATAGCTTCTTAGGAAAGAGCAATTCTAAAGCAAGAATTTTGCTAGAACTGTCTGGGAGTGGTTTGAGTGGGGAGGGGAAAACTGAAAACTAGCTGTGAGGTTTGGAACTCTCTTTCTTATTGGTCTATTAACTCATTTACCGCCTGGTGATGTCACCAGACAGGCCAAAACTCCATCCCACCAAAATAGACTGACATTTCAGGCGGTCTTATCAAACAGCTCTTACACTAAAAGGGCATTATCATCATTTTTACTATTTCACAGTATTATTCCAACCTCATAGTGTGGAAATATATACATATATAAAACACAGGAAAATCACATTTTTGACTACATTGGGCCTTCAATCAATCAATCAAGCAAGCATTAACCCACTCAAATTTGAATAACCCTGCAGTGTAATTGTCTTACCAGAGATCTGTAATGTGGGGCTGAATATGGTAAAGGGAGCAGAGCTGTCCATCTGGGGAGTTCCTGTGTTGGAACAGTAGTACACATGGTCCAAACCCCCTAGATGGGAGAGAACACAAACACATATCATATCTGATTCAACATTGTTCAGTTATTCAGCTACCAGTCTCATGTACATGGAGGCTGATACTGACCACTGGGGTTGACTCTTCCATCCCTTGCCTCTGATTCCCTATGGCAGCCAAACTGAGGGGACACACATATTCACAGCAAATCATCTGACTTGTTAAGGAACATTCAGTGCAAGTGTGCAAACTTCATCCCTATGTAAATGTAAAGTTATTGCAAACATTATCCTCTAGATGGCAGAAACTATGCACCTGTCATACAGAATTGAAGACAAAACCATTTCGTTACCTGTGGATGGTGTGTGACGGTGTTCCTCAGGTGAGCACTGGAGCTCACGGTCTGGATTATCACCTGACTCTCAGTCTGAAGAGATTCTGAGAGAGAGAGAAGGAGGGTTAGAGAGTAATTAATCACACTTTAAACCCATAAAGGGCTCTGAGCTCTCTAGACTCATACTTAATGATGAGACTGCAAATGGAGGCTACTGGTACCTGAGTCTCTGCCTGTCTCTGTCTCTGTCTCTGCCTGGATGCAGTAGGGCTTGTAGGGCTCGGAGACGTCCAGCTGGCTGTGCTCTGGGACCTCCTGGAAGTCTGTGCTCTTGTTGAGGGCACAGCGGAGACGAGTCTTCCAGGAAGTGGGGTCTGCCTTGTCCCTCCCCTCTCGATACTTCCCCTTATACACTGCCCACGCCTGGTAGATCGAAACACAACATATAAAGGTGTGCATGCACACACACACACACACACACACACACACACCACACACACACACACACAGGTAAGCAAACACACACACACAGGTACGCAAACACACACACACAATATTAATAAGCATTTGAGTACATATGACTGCCAAATAAAAAATTATAAGTTGGTGGCTGATGAACAGACTGAGTGTAAGCATATGAAGAGTTTCATTCCAAAACGCTATATGTCCGTTTTCAGAAATGTTGGTAAGTCAGCTTTTATTGTTTAAAGAAATTATTAAAGAGATTGGTGTGTTTTTTCACTATCTAATCATGGCATGGCATTGACAGACATGTATTTATTTCATAGGGGTTGTGTTAAATGCGGAGGACTAATTTCGGTTGAATACATTCAGTTGTGCAACTGACTAGGTATCCCATTCCCCTTTTGCTTTCCCTTTAAGATCTATCACTTGATGGTTTCATTTCAGCATTTACAAAATCCTATATATCCGCCTCACTCTCAGAGAATAAGTAGTACTGCTAGGTTTTACACAGTCAAATGTAACAAATGATATATTGTGACATCAACATTTTAAAAAATGTATAAAAAAAATCATTTAATACAGTAATATGAAATCTATATGATGTATAACATTTACATTTGACATTTTAGTCATTTAGCAGATGTTCTTATCCAGAGCGACTTATGCAAGTGCATTCATTCATCTTAAGATAGCTAGATGAGACAACCACATATCACAGTCAAATATAAATATTCAGGATATGAACATTCAATTCCAGCAACAACAAAAAAAAACATTTTCATAAACATCTAAAATCTATTAATTAAAATCTGAGAACAGTATTTTACACACACATGAAGGTAACCATAAGCAATAATTTCTGATTTAAAAAAAACACAAACTCTTCACATGCACTGTTATTTATATGGGCATGACACGGACACGAATGATCTGCTTGGCGTGTTGACACACTGGTGGTTTGTTGTGGCCGAGTATTGGTGCTAAACCATGTTGTTGGAGGCTGGCATGCTAGTTGGCTGTGGCGTCATAGGATTCGGTGCCCTGGACGGTTTTCACTGAAGAATACTGTACCAAGTTAGCTAGCTGAAAAAACTAAGCTAGTCTATTCCTAGAAAACATTGAACCGCTGTAGTTTACAACAATTATAGTTTCTGAGGTGGAAGTTGGGAGAGTTATATTTGGGTGTTTCAGTGTAACGTAAGTGAGGGAGGCCCCGCTCTCTCGCTTTCCCAGATGTTTAGTTCATTTCATTCCGATCTCCTTTGCATTATTGTAGCCATTTTCTGTAGCCTGTCAACTATGCGTCTGTCTATCCCTGTTCTCTCCTCTCCGCACAGGCTATACAAACGCCTCACACCGCGTGGCTGCTGCCACTCTAACCTGGTGGTCCCTGCACGCACAACCCACGTGGAGCTCCAGGTCTCCGGCAGTCTCTGGAACTGCCGTTCTGCGGCCAACAAGGCAGAGTTCATCTCAGCCTATGCTACCCTCTAGTCCCTCGACTTCTTGGCGCTGACGGAAACATGGATTACCACTGAAAACACTGCTACTCCTACTGCTCTCTCCTCGTCTGACCATGTGTTCTCGGATACCCCGAGAGCATCTGGTCAGCGGGGTAGTGGCACAGGAATCCTCTTCTCTCCCAAGTGGACATTCTCTCTTTTTCCCCTGACCCATCTGTCTATCTCCTCATTTGAATTCCATGCTGTCACAGTCACTAGCCCATTCAAGCTTAACATCCTTATCATTTATCTCCCTCCAGGTTCCCTTGGAGAGTTCATCAATGAGCTTGACGCCTTGATAAGTTCCTTTCCTGAGGATGGCTCACCCCTCACAGTTCTGGGTGACTTTAACCTCCCTACGTCTACCTTTGACTCATTTCTCTCTTCATCCTTCTTTCCACTCCTCTTCTCTTTTGACCTCACCCTCTCACCGTCCCCCCCTACTCACAAGGCAGGCAATACGCTTGACCTCATCTTTACTAGATGCTGTTCTTCTACTAATCTCACTGCAACTCCCCTCCAAGTCTCCGACCACTACTTTGTATCCTTTTCTCTCTCGCTCTCCTCCAACACTACTCACTCTGCCCCTACTCAGATGGTAATGCGCCGTCGCAACCTTCGCTCTCTCTCTCCCACTACTCTCTCCTCTTCCATCCTATCATCTCTTCCCTCTGCTAAATCCTTCTCCTCTCCTGATTCTGCCTCCTCAACCCTCCTCTCCTCCCTTTCTGCATCTTTTGACTCTCTATGTCCCCTATCCTCCTGGCCGGCACGGTCCTCCCCTCCTGCTCCGTGGCTTGACGACTCATTGCGAGCTCACAGAAGAGGGCTCCGGGCAGCCGAGCGGAAATGGAGGAAAACTAGACTCCCTGCGGACCTGTCATCTTTTCACTCCCTCCTCTCTACATTCTCTTCCTCTGTTTCCGCTGCTAAAGCCACTTTCGACTACTTTAAATTTCAAGCCTCTGCCTCTAACCCTAGGAAGCTCTTTGCCACCTTCTCCTCCCTGCTGAATCCTCCTCCTCCTCCCCCTCCCTCCTCCCTCTGTGGATGACATCCGATCCTCATTTATTAAGTCAAATGACACTGCTGGTCCTGCTCACACTGCCCTACCCTATGGGACTTCTTTCTCCCCTCTCTCTCCAAATGAAATCTTGCGACTTGTGAAGGCCGGCCGCCAAACAACCTGCCCGCTTGACCCTATCCCCTCCTCTCTTCTCCAGACCATTTCCGGAGACCTTCTCCATTACCTCACCTCATTCATCAACTCATCCTTGACCGCTGGCCATGTCCCTTCCGTCTTCAAGAGAGCGAGAGTTGCACCCCTCCTAAAAAGAAATTCCTTCGATCCCTCCGATGTCAACAACTACAGACCAGTATCCCTTCTTTCTTTTCTCTCCAAAACTATTGAGCGTGCCGTCTCTAGCCAACTCTCTTGCTATCTCTCTCAGAATGACCTTCTTGATCCAAACCAGTCAGGTTTCAAGCCTGGTCATTCAACTGAGACTGCTCTTCTCTGTGTCACAGAGGCTCTCCGCACTGCTAAAGCTAACTCTCTCTCCTCTGCTCTTATCCTTCTAGACCTATCCGCTGCCTTTGATACTGTGAACCATCAGATCCTCGTCTCCACCCTCTCCGAGTTGGGCATCTTCGGCGCTGCTCACTCTTGGATTGCGTCCTACCTGACAGGTCGCTCCTACCAGGTGGCGTGGCGAGAATCTGTCTCCGCACCACGTGCTCTCACCACTGGTGTCCCCCAGGGCTCAGTTCTAGGCCCTCTCCTATTCTCTCTATACACCAAGTCACTTGGCTCTGTCATATCCTCACATGGTCTCTCCTATCATTGCTACGCAGACGACACACAATTAATCTTCTCCTTTCCCCCTTCTGATAACCAGGTGGCGAATCGCATCTCTGCATGTCTGGCAGACATATCAGTGTGGATGTCAGATCACCACCTCAAGCTGAACCTCGGCAAGACGGAACTGCTCTTCCTCCCGGGGAAGGACTGCTCGCTCCATGATCTCGCCATCACGGTTGACAACTCCATTGTGTCCTCTTCCCAGAGTGCAAAGAACCTTGGCGTGACCCTGGACAACACCCTGTCGTTCTCCGCTAACATCAAAGCGGTGACCCAGTCCTGCAGGTTCATGCTCTACAACGTTCGCAGAGTACGTCCCTACCTTACACAGAAAGCGGTACATGTCCTAATCCAGGCACTTGTCATCTCCCGTCAGGATTACTGCAACTCGCTGTTGGCTGGGCTCCCTGCCTGTGCCATTAAACCCCTACAACTTATCCAGAACGCTGCAGCCCGTCTGGTGTTCGACCTTCCCAAGTTCTCTCCTGTCACCCCGCTCCTCCGCACACTCCACTGGCTTCCAGTTGAGGCTCACATCTACTACAAGACCATGGTGCTTGCCTACGGAGCTGTGAGGGGAACGGCACCTCCTTACCTTCAGGCTCTGATCAGACCCTACACCCAAACAAGGGCACTATGTTCATCCACCTCTGGCCTGCTAGCTCCCCTACCACTAAGGAAGCACAGTTCCCGCTCAGCCCAGTCAAAGCTATGTGCTGCTCTGGCACCGCAATAGTGGAACAAGCTCCCCCACGACGCCAGGACAGCGGAGTCACTGACCAGCTTCCGGAGACACTTGAAACCCTACCTCTTTAAGGAATACCTGGAATAGTATAAAGTAATCCTTGAACACCCCCAAAAAAAAGTGGTTGTCCCACTGGCTATCATAAGTTGAATGCACCAATTTGTAAGTCGCTCTGGATAAGAGCGTCTGCTAAATGACTAAAATGTAAAATGTAAATGTACAGCAAATGAAATGACTGCAACACTTAACAAAGAGCTGCAGTTAGTTTCAGAATGGGTAGCAAGGAATACGTTAGTCCTAAATATTTCCAAAACGAAAAGCATTGTATTTGGGACAAATCATTCACTAAACCCTAAACCTCAACTACATCTCGTAATGAATAATGTGGAGTTGGCCTTGTCCGAAATCTGGCTTGCCTACTATTTACCTAAACTGCATAGTGTGTACTAATCGTACTACATACCATTTAGAACGTACTCTTCAGTAAAAACAAGTGCAGTAAGCAACACATTTTAACATACTAGGCTCATCCATTCAATGTATTCAATATTTATCCGATATTCACTGCAGTGAACAAGCCGTAGCTTGGTTGAAAGTAACTGAAAACATTGAAATACATTTTTAGTAGTTAAAGGCTGTCCTGTGAGAAATTGTGCCTCTCACTCCTCCCCCTGTCTGTGTGAAGAAGTACTGAGATGACATGAGAGGAGAGAGTTTGACAGAAGAAGCCTCTCAGATTGGATTGAGGGGACCCCTCTACCCCCTGAGATTAATGTGCAATAGACCCTGGTCACCACATCTGTCATGTTGAGTAGTCATGTTGTTTCACAATCATAGCCTGGCAATACACACTTCCTTTAAAATGTTAAGAGGGGAGGGTTTGTGGGTACGGGTGTGTACGCATGTTTCTCTGTCTTCTATAGGTTTAGTTTCCTGTTTTTAACCACAGTGGTAACAATGAAGATTAATTTAGCCTCTGATGCAAAGAAATACAATCAGACAACGTCACAACAAATTAGCACACAAAATATATATCTGATTTGATCTACAGTGAATTCATTCTTGTTGAGAAATAGATATGGAGTGCATTCCAAGAACATTAAAATTGCTCTTTACTCTTTTTTCCTTGGCTGTCTCAGTATTCATATTCCTTAAACTCTTTAGGAGGCTATCTCACCTTTATGTGAATCGTTGTGTTTCTACGGTATATTTATCATTTTGTTTAAAAATAAATAGGAAATCACCTTTAAAGGTGCAAGCACACACACACACACACACACACACACACAGTATACTGGCTCTGATTGGCTAAGATCTAACTTGCCACACACTGAAAGCTGATAACACAAATTCCATGTGAAAGTGAAAGTGTGAATTAAGAGGGTTGTTATCCTCCTCCTGCTGCTCTTTTAACTACCAGCAATGAAAAAGAAGAAGCAATACCTTCATTCAGACCAACTGAAGAAGCCTTGTCCGAAATCTGGCTTGCCTACTATTTACCTAAACTGCATAGTGTGTACTAATCGTACTACATACCATTTAGAACGTACACTTCAGTAAAAACAAGTGCAGTAAGCAACACATTTTAACATACTAGGCTCATCCATTCTGAGAAAGCTTAATCTAATGCGCAGTTGCGTTGATTCCCGCCATTGGTTCATTTTGGTACTGTGCGTCACCTTATCTGATTATTAACTGTTGTCAAACAGTCTGGAAAAACGATTATCTTCCTCAAAAATGTGCAGCAAGTTCTATTAGATGAAAAGTCGAAAAGAGTATCATCACGACTCAGGATATGACCCAGATGCAGACACAGAAGGCGGATAGTTCGGTTCTCAGAATATTTATTATAAACCAAGGGGCAGGCAAAGGGCAGGTCGAGGCCAGGCAGAGGTTCGTAATCCAAGGCAGAGTCAATCAGGGACAGAACGGCAGGCAGGCTCAGGGTCAGGACAGGCAGAAAGGTCGGAACCGGGAAGACTAGAAAACAAGAACTAGAGAACTGGAGAAACGGGAAACATGCTGGTAAGACCTGGCAAAACAAGACGAACTGGCAACAGACAGACAGAAAATGCAGGTATAAATACACAGGGGAAAATTGGGAAAATAGGAGACACCTGGTGTGGGGTGGAGACAAGCACAAGACAGGTGAATCAGATCAGGGTTTGACAAGTATGACATCCTGGTATTTAAAGCATACTAAATCTTCTACATCTCACATACTATAAAACGTTTTATTTTTGCATACCCAAAATGCCTATTTGGACACGGCCAATGTCATTGTGAATGTCTGGCCTACCGAAAGTACAAGAACAAGGACCGTTGAGCTCACATTACACACAGATACACACACACACGATCTTCCCCACCAGAGGGCAGGTCTCCCTTTCCCTCCCCAGAGTAGAGGAGCAAGTGTGTATGCGTCGTCTGCGTGCTTGATTGTGTGTGTATATGTATGGCATGGGGTCATCAAGTGTCAGACTCTGGGGAGGAATAAATAAACAGAACTGTTCCTTCTCTTCATCAGTCTGATGAGGTAACAGTGGAGCCTGTAGGGACATAAAACAATGTGACACCAGGAGGAAGTCAGAGGGAGAGGTGGTGATGGATGGGTGGGCCATAGAGATCCCTCATTCATTTCTACAGTGGGTTGGTGCTGCTGGAGGTCAGGTCTTGAGGATGGAAAGTTGATGAGGGCTGAAGACAGGCAGTGTTCGGGGTCAAGTTTGGGGGCAGGCAGCAAGGGGGCAGTGCTGGGGGAGGCAGAGGGTGGGAGTAGGGGAGTAAAGCTTCTGGGTGCAGAGGATTGAGAGCCAAATTACCACTCTATTGACCCCTGACACCTGTGGTCTGAGGAATGGGACTGACATACACTGGAGTTGGTTCCATTCTAACTCAGTCACTTCATTTAAATGGAATTGGTCCCAATGTTTCTCCAGGTCGTTACAGATTGCTATGTGTAAAAGTTTAGACCTAGAGGAGGCTGAAACACTGCCCTGTTCTCCAGACTCTTGGCATGAAACACACTGTGACACACGCACATACACACACACACACACACACAGGCTAAATGTAGCTCCATTAAGAAGTCTGCGAATGGCGAGGAGCACTAATCCAAGCCAGGCCATGTCATGAACAGGATGGAGAAGACAGAGGGGAGAGGAAAGAGGCAAGGGGAAAGAGGAGAGAGGAGAGAGGAAAGGGGCGATGAGTGAGAGGGGATAGGAAAGAGGAGAAAGTGGAGAAAGCAAAGAGCGGAAAGAAAAGAGAAGAGAGGAAAAATCCAGAGGTGAGGAAATATGGTAATGGGGGGTGAAATAATCCTCTACCAGATAGTCAGTGATGCTCCCTCCGATTTTATTGAATCAGTTTTGCATTAAAACAAAGACTTTTGTGAGTGAACAAGATGCTGCATTGGCAGAGAATACCAGCCTCAGCTCTCAATAAATAGTCCTCTTAAATAAGGAAGAGATAGACATCAGACTTTACAGCAGAGGATAAAACAACAGACCATCCTAAAACCACCTGGCACACAACAGACTAGTGGTGCTCAAGGTAATGGTACACAGGTGCACACACACACACACACACACACACACACACACACACACACCCTAGACACACACTCTCTCTCTCTCTCTCTCTCTCTCTCTCTCATTCCCCATCTTTCTCTTCCTTTTGTTTTTCTGAAACTCTCTCTGTTTTATTACTTCACCAGGACTTGTGTGTCACTTTTTATTGTAAAAAGAAAAACACTCAAGTCAAAGCCTAGCTTATAAGGAGAGCTACAGTATAGGAATGCATTTTCATTCTGAAAATAACTTGTATGTAATTTGCATTCTTATCTGAGTCCAATACACTAGTGTGCGTATGACATCAGAACATGTCTTTAAGACAATGTTTGGAATACGGAGAGGAACGGGCTGAGTTATTTGCCATTACAAGGCTGTAGTGATAGGTCCATACTGATGACAGATTTAGCACTGTTACTGTGCAGGAAAAACAACTCACAGAGCTAGCATGGTGAGAAACCGAGAAGGAGCGAGAGAGCAAGAGCATGAGAGAGAGAGAGAGCGAGAGCGAGAGATAGATAGATAGAGAGAGAGAGAGAGAGAGAGAGAGAGAGAGAGAGAGAGAGAGAGAGAGAGAGAGAGAGAGAGAGAGAGAGAGAGAGAGAGGAGAGAGAGAGAGAGAGAGAGAGAGAGAGAGAGAGAGAGAGAGAGAGAGAGAGAGAGAGAGAGAGAGAGAGAGAGGGAGAGAGAGAGAGAGAGAGAGAGAGAGAGAGAGAGAGAGAGAGAGAGAGAGAGAGAGAGAGAGAGAGAGAGAGAGAGGTGTGTGTTTGTGCGTGTTTGTGCTGTACTGTATGATGAGTGGGACCCAAGGTAAAGAGCTGCATAAAATACAGTACATGTGCATGTAGACACTGGAGTACACAGGAGAAACATTGAACCTACCCTTAACATTCCCGAGACCAGGAAATAAATACACTTCTCTTTGTTTGAAAAACTATTTACACAGTATTGTCCAATGAAGAGTCCATAGAGCATCCACACTTCCTATAGCCTTTTAGTCATAAAAACCATACAAAAACATAATCGATCAATAACATCTAGAAAAATAGACTGACCTACAATAAAACATATTTAAATGAACAAAAGATTGTTGACTGTGTATTACTATACAATCACTGCTTAAAATGTCTCATACACAGTAGAAAGCACAGGAAGAATGTGTGTGTGTGTGTATGTGTGTTCCAGGTTGGACTCAATAAGCATGATTCTGCCCGGTCCTCATATAGCTCCCGTCCAGAAGCTCAGCAAGGCAGACTGGGATATGTAGTCCATTCATGTGTCCATTCAGGTAAATCTGGGGAAGAAAGTCTAGAGTCTCGATGAAAGTGACCTGCGTTGAGGGACATTTAGATGCATGCGTGCGTGTGTGTGTTGAGAGGTTGGCTGTAGTCTAATGGCAGCCACAGGCTCTGACCACCATATTGCGATACTTCTTGAGGATGACATTGGAGCTGTCATCAAAGTAGAGCACTGAGATGGCATGGAGCTGGGTGGGGGCACAGCAGGGCTTAGGAATGGTGTCTGGGTTTATTAGGTGGACCTGCACAGGGAGGGGGGACAAGGACAGGGAGTAGAAAGGTGGGGGTTGGAGTAAGGGAGACAACATCAAGTGAAAATAAATGAATGAAGATATGATAACATGTCAATGCATTTGTCTTTGTGTGGATGCTCTCTAGTGCATTGACTGCATGAATGATACAAATGATAATAAAAAGTAATGTTTATTCTTAGAGGCTACTCACTAGTGTCTGCACGATGGCATGGTTTGTGGCGTTCATGTAGGAGTTGAGAGGGAAGGCACACTCTCCTTCACAGTAGTACGCTGCATAGCCCTCTGGAGCTATGATCCAGTCCTGAGAGAGGGAGCGAGAGAGAGAGAGAGAGAGAGAGAGAGAGAGAGAGAGAGAGAGAGAGAGAGAGAGAGAGAGAGAGAGAGAGACAAAGAGGGTAGGGAAATAAAGAGAGAGAAAGAGAGAGAGATGGCAGATAAAGAGAGAAAGAGAGGCACACTGTTATCCTCCTTGGGATTGTGTAATCAGCATGCGATACATTCCACAGTAGTCATGGTAGTAGTAACAACAAGCTTCCTGGTTCTAAACTCAGAACTCATTGTGCATATTTTACTGTGGAGGCAATAAGTCTGCACCTCTCCTTAGCATATCCTACTGTTTACCCAGCTGTTGAAATGGATATCATGGACAACATTGAGCCCTGTAAATCACTTTGGATTTAGGTATCTGCTAAGAAAAGACATTAGGGAGGACAGGGAGGAAAAGAATGGTGAGAAAGAAATAAGGGCAGGAGAGTGAGAAAAAAGGAGAGACAGTGAGGGAGGGAGGATGAAAGAAAAGGAGCGGAAGCGAAGGGGGAGACATAGAGGAATGTGTAGGGTGCACTCGGTACCTGCCACCCCAGATCTCGGAAGCTGACGTAGAGCTCATGCTTCTTACACGCCTGCTTCTGATCAGCACTGCTGTTCTCTGGGGGAGAGAGAAAGAGGGGTGTAAAACATTGTCAATATTATTGCATGGAAACATAGAACCTTACTGTACATGGAATCAGTGTATGTTGAATAGGCCTAAACCTTCAGGGGTAGTTCAAGGTTTAGGGACTTCTGTATCCTCCTGTGGCTTCCACGGCATAGAACACATGTGAGAGGGGACAAAGCGCCTTAACCCATCTCTTTCACCACTCCGTTCTTTCCCTTCTCTTTTCCATTCTCTCCCTCCATCCCTCCCTCCCTCTGGTAACCCTCACGGGTTCTGTGGAACATAAATTTGTCCCAGTCAGTCGTTGGGATTGGGAATGATCAGGAACGACTGGTTCTCATCAGCTCTTAAAAAAAGACCATTCAAACTTCCAAACAGGCCCATTTGGCCCATGTGTGCTAGGCCGGTCCAGCCTCAACCCCCTCACACACGCACACACAGTGCAGATGTACTCCGCCACAAACGTGGGCCCTGCCTTCGCTCCCATGCTGAGTTCTTGGCCCTGTCTGTCCACTCCGTAAGGCTCGTGTAATAAACACGGCAGCAATTTGAAGCCCAGGCATTATGGTGTAATGTTTCAGAGCTCTGCATAAACACAGCTCTCTCACACCTCACACCGTAAGGCTCCCATGAACTACGTACGCTCTGTTACGGGAGGTTCAGAAACAAAGGCATTCTCAGAGTGCCTTGGAGGGGGAAAGTGTGTGTGTGCGCGTGTGTGAGTTATATGTGTGTGTGTGTGTGTGTGTGTGTGTGTGTGTGTGTGTGTGTGTGTGTGTGTGTGTGTGTGTGTGTGTGTGTGTGTGTGTGTGTGTGTTGTGTGTGTGAGCGTGTGTGTTGGCCCTTGGAGATATGTGGAGAATTCTGGTAAGGAGGCTGTAGTAGACAGTAATAGCTCTGGCCTCCATCTGTCTCTCATTTCACCTGGAGCCAGCCATCACTACACCAGCATCTACCAACATATCACAATGGCATTTAAAAGACCATCAACAGATACATATACTGCTGTAGGCTACATTCTCTAAGCTTCCCTTTCCCCTCAACCCCCAGTCCCTACCTGCGATGTTGGCCACTCGGAGTGCCTCCTGGCCCTTGTTGGCTCCTTTGGAGCGGTTGGGGTTGCGTTGTTTGGTGCCCCCTGTTGCCGAGCGGATGCTGCGCAGGTGCACCTCGGTGGCTTTGAAGAAGGCCACCATGAAGGGCTGTTTATTCTGAGGACCACTGCGGCCGATCAGCCCTGCCACCCGCGGTTCACACTCACACCTGCAGGGGAGACACAGAGGACAGAGAGTCAGAGACATTGCCTGTGTATGTGTGTTTCAAGTTTCAAGTATTATTAGTTGTACGTACAGGGATACAAATGGTTTACACCGTCCAATGTAACGCTTACTTCATCTTGTGTGTGTGTGTCTGTGTGTGTGTGTGTGACTATGTGTGTGTGACTGTGTCTCTAAAGTGTGTGTGGTCCACTCAGTCTCTAATGAGAACCATTTCTTTAGTCTGTGTAATCCTGAAATGGATGTTTTACCAAATATGATGTTTTCCTCCCTAAATTCCTTTCTCTCCCTCACTCTCTTTCTCTTTCTCTCTCTCTCTCTCTCTCTCTCTCTCTCTCTCTCTCTCTCTCTCTCTCTCTCTCTCTCTCTCTCTCTCTCTCTCTCTTTCTCTCTCTCTCTCTCTTCTCTCTCTCTCTCTCTATCTCTCTCCCT